>NC_000072.6:24677500-25015000 GCF_000001635.26 Mus musculus | reverse complement strand
TGCTATGAACATAGTGGAGCATGTCCTTCTTACCGGTTGGAACCTCTCCTGGATGCCCAGGAGAGGTATTGCAGGATCCTCCGGTAGTACTATGTCCAATTTTCTGAGGAACCTCCAGACTGATTTCCAGAGTGGTTGTACAAGCTTGCAATCCCACCAACAATGGAAGTGTTCGTCTTTCTCCACATCCTCGACAGCATCTGCTTGTCACCTGAATTTTTGATCTTAGCCATTCTGACTGGTGTGAGGTGGAATCTCAGGGTTGTTTTGATTTGCATTTCCCTGATGATTAAGGATGTTGAGCATTTTTTTCAGGTGCTTCTCTGCCATTCGGTATTCCTCAGGTGAGAATTCTTTGTTCAGCTCTGAGCTCCATTTTTTAATGGGGTTATTTGATTTTCTGGAGTCCACCTTCTTGAGTTCTTTATATATTGGATATTAGTCCCCTATCTGATTTAGGATAGGTAAAGATCCTTTCCCAATCTGTTGGTGGTCTTTTTGTCTTGTTGACGGTGTCTTTTGCCTTGCAGAAGCTTTGCAACTTTATGAGGTCCCATTTATCGATTCTCGATCTTACAGCACAAGCCATTGCTGTTCTATTCAGGAACTTTTCCCCTGTACCCATATCTTTGAGGCTTTTCCCTACTTTTTGGGGGACTTTTGGGATAGCATTGGAAATGTAAATGAGGAAAATACCTAATAAAAATATTAAAAAAAAAAGAAATCAGCTTAAGGAACAATTTAAACCAAGCTAAAACTGTTTACAGGCCTGTTCCATGTTTTATTCTAAACACATCTGAATCAGCTTCAGCAGTCACAGCGCGTGTCCTTCTAACTTAGATCTCCTGACCTACATTATTAGAAAAGAGGAAAATACTTTTAGATGGCATTAATTTTTAAACAACCTGTGGCCATCTAGACATACTTAAGAAGACTTTTATGGCTTTTAAATCTTCCCTGCTGCAATTAGATCTGTAGCTTTGCCTTAAAATCAGACAGGACTAAACACAAAATTCACTTTAGCTAGTGATTCACTCCACTGAGAATTTCAGAATCAGGGATTTGAAAGCCAGAAAAATGGCAAAGATGGTGCTATGGTACCAAGTAGCTGGGATTTTTGTATTCTGTAAAACAGTCTGCTCAAACCTAAGAGACAGCATTCATTCTGTAAACATGATCAGAGACAAAACTAGGCTCCCAGGAAAGAGTTTCAAAATGCTATGAAGCTACAGTCTATTGACAGCCTTAACCTTACACTTAATGAAACTATCCTACAAGTCATGTTGGATCTTTTGTCTTGCTCACCTGGCAGTAATGTTCAGTTGAGCATCAGTGAAAATAAAAACCCATGTTAATTTAAAAATAAAACACACAGAGAGAACGTTGAAATCATTCAATAGTAGAGAAACAAAGGAAATGCAGAATGTCAACAAACACTGTAAAGTTTTCTTGGGTTCATGTACACAATGTGCATGTACTGTCTAGGTGACCATATGTCTACAAATGTGGCAAAGCCATTCTCTGGGCACAAATCCAAGTCTCCAGCTTGCCACCTCTAATTAGAATTAATAATTCATTGTGTCATCTGAAAACATTGCATAAAGTACACGGTCAGCTGAACCATAAAATCTAGCTGATCCCCAAAGCTTCAAAGTCGCCATGCAAAACAAGTGTCTGCTTTAATCTGCTGTCGTTATGCTCACTCACTCAGTGAGATTTTAAATAAAGCATCTATCAAAAGTGACCCAGCCACTAGTGCAGTGAAGGGGAAGGAGAAAGGGGAAAGAAAGAAAAAAAAAAAAAAAGGAGAAACAGGAGACTGGTAGAAAAGGAAACACTGTGTGCTGTATGCCTGCCATGTGGTAAGCAACCAGTTATAAACCTGAAATTCTCACCACAGCTCTCTGAGGCAGGAAGTAATCCCACTGGAGAGAGGGAGAAATTAAGATGTAGGGATGGTAAGCAAATTAATTACATTCATTACTCTAGTTGGAAGGGCTCCAAATTTTTCATGGGAATGACCATCTAAGTAGTCAAAGACATATATATTCCAGGGAAAATAAATAGAAATCAGCTTCAAGATATTTAATATGTGACACAATTGATTACACAAGCAAGTCCTGGGAAGTTCCCAGGTCAGATTGACCACACAGTATCAGTAAAATCTAGGAAGAATATTTCAAGGGTGTGAGGCTTGGTGTGGCTCCAAGGATTCTAGATGTTTTACATCATGGGGTTCTCTAAGTTTAAACACTGACCTAATTCCAGAATCTGAGAAACAGCAGATGGGTGTGAAGCTTAAACGTGCTTCATTTTTAACAGGAAGGGATACAATCTGGCCTGAGCAAAGATCACAGGTAGCAGCTTTCTCGTGGTGGAAGGAAGCAAAGAAGAGACTTGCTTCCTCTTCCAGCAGAGATTTTTCTGGCTCTCTGACAGATCACAGTTGCATGAGGCACCTTCTGATGCTGTGGCTTTGAGCAAATAAAGTCCACTCATGGAAGTATATCAGCATTGGTAACTTAAGATGGTCACAAATACTGTGAGAGGGGATGATACTCCATCCAAACCCCATCCTCCTTCAAGTTCTAGGATTATGGTCATAACTTTCAAAAGCAACTAGCTATTATGAAGTTCACAAACGAGGCTCCATAGACACATAGAACATATCATAATTTACCATAATGTCTTAGTGAAAACTTTCCACTTTTAGTATCGTAAGTTTTCATTTGTTTATCCTAAAAGAGAAATGGTCAGAAAAACAGTGTAGAATCTCCTGCCAAAAACTCCGTTTGTTTTCCATCAACTAGAAAGAATGTCTTCCACCTCCAGCCTCTGGTCTTCATATCTGTCATTTGAAGCTACTAGAATAAATGACATATATTTTTCTAGATGTATTGTTTCCAAATGTTCTGCATGCCAGGAAATGTAAGAACTGAAAAGTGTCCTCTGTAGTTAGTATGTGAGAAGTCAGACAAAACTTCAGAGTAATCTCTGTGGAAGAAGCAGGGTAAGGATACATGGATAGGGTGACCTGAGATGAGATGTATCACAGAATGAACAGGGAATGGGAAAGTGGAGAAAGAGCCTGGAAGCAGCTTAGACCTCATGGAGAAAATCAGAGTTGTCAGGACAGGATAAAAGGAAACACAGTAGAGATAAGGACACTAGACATGTCTTAGTCACTATTCTATTGCTGAAAAGAAACATGATGACCAAGACAACTCTTAAAGAAAAAATAGCATATAATTGGGGGCTTAGTCCATTATCATCATGGCAGGAGGCATGGCAGCAAGGAGGGATTATGCTAGAAAGTAGCTGAGAAATATCCTAATCCACAAGTAGTGAGAACAAGTGCAGGCTTTTGAAATCTCAAATCTCAATTCTAGTGACACATTTCCTCTGACAAAGCCACATCTTCTCCAACAAGTCCATACCTCACAATCTGTCTAATCTTTTAAGTAGTGCCTCTCCCTGACTAAGCACTCAAATATATGAGCATGTAGTGGCCATTTTTATTCAAAGCACCACAAGACAGAATATTCTTTAGTGAAATTTACACTGAACTTCAATTTAAGCACAAAAGTATTTTGTGATCTCAAAATCTAATTAAATCAGAACAGTAGCCTAGGCCTGATCTTCTCTTACCTATGAGATGAAAGAGTAACAGAGAATTCTTAGAAGATCCTCTTATGTCAACAATCCTTTAAGTTAGAAGGATAAACAAGAAAATAAATAAAAGAATTATTTCTCCTAGATTTTCACTTTGAAGTTACTATTTAAAACTTTTGTAACGTGTACGAGAAAAGGTTTGGACTTCTATGATGTCTTAAATAAGACACTTTAGAGAACAAAGTCAGAATCTCACTTAAAATGTCAAAAACTTAGAGAAAATAAAGTTAGTGTTAAACAGAGACGACAGAAGCCTGATAGAAATAATAACATTAAAATCTTAAAGAAAAAAGAAGAAAGTCATGGGAACAGACCCACTTTGCCTATCTGCTGAATAGCATAGCCTAAAAGGGTAGCAAAAAGTATTGTGTCATGTGAACAAATGCTTAGGAATTTAATACTAGGTATCAATAGTTAATAAAATATTTTCAATCTTCCAACTGACCAAATTTGATGATGGTTTTTGTAAATGTGATGATTCACTACAACTAACAGTCAGCAAAGTATTATGTATCTTTTTTTTGGCAGTTTTTTTATGGGATATTTTCTTTATTTACATTTCAAATGTTATCCCCTTTCCAGGTCTTCCCTTCGAAACCCCCTATCAAATCTTCCATCCCCCTGCCTCTCTGAGGGTGCTCACCCACGCACCCACCCATTCCTCCCTTTCCACCCACCCCTGCCTTCCTACCCTGGCATTCCCCTACACTGCGGCATCGAACCCCCTCCGGCCCAAGGGCCACTCCTCCCACTGATAGCTCACAAGGCCATCCTCTGCCACATATGCGGCCAGAGCCATGGGTCCATTCATGTATACTCTTTGGTTGGTGGTCTAGTCCCCGGGAGCTCTGGGTAAGGGGTCTGGCCCATTGACACTGTTTCTCCCCCCATGGGGCAGCAAACCCCTTAGTTTCTTCAATCCCTTCTCCAACTCCACCCTCCTCCATCTGAGACCCTGCGCTGCTCAATCCAATGGTTGGCTGCTAGCATCCGCCTCAATTTGTCAGGCTCTGAAAGAGCCTCTAAGGAGACAGCCATGTCAGGTTCCAAGCAACAACCAGTTCCCTGCATCCACAATAGTGTCCAGGTTTAATGGCTGTATAGTGGATTGATCCTCAGGTGGGGCAGTCTTTAGATTGCCTTTCCTTCGGTCTCTGCTCCATATATTGTCTCCATATTTCCTCCTGTGAGTATTTTGTTGCCCCTTCAATGAAGCACTGAAGCATCCACACTGAAGCACCCACACTTTGGTCTTCCTTCTTGAGCTTCATATGGTCTGTGAATTGGATATTATGAAATTTTGGGCTAATATCCACTTATCAGTGAGTGCATACCATGTGTGTTCTTTTGTGACTGGGTTACTTCACTCAGGATGTTTTTAAGTTCCATCCATTTGCCTGGGAATTTCATGAAGTCATTGTTTTTAATAGCTGAGTAGTACTGCATGTTAATGTACCACATTTTCTGTATCCATTCCTCTGTTGAGGGACATCTGAGTTCTTTCCAGCTTCTGGCTATTGTAAATAAGGCTGCTATGAACATAGTGGAGCATGTGTCCTTATTACCAGTTGGAACATCTTCTTGGTATATGCCAAGGAGAGGTATTTCTGGATCTTCCGGTAGTACTATGTCCAATTTTCTGAGGAACTGCCAGACTGATTTCCAGAGTGGTTGTAGCAGCTTGCAATCCTACCAGCAATGGAGGAGGGTTCCTCTTTCTCCACATCCTTGACAGCATCTGCTGTTACCTGAGTTGATGATCTAAGCCGTTCTGACTGGTGTGAGGTGGAATCTCAGGGTTGTTTTGATTTGTATTTCCCTGATGACTAAGGATGTTGAACATTTTTTTAGGTGTTTCTCAGCCATTCGGTATTCCTCATTTGAGAATTCTTTGTTTAGCTCTGTTCCCCATTTTTAATAGAGTTATTTGGTTCTCTGGAGTCTAACTTTTTGAGTTCTTTGTATGTATTGGAAATTAGCTCTTTATTGGATGTGGGATTGGTAAAGATCTTTTTCCAATCTGTTGTTTGCTGTTTTGTCTTATTGACAGTGTCCTTTGCCTTAGAGAAGCTTTGCAATTTTATGAGGTACCATTTGTTGATTCTTGATATTAGAGCATAAACAATTGGTGTTCTGTTCAGGAAATTTTACCCTGTGCCCATGTGTTGGAGGCTTTTCCCTACTTTCTATTCTATTAGATTCAGTGTATCTGTTTTTATCTGGAGGTTCTTGATCCACTTGGATTTGACCTTTGTACAGGGAGATAAGAATGAATCAATTTGCATTCTTCTACATGTTGACCTCCAATTGAACCAGCACCATTTGTTGAAAAGGCTGTCTTTTTTTCACTGGATGGTTTTAGCTCCTTTGTCAAAGATCAAGTGACCATAGGAGGTTGGGTTCATTTCTGGTCTTCAATTCTATTCCACTGATCTACCTGCTTGTCACTGTACCAGTACCATGCAGTTTTTATCACTATTGGTCTATAGTACAGGTTGAGGTCAGGGATGATGATTCCTCCAAAAGGTTTTTTATTGTTGAGAATAGTTTTTACTATGCTGGCATTCTTTGTTACTCCAAATGAATTTCAGAATTGCTCTTTCAAACTCTACAAATACTTGAGTTGGAATTTTGATGTGGATTGCATTAGATTTCTATATTGCTTTTGGCAAGATGGCCATTTTTACTATATTAATCCTGCCAATCCATGAGCATGGGAGATCTTTCCATCTTCTGAGGTCTAAGTATTACATATCTCATATTATCAATTATTCTTCTAGGCTACAGAAACTAATACAATAATTATGTATAAAGATATACATAGGTACAAATAGTATACCTATTACTCAAAATAATTTCTGATTTTATTTATGCAAATTTGATGATTGTACATCAACACATTTACTTAAGTTATTTCTATCAGTGGTAATACTACAGTAGACAATCACTTTTAAATCAGCGTAATTATTTTTTTTTATTTTTGAAAATCTTTATTCATCATATCCGTTCTCACTATCCTCCTGCCCCTGACAATGTAACTACTGTTCAAATTCCTGTCCTCCTTTATCTCTTTAGTTTTAATTGTAACCCACTGACTCCATCGATGCTGTTTTTATGTGGATGAGCATGAGGTCACCTACAGGGGCATAGATAGCCTAATGCTGCCCCAAAGAACACCGACTCTCCTCTCAGAGGCTACCGACAACCAACAGCCCTCAGCTAGGAGTTCATCCCCCAACCACACTGGAAATTTTGAGACCTTAGTCTATGAATACTGTATTTATGTCATTTTCAGCCACTATTTCCAACTCATCTTCTGTCCCCTTATTCCCTATATGTGTTTATGGCTGACAGATTGAGATTGGATAACCTACCGTGGGGACCTGTTGCTGGAGGAAACCAATTCTTCCTCTCTCTGTAGTCATTGATCGTCTGTAGCTCTGCGTCTGGGGAGGGGGTTTGTGGCATTCCTCCATATTTGTTGACAAGCTGACTGGTACGGATGGTGATTGTGGGGGTCTTTTTTAGATAACTAACCAGTTAAGACTGTATGGATTCAGCTTCCCTCTCATGTATGGGAGATACTACCTTGCAGCAGGCATCCAGTTCCTCTGGCTCTTACTATGATACATATTTCAATTAATGAAAGCTCCGTTCTTATGAAGTATTAAAAACAGGAAGAGCTGACTTGTGATGGTACGCTATATTAATCCTGCACTCAGGAGGCAAAGGCAGGTGAATCTCTGAGTTTAAGGCCAGCCTGGACAATAGAGAAAGTTCCAGAATAGCCAGGTCTATACAGAGTAACCCTGTCTAAAACAAAACAAAGAATAAAATTAAATTTGAAAAAAAAAAAGAACAACAAAAAGGAAGCATCAATAAATCAGAAATAAAGCAATACATGTATAGGAAATTTTAAATTTAATGGAATTATATGTGAAAACTCACTCCATATCATCTTATATACATTACAAAATATAACAATTATAGTAATATTATAAATAGAATAATATTTATATTCTGTTTTCAAATCTTTAGATGGTAAGATGAACTTTTAGTCATAAGGAAACAATAGCATACATTTTATAACTTACATTAGCATGAACTTATTATTAATATAAATAATTTTAATACTATACTATTATCCTCTCTCACTATGCATAACAGTTGCAAATACTATTCTTGTCTGTGAATACTGTTGGAACCACAAATTGAAGCATTGAAAAGAAACATGAAAATAAACATCCCACACATATTGTGCAAGACTGTTTATTTATGCTGGCTGAGAGAATCGTTTGACTAGTAAGTTTAGTTTATCTCTTACACCACAGCTTCTACTTGCCTATGCTGGTCCTGGACTCTGAAGCAACACTCATTTCTGACATCAAAGAACCACAGCCTTAATTAGGCCCACCTGGTTTTTGATCAGGAGATGTGGTAGTGCAGTCCCTTTAGAAATGAGTTATTTTGGTCACAAGAAACGCTGTTCAGACTTTAGGATCTTGTGTGTCTATTTGTATTGCTGGCTTCTAACGGGCAGAGATGTCATTGTACCTTTAGCAAGATCTCTCTCTCTCTCTGTCTCTCTCTCTCTGTCTCTCTGTCTCTCTGTCTCTCTCTCTTTCTCTCTCTCTCTCACTCTCTCTCTCTCTCTCTCTCTCTGTGTGTGTGTGTGTGTGTGTGTGTGTGTATGTGTGTGTTTTGAGATATTTCCATCAAACACATTTTAAAGAGCCCAAAGCAGAACTTGCCTGGACTTGATCAGATTCACTAGGGATCTGGGGAGTATTCAAGAACATTACTGTAGTGCTGTATGGTCTTAATTTTGCTTCCTTGTATATTTACTCTATCTGCTTTCTTCTTTCTATAGTTAGATTCTTATGCTTTTCATGGTTTCTCTTCTACTCCCTAAAATTCTGAAATCAATGGCTCTAGTTCTACTAAGTCCTTCAGTTTTTCACATCTATTATCACAATAAGAGACTCTACCACTCCAATTTTTCCTCCAAACTTCTGGGGAAAATATACTGACTGGCACAGGTTAAATTAGATGTCCATCTCCGGTTCATCTAAGACAGTAAATACAGTACAGTATCAAATTTGTACACATATTCTTTTAAATTTCAGAGCTGATGAGCAATTGGGAACTAATATCATGCTGATCTTAGGAAGGATACAAGTCAAAAGCCAAATATTTCATTTTGTGTAATATTATTTATGAACTGTATTATAAATAATTATTATCTCCTTGTAGAACTCACTTACTCTTAAAACTCCTGATCAACCATGAACTTCTCTGACACTCTTCCCTGTCATCTCTAAGGCATCCTTGGTACTTAATCTTTCATCTTTTAATTACTGACTTTGTAACAAGCCTCTAAGTCTATGATTATCTTCCTTGTCTAATTGTTTATTTTATCTTTACCAATATAATAAAAGCTCTCTCTTCCAGCACCCAGCTCTTGGCTAGGTCCCCACTATTCATATAATATTCTGGCATAGAATATATTTTAATTATTTTTGTTCAGTGCCATGACTTACTTGTGAAACAAGACTAAATCAACCCTAGCTGATCACAATAAGCAACTAAAACGTGATAAGATAAGCATTGTGCTGGCTGCACCTATGCTCCAAAGAGTAAAGCAATCAAATTGATACTGGGTTAATGGGCAATTTCTACCAAGGATGTAAAAAATGACATCTTAAATGTATATGTAAATAAAAAATATTTTTAAAAAATGTATATGTAACAATTAATGGGGGGAAGCAACAAATTTGAAAGAGAGGAGGTGGGTTATATGGGAGGTATCTAAGGTAAGAAAAAGATGAAATTATACTTTAGTATTAAAATATAATTTCTTTAAATAAAAAGATAAATTTCTTCTTCCAGCCAGGGAGGCTCAAGCAGAGTTCTATAAGAAGTTACTCATTTAGGGCTGTGATTGTGCAGAGAAAACACATGAAAATCCCAATCCACTGACTAAAATCCTTTGTTCTAGTCTCATAAAAAACATTTTAATAAAACTGAACTGAACTTTGAAGGAGGTTGTGATTAGCAGGAATACCTTCCATCCCACCAAATACAAAGTGAGGTGTTTACAAGGTGGTACTTTATTCTATTCATTTAAACCCCACCCCCAAAAAATCTCTAAGATCACTTCATTCCTATCATACTGATACCCTGAATGATATGAAAGAATGACATATCATTCAATGTCTGTCCCACACCCTACCTAAACCTCCTCCTCTCTCTTCTTTTCATGTGCCCTGTAGTTACATGAGAAGTGATAGGTAACAATCTTATCCAGACTATTAGCTCTAAAGATAATTATTCTATAATCCACAGATCCAGAGGGGCAAAGTAACAAGGGAGTGGGTGGTGAAGTGGTGTGGACAGAAGAATCTACCTGGGACAGGAAAATGGAATAGATGTCATGGATGGACTAGGAGGAGGTAGGGATGGGAGCAGGAGTTATCAGGTTGAGGGGTGCAGGGAGGAAATACTGGGAGAGATGGCTGGAATTTGGGGGTGTGTTTTAAGAGTGAGGTAAAAACATAATGCAATAAAAACTCCATGGAATTTATGACGTCGACACCAGTGAAAACTTCAGTAATGGGAGGGCCCAGAGCCTGAACTGGCCATCATCTATAACCAGGCAAGGCCTCAGGTAGAGGAATTAGGATACAAAACAGCCATAAAATCTCCGACCTACAATTTGTCCTGCCTGCATGTTGTTCTGGAACTGGAGCCTAACAAAGTCATCATCACATTGTCCAGAGAGACTTTATCCAACAACTGATGGGAGCAAATACAGAGTCTCACAGCTAAATATGAGGCAGAGTTTGGGGAGTCCTGTGGAAGAGAGGGAAGAAGGTTTGTAGGAACCAGAGGGATCAAAGACACTACAAGAACAAGGCCCATAGAATCAACTTCCAGGACTCAAGTGGGCTCACAAAATCAGGAATCCTATATGGGTCTGACATAAGTCCTCTGCATAAATGTTAAGGTTGTATAGCTTTGTGTTCTTAATAGAATTTCTAACAGTAGGAATGGGGTATCTCTGACTCCTGTTTCTGCCTTCAGGACCCTTTTCCTCCTACTGGGTTGCTTCCTCCATCTCTGATGTGAGAATATGTGCCTGGTCTTATTGTAGTTTGTTATGCTGTATTTGGTTGATGCCCTAGAAATCTTGCTCTTTTCTGAAGGGGGGGAGGGGGGAGGTGAATTCAGGGAGAAGAAGGAGGTGAAGGAGAGACTATGGGGTGGGGAAATTGCAGCCAGGACGCACTATATGAGAGAAGACTAAAGTTTAAACAATTAAAAAGAAAGAAAGGAAAGAACCTGATGCAGGCAAGAAAGGTAAGAAAGGCCGCAACACCTATATTGTAATATGAGAGCGGACCAAAGGTGTTGAAGTTGTTCGTGGGTCCACAGGCTCAGTGTCACAGATTGAAATCTGAAACATAAGTTACACACAGGTCCCCAGGGCCTACTCCACCTGATACTTCTTAGGTGTGGGTGGTGTCCATTGAGCCAGGAGCTAGGTAGGTCAGTTCTTATCATCGAATAGCAATGAAACCAAACTGTAATTCTAGTACTCGGAAAAGGAGTTCATCTGGTCATAGACTGTCCACCATCTGATCCACCTTGCTCCTTCTGCAAAAGAAAGAGAAAGACCTTTTGAAGTCAGCAAAGTAGGTTTCCATACTAGCAGAGGTTGTAGTTAAAAAAAATACAGGGATTTTGTTCATAATTTGAGTAAGAAAAGAAATTGTCAACCAGAATGTATTTAGTATAAGGTGAAGAATCCTAGCAGCAATTGTCCCGGGCTGGAGTTATTTCATTATTATCTTGGTCTTTTCCATTGTTTCAAAGATCAGCTTTTTTTTTTTTTCTCCCTGAAAACTAGTGAGTGGAGAAGCCGGGGCAAGTGATGGAGTATAGACTGTAATAACTAGGCCAGCACTTCCTCGGCAGACTCACAGCTCTTCTCCACTTCAGCCTCATCAACTTCTTAAAGAAACGGACTTGAACGTGATGCTGAAGAGCACTTCTGGAAGCCAGTAACACTAAATGACAAGGTGTCACATCAAATGAGCAGCAGCTGGAAGCAGTCCTATGAAAGAAAGCCAAGAAAAGCAGAGCCATCGTGCCTTTTCCACATGCCCAACAAACTCAGGCTCAGACTCTGAGATCCAAACGCTTACTCTGAGAGTAAATTGTATCAAGATGTATGTTTCATGTGCATACAGCATGTATTATGCATAATTTCTTCTTTCTTTATCTTTCCTACATTATAAAAACACTGGCCCTAGTTTTACTAAAGAATGCCAGTAAATTATACCAAAATGCCTACCCTATCAATTTAAATCCAACAACTTAAAAATTATGTAAGGATTGTTTGGGGAATAATTTTTAAAAGATACGCCATGCAACAGTTAGTAGAGACCGATGGGTAGATGTTCTCTACCTTTTCCTTTGTTGATTCTGTCTTCATTATGAAATTTTAATTATAAGAGCATACATATTTGCATAATAATAATATAGGCCACCATGGGTGTATTTAAAGTTTCACTAGTATCATTGGATCTCTGTTGTCACACTTGCACCTCTATTAGTTTTCTATGCTTGTTTGTTTGTTTGTTTGTTTATAATTTGGTATGTAGAACAAATGAGTTCTCTGTACTCATGCATACAGACCCTTATTACACCAACAATCACTAAGGTTGGTGGTAACTAGTCAGTAACTGTTGAGAGAATGGCTTTGGAGGAATGGCTTCATGGCAGCTGTTTAGCGAACATAGAATAAATTTCCAAAATAAATGTGATTCAGGGCTTTGTTCCAAAGAGCTTGTGTTTGCTTGCTAGGTACTACTGAGATGTTTTGCTAAATTTGAAAGCTTCAGTCCTTTTGGCTTCTCTACAAAATAAGATTAAACTTAAGTAAATGGAGCATCCTTCAGTGTCTGGAATGGCTTCCTGCCTCTGGACAACCTGGAAGCTCTACTCATCAAGCACTTTCAATTATAATGCTTTTTTTTTTCTAGATTCATGAGAGATTTTAAAATATCACACTGTTACTGTTTGAAAACCTTTGATTTTTCTATTAAATTTAGAGTTTATTAACAAAATGTAGTATAGCTTTATATTCAAAGGCAAAAGACAAATTCAAGATGATTTCTTCCACATCTAGAATATAGTATTCTTTTTACTAATATTTCTGTTTGCTATTTTTTTTTTTTTGGTTAAATTTAGCAAGTACCGAATTTGGCACTAGGTTCCAAATATAGTGCCCAAATCAGGTATGTCACTTGTTTATTTATGCTAAAGAACATCTGGAAGTGTGTTTCCTGTTTCTAGTATGAAAATACTATAAATACTATGAAAATCATATAAACAACCGGATTCTCATTAAAAAAGAAAAAGTCAACATACCTTAAGTAACCTTTTCCATTACAATTTTATTTGGCTCTGTGACTCAATGGTGGCCATAAAATACTCAAACTCAGGCCAGTAAGTGTACCAATGGGGCAATGGCACTTGTGTGCTGCCAAGTCTGAGGAGTAAAGTTCCATACCTAGGGCACATGACAAAAGGAATACGTGGTTGTTTTTTTTAAAGCAATACTCAGACTCTCTTCACAAATTCAATGCCCAACATAGTGAGATCCAGTTTCTGAGGTTCCACATGTCATTGGCTTTTGTTTGTTTTATGATTAGGTTTGTTCTAAACAAATGCTAAACATTTCCTTGCCACTTACAGAATGACCACATAATCCAATTTTAGTAGACAGTCCCTCTTTATGCCATTCACCACAATGTGATTTTTAATAATGCCTACAGATCACCCCATGCTCCAGTTTAAGTGATTAATTATAGTCACACTACTAGATTAACACAGAGACAACAAAGAAACTGTATTTGCTTTACTTTTCTAACAAAAAGCAACTAGTGTTACCAGGGAAGAGTAGACACGGTCAGAAAGAAGGAATGAAGAAAGAAAGAGAGTATCTCACTTCTGTGCAGAAAATAGGAGTATACATTAGGTTAGAAAGGCTATCATCACTCAGTTTGCATCACTTGCACTCTATTCAGGAGTCTCTGGCCAGACATTATGTGGCTTATTTTACAGTGATCAGATAACAAAGTCTCTAGAACTGAATGAATTGAAAAACTCATTTGTGAGAGTTTCTGGGATGTATACGTAGTATTCTACTGCCATCATTTTGGTCAACACCTTTCCAATTTAATGTATTTTTCCTAGCCTAAAAGTGTGTGAAAATTAAGATTATTGCCCAATTATGCCTAAGGCTGCTCATAGATTTATTTTTATTGAATATTTTCTTTATTTACATTTCAAATGTTATCCCTGTTCTTGGTTTTCCCTCCAAAAAACCCCCATCCTTTAACACCTACCCCCTACCCACTGCTCACCAACCCACCCACTCCTGCTTCTTAGACCTGGAATTCACCTACACTGGAGCATAGAGCCTTCACAGGACCAAGGGCTTCTCCTCCCATTGATGTCCAATTAAGCAATCCTCTGCTTCATATGCAGCTGCAGCCATGATTCCCACCATTTATACTCTTTGATTGGTGGTTTAGTCCCTGGGAGCTCTGGGGGTACTGGGTAGTTCATATTGTTATTCCTCCTATGGGACTGTAAACCACTTCAACTCCTTGGGTTGTTTCTCTAGCTCCTTCACTGGGGACCCTGTCCTTCATCCAGTGAATGACTATTAGCATCTACTTCTGTATTTCTCAGGCACTGGCAGAGCCTCTCAGGAGACAGCTATATCAGGCTCCTTTCAGCAAGCACTTGTTGGTATCCACAATAGTGTCTGGGTTTGGTGATTGTATATGGGATGGATCCCCAGGTGGGGCAGTCCCTGGATATTCATTCCTTGAGTCTCCACTCCACACTTTGTAACTTCCTTCCATGGGTGTTTTGTTCCCCCTTCTAGGAAAGATCCACATTTTGGTCTTCCTTCTTCATGGGTTTCATGAGGTTTGTGAATTGTATCTTGGGTATTCCGAGCTTCTGGGCTAATAACCACTTGTCAGTGAATGCATATCATATGTGTTCTTTTGTGATTGGGTTACCTCAGTCAGGATGATATCCTCGAGATCCATCTATTTGCCTAAGAATTTCATACACATTGTTTTTAATAGTTGAGTAGTACTTCCTTGTGTAAATGTACCACATTTTCTGTATCCATTCCTCTGTTGAGGGACATGTGGGTTCTTTCCAGCTTCTGGCTATTATAAATAAGGCTGCTAGGAACATAGTGGAGCATGTGTCCTTATTACATGTTGGAACATTTTCTGGGTCTATGCCCAGGAGTGGTATAGCTGGGTCCTTGGGTAGTACTATGTCCAATTTTCTGAAGAACTGCCAAACGGATTTCCAGAGAAACTGGAACATGGGAGATCTTACAATCTTCTGAGATCTTCAATTTCTATCTTCAGAGACTTGAAGTTCTTATCATACAGATCTTCCACTTGCTTAGTTAGAGTCACACTAAAGTATTTTATATTATTTGTGACTAGTGTGGTTGGTGTTGTTTCCCTAATTTCTCAGCCTGTTTATCCTTTGTGTAGAGGAAGACCACTGATTTGTTTGAGTTAATTTTATATACAGCTTCTTTGCTGAGGTTGTTTATCAGGTTTAGGAGTCTGGTGGAATTTGGGAGTCACTTAAGTATACTATCATATCGTCTTCAAATAGTGATATTTTGACTTCTTTCTTTCTAATTTGTATCCCTTTCATCTCCTTTTGTTGTCTAATTGCTCTGGCTTAGACTTCAAGTACTATATTGAATAGGTAGAGAGAGAGTGGGAAGTTTCTCTCCATTTAGTTTGATGTTGGCTACTGGTGTGCTGTATATTACTTTTACTATATGTAGGTATGGGTCTTGAATCCCTGCTCTTTCCAAGACTTTTATCATGAACATGTGTTGGATTTTGTCAAATACTTTCTCAGCATCTAATGAGATGGTCATGTTTTTTTTTTTCTTTGAGTTTCTTTATATAGTGTATTACATTGATGTATTTCCATATACTGAACCATCCCTGAATCCCTGGGATGATGCCTACTTGATCATGATGGATGATCCTTTCAATGTATTCTTGGATTTGGTTTGTGAGAATTTTTATATGGTCAATTTTGAAGAAGGTTCCATGAGGTGTTGAGAAGAAGATATATTCTATTGTTTTAGTATAAAATGTTCTAGAAATATCTGTTAAATCCATTTGGTTCATAACTTCTATTACTTTCACTGTGTCTCTGTATAGTTTCTGTTTCCAGGATCAGTCCTTTGATGACAGTGGGATGTTGAAGTCTCCCACTATTATTGTGTATAGTACAATGTGTGCTTTGAGCTTTACTAAAATTTCTTTAATGAATGTGGATGCCCTTGCATTAAAAATATCTTGGAGCATAGATATTCAGAATTGAGAGTTACCTTGGTAGATTTTACCTTTGATGAGTATGAAGTATCCTTCCTTATCTTTTTTGATAACTTTAGGTTGAAAGTCGATTTTATTCAATATTAGAATGGCTACTCCAGCTTGTTTCTTGGGACCATTTGCTTGGAAAATTGTTTTCCAGCCTTTTACTCTGAGGTAGTGTCTGTCTTTGTCACTGAGGTGGGTTTCTGTATGCAGCAAAATGCTGGGTCCTGTTTATGTACCCAGTCTTTTAATTTATATCTTTTTTATTAGGAAAATGAGTCCATTGATATTAAGAGATATTAAGTAAAAGTAATTATTGTTTCCTGTTATTTTTGTTGTTAGAGTTGGAATTCTGTTCATGTGGCTATCTTCTTTTAGGTTTGTTGAAAGATTATTTCCTTGCTTTTTCTAGGGCATAGTTTCCCTCCTTTGGTTTGAGTTTTCCATTTATTGTCCTTTGAAGGGCTGGACTTATGGAAAGATATATTGTTTAAATTTGTTTTTGTCATGGAATACCTTAGTTTCTCCATCTATGGTAATTGAGAGTTTTGCTGGGTATAGTAGCCTAGGCTGGCATTTGTGTCCTCTTAGGGTCTGTATGACATCTGCCCAGGATCTTCTGGTTTTCATAATCTCTGGCAAGAAGTTTGGTGTAATTTGATAGGTCTGCCTTTATATGTTACTTGACCTTTTTTCCTTACTGCTTTTAATATTCTATCTTTGTTTTGTGCATTTGGTGTTTTGATTATTATTGACAGGAGGAATTTCTTTTCTGCTCCAATCTATTTGGAGTTCTATAGGTTTCTTGTATGTTCATGGGCATCTCTTTTTTCAGGTTAGGGAAGTTTTCTTCTCTAATTTTGTTGAAGATATTTACTGGCCCTTTAAGTTGGAAATCTTCACTGTCTTCTATACCTACTATACTCAGGTTTGCTCTTCTCATTGTGTCCTGGAGTTCCTGGATGCTTTGAGTTAGGATCATTTTTGCATTTTGCATTTTCTTTGATTGCTGTGTCAATGTTTTCTGTGGTATCTTCTGTACCTGAGATTCTCTCTTCTACCTCTTGTATTCTGTTGGTAATGCTTGCATCTATGGCTCCTGACTTCTTTCCTAGATTTTCTATCTCCAGAGTTATCTCCCTCCCTTTGTGATGTTTTTATTGTTTCTACTTCCATTTTTAGCTTGTTAATGGTTTTATTCAGTTCCTTCACCTGTTTTGTTGTGTTTTTCTGTAATTCTTTAAGGGATTTTTTATGTTTCCTCTTCAAGGGCTTCTACCTGTTTACCCGTGTTCTCTTGTATTTCTTAAAGTGAGTTATTTATGTCCTTCTTAAATTCCTCCATCACTGTCATGAGAAGTGACTTTAGATACATATGTTGCTTTTCTGGTGTGATGATAGGTTCTGATGATGCCAAGTAACCTTGGTTTCTGTTGCTTCTGTTCTTACGCTTGCCTCCCACCATCTAATTATCTCAAGTGCTCCCTGCTCTTGCTATATATCTAATTGGAGCCTGTCCTTCCTGTAATCCTGGTTGAGTCAGAATTCCTCAAAGTCCAGATTTCTCTGTGATCCTGAGATTCTGGTTATATTAGAGTTCCTGAGAGTCAAGCTGCCTCTGAGACCCTGAGATCCTGGTGTGATCAAGTTCCTAGGATCCTGGGATCCTGAGATCCTGGTACATGGTAGAGCACCTGGGAGTGGTATCTCTTCAGGCAGCTGTGAGAGTGTTTGCTGAGTTTGTGCCCAAGGTAGACCTGTGCTGACACTGACTGGAAGGAACCTAAGCCACTGGTCTGGAGGGGGTTCCTGCATCCCTGTATCCTGCTGGTCCCAATCACTCCTAGTGGTGTGGGAATAGATGTTGTATTCTACTCATCTGTGATCCTATGATCCTGGGCATGCTAGGGTACGAGGGGAGTAGAGAGTCCTCTGGGGACCATGGGACTGTCCACCAAGTTTGGGCCTAAGGTAGATAGGCCTGCTTATATCTTTAGCTGTAGCCCCTGTACCTCCATTTGCTAATAATCTTCCTCAAAATGATATCACTGCTGTCGCTGACCAAGAAGATGAAGAAATAACAATGCACATGATGATTAAAAAATGGATGACTTTGTTCAAACAACACAGAAAATGACCAGATTCAACTTGAGCAAAACACTCAGTATGGCCAGCAAGTGAGAGTTGAACCATGTAATTCATCAATCACAGGAACAACACCAGTCCAATATGAGTCAAGATTCTGTGAAATTATATTTATTAAAAAAAAGACAATCCTCTTAGAATATAAGCAAGTCAATCTTGAAATTCCTTGTATGGTATTTCAATAATGTCAGCACAAAATACATGTTTATGGCTGTGAACACTATTAGCAATCAACCCCCTGATACCTACTCCATCACCCTCAAAGTTGTCCCCAGGAGTTTGTTAGGGTGCCTGTCATCCAGTTATACTGTTAAAATCACGATTACTACAGAATGCTATTTTTTTCAGCACTCCTTTTCCTTCCTTGAAATTCCACCATGAATCTAAATTCTTTGCCTCCAGTGGCCTATTTCTCATTGGTGTGCTACAATCAACTAGTTAACTGGGATACCTTCCCTCCCATCTCCTTGCTAACTTCTGGTCTGTGTTCATTTTTAGCTCATTCCCAGAGGCAGAAACTATCCCTGCAACTGAATATTCAACAACAAACATTGGCTTGCTCTAAACCTCTGGCTTCATTATATTGTTTTCTTTTCTATTTTTTTTTTTAAGATTAGTCACTTTAACTTCAAGTACTCTTCCCACATATGAACTGTCATGTCATAAAAATTCTATTTCTGAGTTCATTATTTTCTTTATTTTTTTGGAGATTCCATGCATGTATACTGTGTAAATTGATCATATTCATCCCCCTACTCCCTCCTTCTCCTCCTGGGAACCTCTCAAAATATCTCCTTGCCAACTTCATATCCTATCTTTAAACATTTTTATAATTGTTTGAATCCAATTAGTACCACCCTGATGTGAATGGGTGGTGTGTATGTATCAATGTAGGGTGGCACAATGATTTAAAAATACCTGCTGTAAAATTTCCTACCCTAATGACTTTAAAGTATGGAATTGAGTGAAGCACATTCACGTTGTTGTACAATAGATCTCTAAAGTTCATTTTTAAAAACTGAAATCAATTCTTTGCAAGTTAGTTTGGGTTGTGGTCTAGAGATTGTTTCTTGGGCATCTGAAGGGACAGAGCTTATATTTCGAGATAGTTTCTCTATATTTCTCAGCCTGGCTTTGAACTTACTCTGTAGTCCAAGCATGCTTGGAACTTGTAATGCTTCTTATCGAAACTCACTAGAACTGAGATTATAGGCCTGTGCCACCAGGCATGGCTAATGAGCAGCTCTTTGGCCCATTCCTTTCTTTATTGCACCTCCTATTACCCAAGTGCACTTCAGGCTCTATTTACTTATTAATCCAGTTTCATCAGGAGTATCCACTGTTCTCCCATTCTCGGAACTTCCACCGCAATTCCAGAATACTATTCCACAAATATGCTAGTATTGGTATTTACGATTGCACACTTAAAATGTCAATAAATGGACATTAAATGATACTTTATAAGCAACAAATGTGTGATGTCTAGAATTTACAAAAGAGATGATGAGAAATTTTAACAAATATTTAGAAGATGTGGAGAGGTGGAAAGATCATGAATATGCAAAAAACTTAAACCTCAATATATATAATTGTTTCTGGATAAGAAGAAAGTTAAAACACCTCACCAGGTCATTGAGAGGTCAAAACAAGATTCAATATTCAATATCAGTTAAGCCAGAGATGATGTGTGGACTAATGTGCCAGATGAGGCATTTAAAAAAAAAAAACTTGTCAGCAAAATATTCACGTTCTCAGAACATAGGCAGTCTTACCTCTATTATTCCATAGTATCCAACTATAGGGAATCATTAGTCTCTATAATCACTTAAAACACAATTCATCATTTAACTGAAAATGTGACAGTACTGTATTGAGAAGAGAGTGGAAGAAGATAAGTACCCAGTAACTGCATCTTACCAGCTCATTCATATAAAATGAAATGAGTGAATGATACCTAACCATATAATTAAAAACAATGAGCACTTCATCTGAAGATGTAATGGCAACTGTATAAGAAATAACTAACAGGTCCAACATTTATCTTGAAAGCATTGCAAATCTAAGATATCTGTTAATTTAGTAATCAGTTGCATAGGGCTGAGGGTCCAGCTCACTCTTGGAGCACAGGCCAAGTATTCTAAACACTGAAAGATTAATTAATTGAAACCCCAGCATATATTCAAATGTCTCATTGATGCTTTTAATCTTCTAGTGACTTGCATTGTTTTCTCAAATAATGGCTTATTGATTTCCACATGATCTCACTAAAGCTAAATGTACCAGTTTCCTCTACCATTGTCTTTGCCAACCAGATTTCCTGAGCCACAATACTAGGGTAGAGGGTCATGTGTATTTGTCTAAGCTGGTTCCTCTGTACACAATCTCACTTTTATATCTTTTTGCAATTGACCATCTCAACAAGGAATCCTTCCCCAGACCATTTACTCTTTATTGAAAACATCTTAATAAATTGTGGTTCATATCAACCAAAAATATGTTCCTTGCTTATTTATGTAACAAATTGATTTTTATGACTCTAAATTTCATCAAAACATGAAAAACCTTCTAGACAGGCTTAATAAATTATAGCTTCTCAATATTCTCACGTGAATATGTGAGACATTGAGCAAAATGGACCTAAGAAAGTGTTTTTATCTTTATCCACCCAAGTTATTGTAGCTTTTTCAGGACAAACTGTCTGCTACCCACGATCCCTCCTGTCTAGCAAATGCAAGTGTTAAATATGCATTTGTCCAACAATTATGATTCATTTCTCTGCATATTCTGAAAAACATGAGAGTTCTGGCTTACAATAGCCTGATACTCCTACAGTATGTGGGATTTGTGGCTTGTCAACTTAGCAAGAGGGAGCCCTGTACCCCAAAGTTCCTTTCCATCCCAGTTTCAGTTAAGCATTGGAATTTGGATGCAGTCTGAAAGGTAAAATTAAAGAAGCAGACATCCTTCCATTAAGTAAGTGCTGGCCCAAAGGTATTGCTTTTATACTGTGTCTTATCCCTGATCTATTCTCTGTCCTCTCTACAAGGGAGGAGTTGACCCACAGCTTCTCCTACCCCTGCCAGATACCCTCCTTCTAATTCTGAGTCCCAATTCATGTGTATAACAACATGTGAAACCATCAGCTTCATCCTCAGGTCACCCACCATGCTGTCAGTATTAAATGCTACAAACGTTTTAATGGGTTTTCACATCACACAGATAAATTTCACTTTACTAATTCAGGTTTTCATCTGGCACCACACATTCCAGTTTGTTCTTGTTTTGACCTATGTTTGGATTTATTTACCAACTACTCTTCCTGTTGACCAAAATAGATTCCAGGCCTACCACCATTGTCAGAAAGCTCTTGAAGAATTCGTCAGTTTCTCCTCATGATGACTGGGAACTGAGTTCCAGCAATCATCTTTTGGACTTTCATTAAATCACCCAATCCCACCACTGTTTTTGAAACCTCAAACTTACAATACATCCTCTATTACATAGTATTATAGCATTATGATCAAACAGCAATGATACAGCAGATTTAAAATTATTCAAGAAATTCTTTAAAAGTTTAGCAGAAATATAAAAGAAAATAAAATCAAAAGAATCATAATTAGAGTATTTTTTTATATTCTTATATATTTTAAACCGTTGTGGGTGGATTTGAATTGAGAGAAGCTTCAGGAACAAAATTTCCATTTCCAAATTTCAGTGGGTGACACCACATAATTATGGTATTTGCCTACATTCTCTCCTCTTCTCAGATAAACTCAAATCAACAATGACCTGTACTTGGAACTTCTTGGGAATAAATAGACTCACACGTATGTTTGCCCACCCGGTCTTGTGCTGACCTGTAACATCTTTGATTAAAGATTGTATGAGATCTTACTCTTGTGTGTGTGTGTGTGTGTGTGTGTGTGTGTGTGTGTGTGTAGATGTGTACATATGTATATACATATGCTCACCCATATGGCTGCATATGGAGGCCAGAGGTCAATGCCAATTGTTACCCACAGTCACTCTCTACTTTAGTTTTTGAGACAAGGTATCACTTATTTGGAGCTCAGCTTTTTCATTTGACTGGTTAGCCACCAAGCACCTGACATCTTTTTGTCTCCACCTCCCTAGCACTGCGGTTACAGATACATACCATCATTGCCGGACTTTACTTGGGTATTGGGGATCTGAACTTGAGCCCTTATGTGCACATAGCAAGCACAGTATCTGGCATGCCATCTCTCTGTGGAATTTAAACTCAGACTATTAAAATTCAATCCATTGATTAATTTTCTCTTCCTCTAGACATCAATGAGAGTATAATAAATACTAACTAAAATCATAAAGTATATTAGTTAAAGAAGCAAGAGTAGGATGACCTCCAAACATCTACTTCAACACATTTCTGGAATATTAAAATTAAGAAAGAAAGCTATTCTGTCTCCTGTGAGGCTCTGCCAGTGCCTGGAAAATACAGAAGTGGATACTCACAGTCATTCATTGGATGGAGCACAGAGTCCCCAATGAAGAAGCTAGAAAAAGTACCCAGGGATCTGAAGGGGTCTGAAGCCCCATAGGAGGAACATCAATATGAACGAGCCAGTACCCCCAGAACTCCTTGGAACTATACCACTAATCAGAGAAAAAACATGGTGGAACTTGTGGCTCTAGCTATATATGTAGCAGAGGATGGCATAGTCAGTCATCAATGGGAGGAGAGGTCCTTGGTCCTGTGAAGGATCTATGCCCCAGTATAGGGGAATGCCAGGACCAGGAATGGGAGCAGGGAGATTGGTGCTGGGGGATAGAGGATTTTTGGAGGGTAAACTAGGAAAGGGGATAACATTTGAAATGTAAATAAAGAAAATATCTACAAAAAAATAAATAAATAAAGCTATTCGCTGACTTGTTAAACCATGATGGATATGGGAAGGAAGACACCCAGCAGGACTCTAAATATCACAGAGCAGAGATAGCAGAAGAGCAAACAACAAGAACAGAGTAGAGCTGGAAACCTGAATTCACACGGACATGCATGAGCCCAGTCAGATGACAGTGTTCACATGCAGATAAAACTACAGTCCAGCATCTTACATTAGTGACTGAAAGCACAGCCCCCTTCTTTTCAATTTTCACTTAAAGGCGTACACTCCATTAACTATAACATAACAACTCCCATCCATATCCTCTTCCTCACACAAACACACCATCAACTACACAATTTCTGTAGTAGTAAATATAAATGAACAGTGAATAATCTCCAGCTAACCGAATGAAGGCCTCAGCACAGGTGAGAATGACAAGATAAACAGAAGGAAAAAAATGACCCTTCAAAGATAACCAGGTGCAAGAAAAGAACTTTAAAATTTCTGGGTAGAATATACTGTAACCAAAGACAAAAGATACAAGTATATGCACAATACAAACCAGGAAATAAGAGCATCTACTTGCAAACTGCCTGATATGCCAAATCCAAACACCATTTGGAAGTTTTTAAGATGATGTACAGGCCCTCTCCAGAAAGCAAAAATAAAAAAAAAAAAATCAAAACAAAATGAGGAGAAGATAAAAGAACATCAACATTGAGAATTGATTAAGAAAATTTTACTATTAGTATTTCTTTTTTATTCTCTCCTCTTACTTTTATTTTTTAATTGGATATTTTCTTTATTTACATTTCAAATGTTATCCCCTTTCTTAGTTTCCCCTCTGCAAATCCCCTATCTTATTGTTCCTTACACTGCTTCTATGAGGGTGCTCCCCCACCCACCTACCCACTCCAGCCTCACCGCCCTAGCATTCCTCTACACTGGGGCATCAAGCCTTGTCAAGACCAAGGGCCTCCCCTTCCATTGATGCCAGATAAGGCCCCTTCAGCTCCTTCAGGCCTTCCCCTAACTCCTCCATTGGGGTCCCTGTGCTCAGTCTGATTGTTGGCTGCGAGCATCCACATCTGTATTGGTCAGGATTAGTATTTCTAAAGAAAAGTGAAGTTAGTAATGTACAAGAGAGAAAACTTCTCCAGTGATTAAACCAAACTACATCCCCATCCTACTAAGGCCTACCTGGGATGAATACTGCCTGCCTCTCAGCCTTAGCCTTGAGGGGCTTCCCTTTGAATGTGCTTGCTTTTCTGTTGCTTTGGTAGAAGAACATGATCAGAAAGCAACTTGGAGAGGAGAGAGTTCCTTTGGCTAATAAGTTATAATACAATATCTAGGGAAGCCCAGACTGGAACTCAAGGCAGTGTCTTGAAGCTGTAACCATGGAAAAACGCTGCTTATTGGCTTACTTCATAGTCAGCAACTGTTCTGGTATAGTTCAGAACCATGGGCCCAGAGATGACACTTCCTAACCATAGAGTGGGCTCTTCTACACTAGTAAGCAACCTAGAAAATGATGCATAGACATAACCACAAGACAATCTAGTGGAGAAAGTGCTGCAATTGTGATCACACCTTCCAAGGTATAAGAATCTGGCAACTAAGATAGGCCACAACATACTTCCTCTATGGCTAAGGGAATATTGTGAAAAGGGAGTCAGAAAATATGTAAGAGCATGAAGATACAGAAAGGGGCTGTCTTATGAGACAGTAACTGCAATATCCTAAATTTTAAAATTTACTTTCTTTTATTGCATGTGTATGTGTGGGTGTCCATGTATATGTAAGTACATCTCATGCCTGGCTGGTGGCCATGAAAGATAAAAGAGGATATGAGGTTCCCTAGAACTGAAGTTATGGACAGTGTGTGAGCTGCTATGTGGGTACTAAGAATAAAACATCAGTCCTCTAACAAGAGCATCAAGTCAACTCCTGATCCATCCTCCAATCCCTGTTACTGCAACCTTAAAGTCATAGCCACAGTAGTTACCACTGTTGGACCTACAAAAGACTGGACATGTCAACCTTCAGTTATAAATAGGGAAAGGATATGGGGGATTTTCAAGGAAGAAGGAAATAGATAGTGGTAGGAGGAAAGAGTAATTAGAATGTATTTTATACAAGAATGAAAGTGTCAAAGTTTAAATTGTTTTTAAACTAAAAAGAATCATCCTGACCATTTTATTATGATATTTCTGAACGGAGGGGATGGACTTGTGGTGTAACTCATTAGAAATGCTCTTGCCTAGCATGAAAAATGTCTAGAGAATCCATACTAGTACTCCATAAGCAAAGAAATCAATTTAAAATGTTTCAATGATAGGTAAAAGGCAGCTGACTCTTGGAGTGGAGTGGGTTGCAATAGCTTCCCTTTTGTGTTAGCTGTGTCAGCAAAACCAAGACTCACAGCGGTGCTGCAATACTGCCTCTGAAGTTCTTCCACTTCAGAACTATATACTCACACAGGTCATTTATTACATCAGAGGTCATAACGAACAACTTCCTAGGCATTGACAAACTGACCCCCAGCCCAAAGCAGTGTGAACTCCTAGACAGACATTGCTACAAGGAATCTAAGATAAACAACTCATAAGAGCACTACACATGATTTCTTTGGAGATGGGATCTAACCACCCTAACTAAAACTGAAGTATAAAACTGGTAACTTGTAAAGACTAGCGAGTGGTATTGGATGAAAGACAAACTCTCCAATACTTTTTAATTTTTTCAACCATGTACATGTACTAACATAAGGTAGTTTTCTGATGTGTTACTGGAGATACAGTAGAGTTTTTGGTACAGTTTTGTAGAAAAAATACAGTCTGGGGAGGCAGAAGAATGATCCCTCCAATGACATCCACATCTAGTAAAAGTTATGTCAAATAGCAAAGTAAACATGGTTAATACAAGGTTAATGCTAAGACTCAGTCTGGTTAATGCAGGTGTACCCCACAATCATAAGGTCTCTAAAAGTGAAAGAGGGTAAAAGTGCCAGAGGGGCATGTCACTAGAAGAATGACTAAAGGAATGAAACACAGATACATCCAAAGATGAAGGATGCTCATAAAATTTAGCAGCTTCTAGAAATTGAGAAATACAAGAAAAATGGATCCTTTTTGGAGACTCAAAGCAGGAATTAGATTATGTTGATGCTGTGACTTTACCCTTTGTGAGAATTCTATCTTCTCCAAATATAGGATGTTTTAAATCACACTTTTGTGGTAATTTATTACAGCATAGGAAGAAAAAAAAACCATGCCTTTAAATAAGAATGAACTCTTTGTGGCATTCTCTTATATTAGTGTGTACTGTTTACATTTAAGTTTTTATAACCAACAATTTAAAGATTAGCAGAAGTGTATTTTTAAAGCTTTGCTCCTTTTGGTTTGAGGAGATCGCTACCTGGGCTGTTCCTTTCACCTTAATGTTTCATTGAATTTGTTTTAAAGTCTAAGTAATTTTACCCCTGGGAAATTCTGGAGTTAATAGTGACCTGCTCTCAATAACAGAAGAACCATGATTTAATGCCTTAAAATATTTCCAAGGACCATTCTTTGCACTTAGTCAAGGTTGTCTCACCATTGTTTAGATTTGGAAAGCATGCACAGGTAACAAATTGTAGCTTAAACAATTCTCATCTTTTAATTTACATAATCTATGTATTAGTGTGCTATACAACTATGCTTTGTTATTTTAGGATATTTCTATGTTCTTATCAACAATTTTCATTGGTTTATATCTTAATAGGAAGGTCAGGTCTGTATTCAGTCAATCTCTTAAACCCAAAGATCTTGTAAGCCCACTCACATCTCTCTTTCTATCAATTATTCAGTGTCATATAGACACCACACAGTGTAGAAGGAAGAAAACAGAGACAAGAGATACCTGAGTCTAAGACCTACCGAGTAACCACCTCTTCCTGTGTAGCTTTGGACAAGTCACCTCATAAGGGCAGTGTGTGCATATTCATTAAATGATGAGAGGATTGACAGGATCAGGGCTTCCCAGATTCCAGACTCTATGATGACCAAGAGAAGTATGCACCCATCACTCATAGAGGAGAAAACTCTAAGTTGCAGCCAGCGAAAGCAAAATCAAGCCAGGCAACCAGATCTGGTCGGATCCATACATAACTCAGCAACAATGTATTCACACTCTCACTTTTTTTTTTTCAGAGAGATATTGTGTCTGCCATATTATTTTAGATATTTGTAATTTTCTCCAGAACCAGAAGAAAATCAGTAAACATCTCCAATATAGTCAGAAGTCAAAGAGGGACATATTCCAGTTGCTGATCCATTACAGTTTCTTTAACTGGTCAGTTCCCCTGGCTCAAACTTTTGGAAGTCCCAAGGATTTATCTCCCTACTGACCTTGTTTTGCCAATGAACTATAGTACAGGATATCGTATTGCTTAACATGTGTTCGTTAAGCACATTTTTAAATTACTAGCTTATTAACAACACAGCAAATAAATTATCAAGGTCTTGTGAAATATGTTTAAAGTGTTTTTCAATAATCAGAAAAGTATCCATCATTAATTTAATCAAAAAAAAATCTTTAGAAATAGAAAATTGGAAACCATATGATGAAAACCATACTTATTAAAATCTACCCAAAACAACTCCTGTTCTGAATGCTTTCCTTTCCAAATGAAAAACACAATCAGACTGCTGGTCCTCCTACAGGGCTGGCCTCCTCCTCAGCTTCTTTCAGCTTTTCCCTAATTCAACCACAGGGATCAGCAGCTTCTGTCCATTGGTTGGGTGCAAATAGCTGCATCTGACTCTTTCAGCTGCTTGTTGGGTCTTCCAGAGTGCTGTAATACTAGGTACCTTTTTTGTGAGTGCCCACTCCATAACTTCAAAAATAGTGTCAGACTCAGGACCTCCCCTTGAGCTGGATCCCACTGTGGGCCTGTTGCTGGCCCTTCTTTTTCCCAGGTTCCTCTCCTTCCATGCCTGCAGTTCTTTCAAACAGGAACAATTATGGGTCAGAGTTTTAACGGTGGGATGGCAGCCCCCTCCCTCATTTGATGTCCTGTCTTCCTGCTGGAGGCGGACTCTATAAGTTCCCTCTCCCTACTGTAGGGCATTTCATCTAAGGTCCTTCACTTTGAGTCCTGAGAGTCTCTCACCCCCCCCCCCAGGTCTCTGGTGTATTCTGGAGGGTCCCCCCTCAAACTCCTACATCCCGAGGTTGCCTGTTTCAATTCTTTCTGCTCGTCCTCGGGGCTTCAGTCCTTTTCCCTCATCCAGATCAGGCTCCCCTCACATTCCCCACCCCACCCACTTTCCCTCCCAGGTCCCTTCCTCCTTCCCCACTTGTGATTATTTTCTTCTCCCTCCCAAGAAGGACCTTTGAGATCTATCAAACATTGGACCACCAAACAGACATGATATGAGGACCCCAACACATATACAGCAGAGGACTGCAGGTTCTGTGTTCAAGCAGAGATAATGCACTTAACCCTCAAAAGACTGGAGGCCCAAGGGAGTTTAGAAGTTAGGTGGGAGGGCATGGGGATGGAGACATCCTAGTGCTGACAGTGGGTTGGGGAGGAGGAATGAGATGTGGGACAGTCCAGAGGGTGGATGGGGAGGGGTAGGGGGGAATAAAATCTGGAGTGTAAAAACATAAATAAACAAATAAATTAAATTAGAGAGAGAGAGAGAGAGAGAAGAAGAAGAAGAAGAAGAAGGAGAAGGAGGAGGAGGAGGAGAAGGAAGGAAGGAAGGAAGGAAGGAAGGAAGGAAGGAAGGAAGGAAGGAAGG
Organism: Mus musculus; assembly: GCF_000001635.26. Classification (NCBI taxonomy): domain Eukaryota; kingdom Metazoa; phylum Chordata; class Mammalia; order Rodentia; family Muridae; genus Mus; species Mus musculus. The sequence continues at coordinate 24,986,071 of NC_000072.6, read as the reverse complement.
AAAGAAGGATGGAAGGAAGGAAGGAACAAAGGAAGAAAGGACACAATCAAAATGAAAATCCCAACAGCAGTTGCATGCCAACTTTCTGTTGACTGCACAACTAAGGAAGCTAAACACAATATAACCAGGGCAGAAGGGAAATAAAGCAATGAGCTTGCCCTTCATCTCCTACTCAAATCCATAAAAAAGGAACATCACATGAGACCATTTGATTTCCAATGATCTGTTCAAAGACATCTCCCAGGAATCTGTCTGTATTTAATGAAATAAGAATTTTACTTCACAACCCCATAGGAAGACCACCAGTATCAACTAACTTTGGCCCCCAATAGCATACACTAACTGATAGGAGGCCCCTGACAAACATACAGCAGAACACTACCTGGTCTGGCCTCAGTGAGAGAGGAAGCATCTAAATTTCGAGAGACTTAGGTCCCAGGGAGTGGGGAGGTCTGTTGTGGTGGGGGACATCCTCTTGGAGACAAGGGAGGTGGAACTGTAGGAGGCAGATCAGGAGGGGGATAACAACTGAACTGAAAGCCCTTGGTCTTATGAAGATCATATGCCCCATTATAGGGGAATGCCAGGGCCAGGAAGCAGGAGTGGGTGGGTTGGGGAATAGGGCAGGGTGAGGGTACAGGAAACTGGGAAAGGGGATAGCATTATCTGCAGATCTCTTCTAACTACATAGACTCTACTTTTACATGAAAAGAAATTTCCTATACACACAATAGCTGATTAAGGCAATGTTCATTGTGAGAGTAGTTAGTGGTCGTTGCTTTTGGGTTGGTATTTGGTCAGCTTCTCAGGCTTCTATAGCTACTGAGATGCGCAAAAACTTGACACTTACTCTAGATTTCAAGTTTCTCAAGTTAGTAACACAAGCAGTGTAACATGGTAGTAAACCCAATGCAGGAGGTGCACAGTTTCAGCCTGCTTTCCACTTCAGAAAGTATGAGAGCGAAACTGCAGAAAAACATGTCCTTTAGGCAGTCTAAAATTGTAATGAATTAGTCCTAGTAATTGATTAAGTGGTCGTGTACATGCTGAATATTAAATACATAGTAGCTGTTGTGTCACAAACCTATATTTTCATATTCATTTTTTTCAAAATTGTACTGTCTTAAAACTCTTGTATAAATTGTAATACATTCTTTTGTTTGGTAAAAAGAAAAAAGAAAAAAAAAAGGAAGTCTCTAATGATGAAGAAACCAAGTTTAGCAATCTACCCTGTTCCTGCCTACAATCTCGTCTCTAGAGAAACAGTCAAAACTACAAACATGGTACAAAGTGATTTCTCAAGAGTTCTATAAGCACTTGGGAGTCTTATCATCAACAGACCATGGAAAAAGACAGGAGGATGTCTTCTTCATCCAAATGTACCATCTTCAAAGTTACATCCCATCCTATAGTCAACAATATCACCCATTCTCCAATTGCATGTTATGAGTAAGATCTAATTGTCCTTCATTTGCAAGTGTCTGCCTCCATTATCTGTCACTTGCCCCTCTGGGAATTATGTAGAAATTGTCTCAGGGAGAAGTATTTCTTTCTCACAAATAAACGTTTAAAATATCTAGGCTCAGCCTTTGTAAATTGCTTACATCAGAATATGTGTGTGTGTGTGTGTGTGTGTGTGTGTGTGATTACACATGATATATATATATATATGATTACAAATATGAATCCCAGTGTATTATATTTTGCTGAATATGGAATGAAATGCCAAGAGGTTTCTTTAAAGTATAGTAAGCAAGCATTCTCATTTTTAGTGAGCAAAATGATCTATTTATATTTCTAAGCTGCAATTAACTCATTTAAAAAATTGTTTAGCATGCAGAGAGTTTACCAATACATCAAGTCTTTTCTTGGCATCAATTTTGTTCCATAATGTCTCTATTTTTAATGAAGTCTTGATGGATTCTTTTTGATGACCCTCTTTCCTAGAAACATGAAAAATTCTGTCTGACTGCCTGTGTCATTTAAAGTGACAACATCCAGTCGCAATATTTTTGAGCATGTAAAAAATACATATGCATGAAGTAATTAAATAAAGGAAAAATTATTCCAATTCTTCGATCATCTTTAGAGTTTGATGTCTCACTCGACATGTTAGGCAGTAATGTCTGGTGTCACAGCACTGTCAGAAGCTTCTGTTAAATATTCCCTTTGAAACTGGCTTATTATCAGTTTAATCATCCATTACTAAGCTGTGGCATACATGTGTTAATTTTTTGCCTTCCATGAGCTGAAACTATCTATGTCCCTCCACTTGATGAAAAGTATGGACTTTGAGCCAGATGTACTTCCATTTCTAGCCTTGGTCTTCGCGTGTAGGCTAGTCAAAGTTGAGCACGATATTTAACCTCTCTGAGATCTCAAAAAGAGGTCATAACACTGTAAAAATAACCAAGGTTTATTTCTGTCGCACTATTAACATTTTATACTACATACTTTTTTGAAGACAGGGTCTCAGGTTAGCCTCGAACTCAGTATATAACTGAAGATAACTCTGAATCCCCATATCTCCACCTTCAATGTTCAGGGATTCCTATACCTGCTTTTTAATGTGGGTCTTAGGATAAAATCTATGGCACTTCACATGCTCAGGAAATGTTCTTCTTAATAAGTACACCCTTGGTCCTCTACCACATAATCCTTTAATGTAAAGACAGTGTTGTAATATCAATATACTCAATTGATACTACTATATCTTCTGATCATGAATACTAAAATCTCTCCAAATGTTAACAAATGATAGTTGAGAATTACTGTTTTATAAATTATTGGTCGATCCTGTCAAACATGGTTTAATAAACAATTACACATTAATATACATTAAAATACAAGGCATTTATCTTGCATGTTGTATGTCTGTGTAAGTGTGAGATGAATGTATATGCACATGTATTTTTGAATATGTATGTATATACATGTGCTAGCCAAATGTTGATATCAGCTGTCTCTTTCCATGGATCTCCATCTTTTACATTGAAGCAGTCAAGGTCCTTCACTGAGCTCAGTTTTCTCAGATTCTGCTAGGTTAGTTAGCCAGTCAGTTCTATCATGGTCTTAGCCTCACACTGTATAATACAAGCTTTAAACAATTAGAGAATGTAGAGATGGCTCTGCAGTTAAGTGTACTTGTTGATCTTGCAAAGGAACCAAGCTCAATTCCCAGCTCCCACATTGTGGCATACAATCATCTATCATCCCAACTCCAGTGTATCTGATGTCTTCTCTGACCCCCATAGGTACCAGTCATGCACATGATGCACAAATATACATTCATGCAAAGCACACAGCAAACACATGAAATAAATCTAAATAGTAAGCAACCCACTTATCTCTAATCTAGTACCTTTTGACACTGCAACATTGACTTCCTGGTCTCTGCAATCAAATATCTGACTGGGGAAGAAAAGAAGAGGAGAGAAGAGAAGAGGAGAGGAGAGGAGAGGGGAGGGGAGGGGAGGGGAGGGGAGGGGAGGGGAGGGGAGGGGAGGGGAGGGGAGGGGAGGAGGAGGAGGAGAAGGAGAAGGAGAAGGAGAAGGAGAAGGAGAAGGAGAAGGAGAAGGAGAAGGAGAAGGAGAAGGAGAAGAGAAGGAGAAGGAGAAGGAGAAGAAGAAGGAGAAGAAGGAGAAGAAGGAAAAGAAGGAGAAGAAGGAGAAAAAGAAAAAGATATCTACTCTGCAAGGTTTCAGAGGATAGCAGTCCAGGATGGAAGAGAAGGCAGAGCTAATAAAGCAGCATGGGCTCTGGTGATGGGAGTGTAGTGAAAGATCAGAGAGTCCAGAAAGGACTGTAACCCTTAAGAAATGGCTGATCTCTCCCCTGAAAAAACAACAAAACAAAACAAAACAAAACAAAACAAAACAAAACAAAACAAACAAAAAAAAACAAGTGTACAAACACATGCAGAAAATATTTCACATGCAAACTATAACATACATATAAAAACCTATAATACACTAATCAAAAGAGTACAAATGGAGGGACCCATGGCTTCAGCTGCATATATAGCAGAGGAAGACCTTGTCTGACATCAATGAGAGGAGAGGCCTTTGGTTCTGTGAAGGCTCAATGCACCAGTGTAGAGGAATGCCAGGGCAGTGAGGTGAGAGTGTATGGGTGCATGGGGAAGCACCCTCAAGGGCAGGAAGGGATAGGGGATAGATAACCTTTGAAATGTAAAAGAATAAAATATCCAATTAAAAAACCCTATAATAAACCTATCATTTTATTAGTGGATCTGAACTCACAAGAATAAAACACCACCATATGGTATAGACACATGGAATGAGAAATCACTGAAAAACAAAATCTTGTCTAATAATAAAATTTTGGCCACCATTTAAGGGGGAAATTATTAAATTATAAATTATTGCAATTATAAGCATTAAGTTATGCTTATTTTGAAATGTAAAACTAGAATACCCTGAATACACATTATTCAGCTGGTATCAGTGTCAACACTGCCTGGCATTTTATCTTTTTTTTGTTTTTTGTTTTTTTGTATGTGAATAGATATTTTTGGTCTTTCAAAGATTTCTTTTTTTTTAATTTTTTTATTATTGGGTATTTATTTCATTTACATTTCCAATGCTATCCCAAAAGTCCCCCACACCTTCCCACACCCACTCCCACACCCACCCACTCCCACCTCTTGGCCCTGGCGTGCCCGTGTACTGAGGCATATAAAGTCTGCACAACCAATGGGCCTCTCTTTCCACTGATGGTTACCAGGCCATCTTCTATACATATGCAGCTAGAGACACGAGCTCTGGGGGGGGGGGGGGGTACTGAGTAGTTCATATTGTTGTTCCACCTATAGGGTTGCAGATCGCCCCAGGTCCCTTGGTACTTCCTCCAGCTCCTCCATTGGGGGCCCTGTGATCCATCCAATAGCTGACTGTGAGCATCCACTTCTGTGTTTGCTAGGCCCCGGCATAATCTCACAAGAGACAGCTATATCCAGGTCCTTTCAGCAAAATCTTGCTAATGTATGCATTTTATCTTTTAATTTCATGAAAAGGCAGTCATTCACACAGCTCTGTCATTGCTTAATGCAGGAACGTAGCAACCACTTGGGCTGTTTCCCTCTTATATATTAAATAGTCATAAAAGTGCCAATTGTCAGTATGAGTGATTTCTCACTGTCAATGGAAATGTAGACAAAAGAAGCAGAATGCAAATGTTGATCAGTGGTATTAGTAAGATTTACCACTAGATATTTGCTATGAGCCATTCATCAGTTTAAAAGTGTGGCTCATTTAGTCTCTACAAACAAACAACATAACTAAGATGACAGAATAAAATAACATACACACACTCATGAAACTGCTGCTCAGCTAATCAAATGCCCACTTTAGACAGTCATCAGGGTTCTGGCCCACTTTACATGATCAGAGGTTAATAAAACTAAAACTATGGTGACTACTTTTCTAATTCTTTTCCTTCCTCTTCTTTCCTTTTCTTTTTTTTTTTTTTTTTTTTTCTTGAAGCAGCATCTGCCTACACATCCCAAGGGACCTATAAAGATGCTTTATAATTTTGAGCTTCCTTTGGCCAGTAGGATGCTTACCCAGTAAGGGCTCTTTTTTCTAGGCCAGAGTTTGAGCTCCAGAATCCATTTGGTGAGAAGAAAAACTCTACAAGTTGTCCTACGACTGACACACACATGCACACGCACACATACAAAATAAATAAATGTAAAAGAAAAATCAATTAAACTTCCATATTTCTTCAAATGAAGGGATTAAATGATAGACATACTGGAGCTGTGTGAATTCATGGCTTGGGCTAAGCCCAGTGCGTTTCTTTCCCTCTTCTAAATATCCTTAAGCCCAAATCTAAAAGGTTCTAGCCTCTGTACAAGCTAATCTTCCAAGGTGATTGATTCAATCTGGCTTTTCTTGACTTCTCACTGAATTTCTCTACTTGGTTTCATGTCAGCCCTGGGGGTAGGGGTGGGGGTATGAGAACATAATCCAAGAACAAATTTGTGTTTTTTTAAGAAACTGAGGTCATATGACTCTTGATATCTTGGAATTTTCTTATAAGCACTCACACAACTCCATTCTTAGACCATGCTCCCACAGAGTAGAAATGATGTAAACACAATATGTATCAATGAAATTCTCAAAATAATAAAAACCTGAATTAAAATAAGTTTAGAAATTGAAATAAAAAGGAACCTTAAAAAAAACTTAAGCTGTTGAACATTGATGGCTGAAAATACAAAAGGCCTTCATGTCTTTTTATGCTCGGTGAGCAGGACAATAAAAGACATGAAATATTCCCTGACCCTCTGTACTTCTCTCCTGTCCCTTCCAATGCCTGATCCTTCCCCTCTTTTCCTTCCCATACTCTTTCCTACATGTCCCCCTCTCCCTCTACCTCCTGTGATTATTTTTCCCCCTTCCATGTAGGATTGAAGCATCCACACTTTGGTCTTCCTTCTTCTTAAGCTTCAAATGGTTTGTGGGTTGTACCCTGGGTAATCTGAGCTTTTGGACTAATATCCACTTATCACTGAGTACATACCATGTGTGTTCTTTTGTGTCTGGGTTACCTTACCAAGGATGATATTTTCTACTTCCATCCATTTGCCTGCGAATTTTATGAAGTCATTGTTTTTAATAATTGAGTAGTACTCCATTGTATAAATGTACCACATTTTCTGTATCCATTCTTCTGTTGAGGGCCATCTGGGTTATTTCCCATTTCTGGATATTATAAGTAAGGCTGCTATAAACACAGTGGAGCAATTGTCCTTGTTATATGTGGGATCATCTTTTGAGTATATGCCCAGTAGTGGTATAGCTGGGTCCTGAGGTAGTACTATGTCCAATTTTCTGAGGAACTGCCAGACTGATTTCCAAAGTGGTTGTACCAGCCTCCATTCGCACCAGCTGTGGAGGAGTAAGTATTCCTTTCTCTCCACATCCTCGCCAGCATCTGCTATCACCTGTGCTTTTTATCTTAGCCATTCTGATGGTTTGAGGTGGAATCTCAGGGTCATTTTGATTTGCATTTCTCTAATGACTAAGGGTGTTGAACATTTCTTTTGTAGCAGTCACAGGGGGGAACTGGAAGGTAGCCACTAAAAATTCCCAGAACCCAGGGAAGTAAAAGGCTCCCAGGACCCAATGGCAAGGACTTTAGAGAAATACCCAACAAAGGGGAGATGGAGCCTGTAGAGACCACCCCAATAGATAGGCAAGGCCCCAGTTGAGGTATGGAGCCACCCACCCATCTCAAAATTGTTAACCCAGAAATGTTCCTTTCCAAAGGAAAGACAGAGAGAGAAAAGGGAACAGAAACTGAAGGAAAGGTCATCCAGAGACCACCCTACCTAGGGATCCATCCCATCTACAGACATCAAACCCAGACACCATTGCTGATGCCAAGAAGTGCTTGCTGATAGAAGCCTGGTGTGGCTGTTACCTGAGAGGTTCTACCAAAACCTGACCAATACCAATGCAGATACCCACAGCTAACCATCAGACTGAGCCTAGGGACCCCAATGGAGCTAAGGGAAGGAATGAAGGAGACCCTTGGTCCTGTGGAGGTTTGATGCCCTAGCATGGGGGTTTGCTAGAGTGATGAGCTGAGAGTGGGTGAGTGGACGGAGGAGCACTCTCATAGAGTCAAAGGGGAGTGGGGAAAGGGAGAATGGGATGAGGGATTTGTGGAAGGGTAACTGGGAAGTGGGATATCATTTGAAATGTAAACAAAATGATTAATAAAAAAGGCATGAAATGAAAGATGGTTTTATGTTCTAAAACTGTTGTGTTGACAGTGTTTGTGACAGACACAGATGAAAATAGCTCTCATGACTCTGGGTATATGAATCTGCGTTTGCATTGTTAAAAGTCATGCAAGTTGTTACTTAATGCCAGATTCTGTGCCAAGCACTTTAAATGCAGTAGCAGAAGGTACTAGCTCCAATTTCCTACGTATGGAAGTGCAACTTTTAAGAAATGACCCCTAGAAAAAGAAAAACAAAATTTTGGTCCTTGTCTTTGTTGACAGCTACAATATAAATAATATGCTATAGAGACCTCAGATAAGACATTAATTTCAGAAACCATATATCCCCCCCTCCCCATGTACTAACTGAAAACTTTCCCTCGAGTTTTAGGGAACCTCAGGCTGAACTGGGGCTTCTGTCTTCAATATGAAAAGTATTTCAGGACTAGCCAGTTTAGTAAAACAAAGTTGATGGTTTTATTAAACATTTTAATATATAATTTGAGAGTTTTAATAAATGGTAGAGTTAAAAGGGTGAGGCCCTCAGAACCTAGTGGAAATGTTTCACAAAAATGATTAAGGAAACTTTCCTCTCTTCTCAGTCTCTCTCTCTCTCTCTCTCTCTCTCTCTCTCTCTCTTTCTCTCTCTCTCTCTCTCTCTCTCTCTCCCCCTCTCTCCCTTCTTCCCGATAAGAAAAATGTATGAGGTAGCACCAAAGATATATTGAATAAAATAAAGTCCAGAAAGGTAAAATCCAAAAACAATATGGTTGCACAGTAGAGTTAGCACATCTCCTCTCCCAAGAAATGAGGTTTCTACTGAAATTCCTAGAAAACTGCAGGTTTACAGTTCCTCAGGGAGAAAGGCCTTAGGCAGTTCTTAACTGTGCAGGGATCCTCAAGCTGCAATTCTTGATTTTGGTACTGTTCAGAACCTCAAGTGGGTTCTGAGATGAGCTACTTTTCACTCTATTGTCATACTCCCCAAGTTTTGTCAGCTTTTCTATGTTTTCTCACTCTCAGTATCTCATTCTTAGAGATACGGTGCTGGCAACCAGAATGAAAGACTAACCATGGTCATACACGCTGAAAGTAATGATGCTGGGATGTAGTTAGACTCACCTACCTGCTGGGATGTTGTCCCATTCACCTAACCTCCAGACTGCTAAACTCTAGGAAACCATCTAATTTCTATTGCCCCCAAAGTAATCCCACAAATTTGAAACACCAGTCTGAATTTTCCTAAAGTGTTATTGAATGAACAAACAAGCAAGCAGAAAACCTCTACAGTTTTACTTTTGAATGGGGAACACATTCGACTGAAATGCCATTTTCTATTTAACCTAAATTCTTCTTCATCATGTATAGATTTCTTTTCCACTATTCAGAAGAAGAAGGAGAAAGAAGAAGAAGAAGAAGAAGAAGAAGAAGAAGAAGAAGAAGAAGAAGAAGAAGAAGAAGAAGAAGAAGAAGAAGAAGAAGAAAAGAAGAAGAAGAAAAGAAGAAGAGGAAGACCACTTAAGCACTGCCTTTTCCACAATTATTTTGATACCTTAAAATTTACTCTAGAAATTTCTCTTTTTCAGGGTAAATCTAACCCTGGATCTATAACTTTAAATATACACATGTACACATATATGTGTATATGTTTGTATGTATGTGTATATATATTTATAATACATATGTATGTAGTATAATTATACATTATATAATTATATAGACTCTTTATTCCCAAACTCCTTAAATTATTCCTACTATACATCTTTGAACATTTAAAAATTCCTCTCAAACTTTTACTCTCATCCTATTCATAGTTGCAAATCTAGCTGTGTATGACTTGAGAAAGAGCAGCTCACTGATTCACCTTTGTCCCAGGCAAGAACTCATGCTTTAGCCCACCCACTGCATCTCAGCAGATTTAAATACTTGGTGAGTTAAGAGGTTCTCTCTGTTGTCAAAAGACAAAGAGAGTTTTGTGCTCTTGTTCCAAAGCCACATGAATAACACAAAAACAGAGTTTCTCAATTACAATCTGTCCTTTATTGCTTTAGAACGCGTGTTTGGTTTGCCATAATCCACCAAAATTCATCTGTGGCCAGGAGGGCATGGGAAAGAGTGGTGGGGTGGTCCAGTTTGTTTGTTTGTTTGTTTGTTTGTTTGTTTGTTGTGTTTTTAATTTGGTTTTTCAAGGTCAGTCCCAGAAAATTAGTTCAGAACAAAGAAAAAAAAAACACGTTGGATAAGGACTGAAAAGAATAATTTTGAAGAATGTAACGCTAGGTCACAAATGCTCAAAAATAATTAAAAGTATGTATATAGATCTGGGGTCCAAAATGCTTAGATCAATGAAATTCATATGAAGACTCACAAAGGTATTGCAGAAGGTGTTCTTTGTCCTAAATATTCTGAAAAATATTCCAAAAAAAAAAAAAGAAAGAAAGAAAGAAAAGAAAAGAAAAGAAAAGAAATGCCTTTTGGGAAGCAGGGTTCTCTGAGCGACTGGATCATTCTTGATGGATGATTTAAAATTCTGAGGAACTAGGAAAAATAATGAGAAGCTGGAGTTCATCGATATTACAAACTGACTACAAGGAAGAGAGAAACAAAAGGGAATATCATTACATGTTAATAAATAATGCAAACAATTCACAATCCCTGGAGGCACTGTCTTTGGAAATGATAGTTTATTTGTTTGGAACATTGTGGGGGGCACAAAATTTAGTCTCAAAAGTTTTGTGCTTCACACAAAGAACAGTTTTCTCCAATAAATAAGGGTTGCTCCCAATATATTGTAAAAGACTATTTGCCCATTGGAAAGGAACAGGTAGAGATACTTCCCAAAAGAGACAAAGCAAATAACTCTCCATAAGACACAGTGTTCCATCTCACTCCTAATACAATAATTGGAAAATAAAATTATAGTGAAAGACTATTAGGAGAGGTTAATATGAAAAAAGTCTAAGGGACTGTCAATTGAGAAAGGTGTGCTAAAAAGGCCAGCTCAGCATTGCTAGTGAGAGAACAAGTAGGTACAAGCATTGTCTGATGAGCACAACTTTCAAGCATATACACCCCTTTACTGAGTAGTGAAATTTACCCTGAGAATCTCTTCCCACACAAGTGAATGGTTTATGTTCAAGGCTTTTAAATTGTAACATATTTTTACTATGCCAAAAGATTCAAAACCATGTAACTCTTCCTTAGTAGGAGCCTAAATGGATAAATAAATCATACAAATGATGCAATACCATTTTAAATGAAGATGAGATATTTATGTACACATCTGGAATGACTTCCACACAAACATAAATGAAACAGGATACCAAACACCTTACATGTGAAATTGGTAGAGGTGGGATGCTGCATAAGACAAAGTTGGAGATAATAACTCTTGGAATAACAAAGCTAATACTATGCAAATAGATTATCAGAAGGGAAAGGTGGTAGATGAAAGACAGATATCAGAGGGAGATAAGAACTAATGACATGATGAACATAGAAACACTTTTTCAACTACAAAGTCATATAAATTAAATAATGGATGCACATAACAATATTGACTAATCTTGGATCCTTGAAATTAAACATAAGGTTTTTGTTATAATGTTTTTATTGAAACTCAATTCTGAAGTCCAACATCTTAAGAATGCCTCACAAATTCTTACGTACTTATTTTCCACTTATTCTGGACTCTATAAGTAATGTTTTACCATAGACACAAGAAGAAATCAAATATGTTCCACATAATGAATTAATTTAACTGTCTTAGTACCACAATTACATGTTTGACAGAAAGTAACCATAGTGGTTTGAATATGCTTGGCCTAGGTGGTAGCACTGTTAGTAGGTGTGGGCTTGTTAGAGGAAGTATGTTAGTGTGGGGGTGGGCTTTGAAAGACCTGTCTCCTAGCTCCCTGAAAGCTAGTCTTCTCCTGTTTGCCTTTGGAACAAGATGTAGAACTCTCAGCTCCTACAGCGACATGCCTGCCTGGATGTTGCCATGCTTCCTGTCTTGATGATAATAGACTGAACCTCTGAACCTGTAAGCTAGCCCTAATTATATATTGTCCTTTATAAAAGTTGTCTTGGCCATGATGTCTCTTCACAACAATGGAAACCCTAAGTAAGACAATAACTTAAGGGAAGCAAGATTTAATTTGGTTTACACTTTAAAGGGATACAGGCCACCATCATAAGGAAAGTGACCACCATGGTAGGTAGGTAGTGGAGGTGGGCGACTTCTCCACATATTGGCAGAGCAGAACGTAGAGCAGAAAAATACTGGTGTTTTATTGGCTCCCTATTTTTATTCTGTACTGAACCCCAGCCCATGGGATGCTGCTACCCACATCCAGGATAGGTCTTCTTTCTGTGTAGAAACCTGTTGGGAAATAACCTCACAGACACACCCAAAGGTGTGTCTTATTAATCCTCTAGGCATTTCTTAATCCAACAAGGTTAATGAAATTAGCTATTACATCATCATACTTAACCTTCAAAGATACATGTGTGTAACTCAAAGTATACATTTAATTTAGTAACCAAGTCATCATCTCAAAGAACTCAACTGTGTAAATCTGCTGACAAATTTAGAATTTAAAACATTTATACCAGTCATGAGAAAAATATTTATATGTAAATGTGCATGCTTTACATTTGCCCAAACAGGGATCAATGCGTGCCCCATATACATACCCAAATAAGGGCATTAAGTAGGATTCATCTGTCTTGACAACTCATTTTGATCAATGTTGTCTGGATCACTTTGCAGAAATGAAGTCTAGACCTACTGAGAAAGGCTTCTACAGCTGTACTTGCCAAAAATATGATCAGAAAGACAGGAACAAGCATCTAGGCCTGCTTATGCATGCACTACATAAACAAGGAGATTTCCTTTCTACACAGGTCTCCTTTCCCTTCTTCTTTTCTACACAGAACCATGTGTAGAAATGAAGACTCTACATGAGATGTATATGCCTGGTCTGAAAAAACCAGAAAGTACTTTCTTTCCAAGGATTCTCTAGAAAGAGGAGGGGTGAAGAAATGAAGCTTGTCTGCAGCACTGATTATTAAAATAAAAAGTGGAGGGGTAGGAAAAATACACACAACCTTTGTCATGCCAATATTATTATATTGAATCTATATATCAATGGAAGTCTATCAGGAGCTCCTTTAAATTACTACAAGTTTCCAAAGATGAATAATATCCTGTCTGTACTTGTGACTCAAATGAGTTCACAATATGGCTATCATGAACTTGATACATTTTGAAAAAGTCCAGGGTAGTTATAAAAGTGACACATCAAGAACTTTAGGCAACTGGAGCAAGTCATGAAGGGCAGAGCAAGGTATACAGGCTTTAGGGGATGGATACATGTTCCCAAGAGGGAGAAATCCAGGAAAGGTTTTGAAGGCAGAAGATATGAACATGGAAAAATGGGTGAGACTTTCTGAACGCCACTGTCAAACCGAAGCCTGTGCATTTTCTGATTACACTGATCATACAAATCATTTGAAGATTTTATTTTTACTAGAGTAGTGAAATCTTCAAGGCAGTGAAGGTTAGAGAAGTCACAGGGATAGCATGGTCCATGACTTGCACTGATGGTCTAGAAGTCAGTGCTAGGAACAGTACTTATAGCACTTGTTGTGATAGTCCTTCCCACAGAGATGAAGATTCAAAGGAAGGCAATAGTATTAAACTCAAATGAGATCACACATTATAAAATGTGTTAAAAATACATTGGACAATAAAAAGAGGCATGGCGTAACAGCCTCTGAATATGAGAGAGACGTTATGGAGTCAAGGTGGAGAGAACTGGGAGAGTCTGGGAGACTTCCCCCATGCTCCTCCTGAGTCTGCAAGCACACAGAGTTTTCTGTCTGTCTCAGCCCATGTTAAGCAGTTCTGTGGTTGCTATTCACTCAGACCCCTCTTCTCCTAGACAGAGCTGCTGAAAGAAAACACCATGCTTTGATTGTGCCTTATCTGGTACAAAAATGTTTGTATGCCTGCAACAATGAAAGGAAAGGGAGAGAAGGAGGGCAGCTCATTTCCAGTTCAGAGTAGGAGACGAGCAAGGCATTTTATCCACGGCCAGCTGGAAGTTACGGTATAGGACTCAAAAGATGGGTTTATATTTATACATTCCTATTCACTTTTTGTAAGATTACATTTACTACATTGATTCCGTGCAACTCATGGTAATGCACACCACCGTATGTACATTCCCAACACTAAGAATCAATTGAAAAATTCTCTCTGTCACCTATGACCCCCTGGTCCCATCAGAGGCAAATGTTCATTCTATAAAATCACTGTTTCCAGTAAGAGTTTTAGTGGACAATCTATTAACTGCAGACATAGGCTTAACATGTGCAACTCTGATCTTTCAGTAAAACGTTAAAGAATGATTTCTAGGTAAATAAGCATGACTGTAGAACGATTATCAATAAACCCCGTGATCCTTCAAAGTCCATGACAGCAAAGCCTTCTCGGGATGAACTGAACAGATTCTAGAGAATCTGAGGAAAGGAATCATATGCAGCCACAACTAATAATGTTACTAAAAGAAAAGATGCTCCCTGTCTATAAGTAACAAGAGCCAATTGCCAATCACACCAAGCAACATGCTTTGCTTTTGTTAACACCATGGTATGGTAAAAATGATACGAAACTATTAACACTCTTCTAAGTTGTGTTTTCATAGGTGATATGGACTTGTTTTACTATCCACTTTTATTTACTTATGTGCTCTTCAGTAAGCATTTATATCATTGTGATATCTATATTTTCAATTGAAGAGGATATAGATTTCATTATATTCAGTCTTATATGTCCAGGACACAACACATGCTTTTACATAAAAATGTTCAATAATTGTTGAGTGAACAAATGTATATTAAATATACTCCCCCATTTTACTGTTACAATTTAAATAGAACTTTATATATATACATGTGTATATATATATATATATATCTGTATGTATATATATATATATATATACATACAGATATATATATATATATATACACACACGTATATGTGTGTGTGTCTGTGTGTGTCTCTCTGTGTGTGTGTCTGTGTGTGTCTCTGTGTGTGTGTGTAGTATTACAATCAGTCACATTACTGAAAGTGAAAGTTCTGGTAATCATAACCACAGAAAGGAGTAAAATGTCACTACCATGGCCTCTGAAGAAACAGGATCCCACAGGTCAGGTACATTACAGCCATAGGGGGAAAAATAACCTTGTCACTGGGTAGCCGGGGAAGAGCCAGGAGCTCAGCCAAGAGAAGCAGGTAACATAGTGTGTCTTAATAGCTTCACTCTCACCTGGGAGTCTAAGAAATCTAGGCTAGAGGCCAACAAAATTGACTCATCTTCCTTAATCTGCTGGTAGGAAATTCAGTGAAGGAAAAAAAAACTTCTTCTGTGAGTCCCTGAAAACCTCATATATTAAAGTCCTAATACCCAAAGTGGTTGTGTTAAATGGGGGAACCCTTGGGAGTTGATTAGTGTATAAAGTTATGCTCTCATAATTTGGATTTTTGACTTTACAAATCTTTATTGCTCAGTCAGCTCAGTTCAACCAATGGTAGTGCACACCACCATGTATATATTCTCAATACTAAGAATCAACTAAAAAACTCTCACACCCAGGACTCACTGGTGAGACCCTGATAAATCTCTCATCTCCCAACACACACACACACACACACACACACACACACACACACACACACACACACCGTAAAAGTCATGAACAAAGAACAAAGCCATAAATTTCCTGAATCTGGAGCAGATGCTCAATGAACAACAAATCTAGTCTCCTGGTTGTAGACATTCTAGCCTTCAGAACTATGCAAAATAAATGTCTACTGCTTATAGGTCACTCAATTGATAGCATTCTGTTAAAGTACTTTGAAGATGACAAGATAGACTTAATCATCAACCAGCTGTTTGACAATAACCAAGGTGTGTGTGTGTGTGTGTGTGTGTGTGTGTGTGTGTGTGTGTGTGTAACCTTTCACTTAACAGAAGAATTCTTCTAAAGCATGACAATATGGTTTGAAGGGAGTTGCCTTTGGGTGCTGGGAAACAATACTATCACTAACTTTGTACATTTCAGCAATTCATTGTTTTTGTTTCTCGAGATTTATAAATTCTGAAACAAAAACAAAATGTCATCAGGATAGAAGATCAAATTTTACTTAATTTACCATTAAGTCAACCTCCAGAGTAGACTAGACAGAATAGTGCAAAAGAGCCGATGCTCAGTTTCTTGGCTCAGCTCCATCAGAAGGAGAAAGTAAGTCCTACTCATTCCTACAGAACCCCCAACAGAAGTGATGAGAGACAAGGAACCAAATCAAGATGAACAGCAAGCCAGTACTCTAGCTTGCCTTGCACAGCAGGCAAGTTGGCTGTTGCGTTCTTATTTATGTGGAAAATATCTAGCAATCCTCATTTGCTGGCATCAAATCAGATCTCTCTATGCCTAGAGTGCTATACATATCACCATCCAAAATGTATCATCTTGTTTTCAATAATTTCAATAAAGTGATACTGCAGCTTAAACTACAATCTCAGTGAGAAAGAGATCCATGCTAGACTTAGTCACACCCACAGCTCACAGCAGAACATCTAGTATGCAGTACATGCTTAACAAATGTTTGAAATCCAACCATGTTGGCACTCATACACAGACGACCACAGAAATTAGGTATGATGAGCATTTTGTTTAAAAGAAGTTAAATGGTTTTAAGAGCAACTACAGAGTTGAAATCCCTGAAAGTATGTATTGCTTCTTCTCACCCAATGCAGAGAGAGGGTCTCTCCAGACTTGTTTTATTCACATTATGGCCAGAATGAAGCAATCAGCACAAGCATCTTTCATTATCACCATGAAATATCATCATCTGTTTCTGAAATGAAAGATGAAGCATGTAACCAAATTTGGGTAAACTCCGTTGCAAGATAATGTCTGATTCCTGGACTGAATTCCAAAAGGAATGTTATTACAAGCTGTTTTCAACCTCTAGAAGTGTCCATCCTCACTTTTTCAATATGAATCTGCAACCCCTCAAAGCTGTCCACATTCCCCAATCGCCCCTACTCCTATGAAAAGATGTATATAGGCCTCTGAGTTGAACTGCATTGCTGTTCTCTCTGACTGTTTTCTGGCATGTAATATATTTGCATGGCTTTTTCTACACAATCATTCTTTGATAATTTGGTCCAGTGTATGTTCAAAGGGCAGAAGGGAAATTTCTCATGGGCGTGGGTTCTACCTTGCTGCAAGCCCAGCAAACAACTGTGGGCAGAAACCTTTGAAGCAATGAACCCAATAAAACCTCTTTTTAATTATTAGCTCAGAAGTTTATTTAGACACAGCAGCAGAAATCTACAGACTAACACATAGTTATTTGCAAAATTGTAAGGAAATCCTTAAGGAAAGATAGGATTAAACAAATACGATAATATGTAGGGTAAATACTCAAAATGGCTGTGCATACTGCTGATGAAAAGGAAATGCATGGTAATTAAGGAAAGTGATTTGAGAGGGGCTACAAGTCAGTACATTATTACCCCTTGGGGGCACAAGAAGTAGGGCTGTCTTTTAATCATTAAATCTGAAAATCACAGCTCATTCAAGGTGGCTTGGATCTGACATGCAGGCAGGGCAGCACAAAGGAGTTTCCATGTCTGCTTGAAGTTGGCTTTACAGCTTTACTTAAGTTAATAGCTATAAAGTGTGGTTTAATGATTTTTTTTTTTTTTTGGAATTTGGTGAGAGAGAGGGGAGAGAATCTGAAATATATAAATGATAAATATTCAATAAGTATTATCATTAAATGTATTTAATGTTTGTCTTTTCTAAATTTCTATTAGCAGATAAATATTGTCTCGGTGTAGAAAAAAAAAACTTTTTCAAAATTGTACAGTTCCCTTGAAACTTATAATCGATAAACTGGGAAGGGAAAAGTATCCCTAAGAACTCAAGGCTGGTCATTGATGAGCAGATCTGCAATCAGAAATCTACTAATGTAGATAGCATCACATTCAAAAGGAAACTGATTAAGGAACTTTACCAGGGGTACCTTTCTCCTTTTAAAAATGGAACCAAAAAAAATCCTTATGAATTAACAGAGTCCTGGAGAAGTGGGAAATAACTTCAGCTGAGAAAGAATCTCTTGGAGGACAAAGAGGGCTCCAAGGACTTCCCGAGATGGAAGGAAAGGTCTGAAATTGAAATGGACAATTGAAAGAAATAAGAAGCTCAAAGAGGAAGCTGGAAACCGGAAAATCTAAGGCAATGTCTGTATCCGTGCGATTGTGCATTAACTGGGCCATGAGAACAAGTAGAACGGAGTCCAATAGGAGCCAGTGAAATGTTCCATGGGAAAAGGCAGTTGTTGCCAAACCCGAGGACCTGAATCCAATCCCTAGGGCACACACTGGAGAAACAGACAACCAGCTCCTTCAAGTTCCCCTCTGCCCACAGGCAGTCCTCTTGGCCATCACAGATAGGATTTTGTACAGTAGATCACCATGTACTGCTGAGTTTTGTTTGACGCCAACAGACACGGGCAGCCTTCTTTCCAAAAGGATACAACCAAAGGGGGGGCGGGCGGGGAGCGAACCCACATATCTGGGAACTCAAAGGTCTGGAGTTGTCTCTGTGGCCGATGCCCCATAATATCTTCTGATTGCAACCTATCCACTTCCCTTTAAACTACAGTTTTCTCTATAAACTGTCAGCTACTACAAAACAATAAACTAACACCCTCTAACAACAACAACAACAACAACAACAACAACAAAAACCCTAACATAGCAGCTCAAAGTCAGCTGCTCCATCCCAGCACAAACTAGTTAGAAAACCAATAACATGGGCTGAGGAGATTGTTCAGTGGGTGAAACACATGTACCATAAGATTGACAACCAAGGTTCGTATCCTCAGAACATACATTACATGTTTGTCTGACTCGGCAACCACGCTGTAATCCAAGAGCCCGGGATACAATGACAGGGTACCATCAAGCCAAGCTAAATAGCTAGACCAGCTGAATCTTAACTCTGCATTCATGAGAAATCATAATTGTTTTAATCTGCAACCTTGTAGTTGCAACATTATGAACTAACCAGTACCCCGGAGCTCTTGACTCTAGCTGCATATGTATCAAAAGATGGCCTAGTCGGCCATCACTGGAAAGAGAGGCCCATTGGACAGGCAAACTATATATGCCCCAGTACAGGGGAACGCCAGGGCCAAAAAATGGGAATGGGTTGGTAGGGGAGTAGGGGGGTGTGGGGGGACTTTTGGGATAGCATTGGAAATGTAATTGAGGAAAATACGTAATAAAAAAAATATTTTAAAAAGTGAAGAAAATGCAAGAGTAGGAGACTCTTAGTTTAAATCTCTGCCTCCACATACACTCAAGTCTGAACACATGGGTACACACACATATACACATACACACACACATGCACACACAAATATATGCACACACACAATATAATATATATATGCAAAGATTAAGTAAATAAATTAGTAAAACTTTAAAAGTAGAGAACCAATCACAATGCAAAAAAGTTCACTGTAGCTCACTGTGAATCCTTAGGGACTAAGAAGATACCTCTTCATCCTTGAAGAGACCACTGATTCAGTCAGTCAGTCCCTTTTTATGTTTGCCAGAACTGTTTCAAAACAAAATTCCAACAAGTTTAACTTCTGCAGATCTTAATTGAGTTTTGAAGCAATTTGAGATTTGGAATCTCTCCAGCCCAAAATTGGTACAGAATCCTGTCCCACCACATGGCCATGTTATATTTATAGCCAGAAGAGAAGGAAGTGGCATACAGAAAGTAGAAATGGGCTACAGCGACACAGAGAATGGCTACAGCTTCAGTCTTTTAATAAGGCCCCAGCACAATTGACTCCATGATGGGATGGAAGTACCATTCTGTGGTGGTTTGCATGTGGGTGGTTGGCCCATGGGAAGTAGCACTATTAAGAGGTATGGCTTTGTTGAAGTAGGTGTGGCCTTGTAGGAACTGCATCACAGTGTACATGGGCTTTGAGGCACTCTATGATCAGGCTCCACCCAGTGTGGACGAGAGCCTCCTCTTGGCTGCTTGCCAAAGACAAAGTCTCTTCCTTGCTGTCTTCAGATCAAAATATAGAGCTCTTGGCACCTCCAGCACCATGTCTGCCTGGATGCTGCCATGCTTCCTGCCATGATGGTAATGGACTGAACCTCTGAAACTATAAGCTAGGCTCAATTAAATGTGTCTTTATAAGAGTTGCCTTGGTCGTGTTGTCTCTTCAAATAAGTGGAAACCATAAGACAGATTCAGACTGTAAAATTCAGCATTTAGACAACATCACCTACCCAGATAAAAACAAAATTCTAGTCCATCAGAATCCATATAATTCTGGGAAACTCTCAAAATGTACTAACTTTGCTTTGTAGCTTCTGCAGGTCTACTTTAGCTAACAGTTCTTGATAACTGAAGTATGTCAACCCAGAACATGAGTTTTTTTGTTTGGCTGGTTGGTTTTTGTGTTTGTTTGTTTGTTTTTTTGTTTGTTTGTTTGTTTGTTTTTGATTATAAGCCACCCTGAGAAAGGCACAATGCTACACTGAGATCTCAAACACCCAGTATAGTTACTGGCTGCCTAATAATGACTGTCTACTAGCTTAAAGCCATGGCCATGTAGTCTTTTAATGAATGGCCACTTGTGGTTAGCTAAGAACCAGCTACTTATTTCAAAAGTGGGCAACTGTTCAGCATGTACAGAAACAACTTGAAGACCAAACTTAAAATACATTCAAAGTCAGCCGTAGAGCAACCCTGATTAACCCTGACGAGTGTTAACAACCCTTCCATAACCAACCCCACCATTTAGTCAACCTTACAATTTGGGTCTTGTTTTCTAGGGCTTTCTTTAAAATTTGAGAACCTGATAAAAATTTACATCACACATCATTAATAAGCTTAACTTGTCTCAACTCAGAGCAACAATTGTTTAACAGTCGGTTTTGTAAGACTAGACCAAGGGAAGAAGACATAAGTGAAAATAACAATGAAGACCATTGCTGAACACTGGGTTTCTCCAGGTTATTGTTGCTAGTAGCAGTAGCAGTAGAAGTAGAAGTAGAAGAAGTAGAAGTAGAAGTAGAAGTAGAAGTAGAAGTAGAAGTAGAAGTAGAAGCAGAAGCAGAAGCAGAAGCAGAAGCAGAAGCAGAAGCAGAAGCAGAAGCAGAAGCAGAAGCAGAAGCAGAAGCAGAAGAAGCAGCAGCAGCAGCAGCAGCAGCAGCAGCAGCAGCAGCAGCAGTAGTACTAACAGGTAAGTCTTAAAGCAGCAAGAACTTTCTTACTCTATTTTGAGATGTGATTTGCTTCCTAAAAGTTTCAGTTTGATTATGTTCTACATGAGTGACCTTTAATTCTGATCCGTTGAAACCTAGTGCCAAAACCTGGTCTAACGTAGGATCTATCATGATTTAACATTGACTTCCCTTTTGGATAGGTTCTCATTTAATGAATGTATGACCCAAAATTAAGGCTTTAACACTACCCTCAGTTCCTCTCATTTTGTGTTTCTAGTCTAATACGTAATTCATGGGTATAGAGTTTCTTGCAATAATGCATATCTTTGACATTTGCTTTTTGAAAAATTATTCAATGGCTCACTTTAGGTAAACAATCCAAAAATCAATCAATGTACCAGGTTAAAAAGTGAAAGTCAAAATAGAAAAAAATGGCTTCATTTCATATTTTGAGTTTTTGTCTTTACAGTCAGAGAGATCATCTGTTTTTCAACAGCAGGCTGCATGCAAACACTTAAAACTTACTTTGAGCCTACAGTAAATGAGAGAAACACTGTTATAACTGTGATTAAATCCAATAAAATCTAATGCTGAGAGTTTGAACTATGCTCCTTATCCATGATCCCCAAATGAACTAATTGAATAAATCAAAGAATGGGTCAAACAAGGAGCCCTCCCCCCATTTATTTAACTCATTTAACTATATATACTCTATACTACTTTGCAATTGCTAGAACAAAGCCTGTGGGGCTGTTGTATCATATGTTGGAAAGCACTGGCTGAAATAACTTCGATTCATTTCATATTTGAGTTTGAATTTATTTTTGTTTGTGGCATGTTTCAGAAACCTTGAGTTGTCATCATTTTGTGGCACCACCACCCCCCCCCCATACACCACGAATGCAGTTAGGTAATCCCATAGGGGTCATGGTCCACAATCTGAAAGCTTGATCTAAAGCAGGGAGTGACACTTGCCACATTGTCTGCAGATGTTACTGATTATGAAATTCTCTAACGAAGGCAGTCACTGCCAAGATGAAGCGTAAGACATCAGCAAAGCAGACCGAGCAGGTGAAAGTTCTCCTCTGGTCGACAGTCTTGGCTTTGTGGTTTTGGGAAAAGCTGCTCATGAACTTAGCAACCACTAATGTCACATCCTGTGTTGCAGAATGAATGTCTTTTGTGTCAAATAATAACTAAGACTATATATATAAACTAAATATCTTTATGTATAGAAAGCCATTGAAATGAGAATATTCATTTCAGAGTTTATAGGGAGTATTTCCAGAGATTCAGATATGGAAATTTCAGAGCCTGAAAGAGATAAGATCCCAGGAACTACTTCAAAAAGATCTTTGGCAAGGGTGATACGAGTAGTGATGTACACAGACAGCTGCTGTGCAGATATCCTTGCACTATTATTTGTTAAGGTTGCATTGGCCTTTGTACCAGGATGTGATTCTAGGATAGTCTTTTCTGAGCTGGTCCATTGTTATGGTTGACACAGTCACTTCATTTTCATAATTTCAATATTTTAATATTTCAATGCAAACAACCTTTCGGTTGATTAGTAAGTGAGGCATTTTCTTGAACTAATGGATGTGCACCTGCCTTGAAATGTGTATGAAGCTGTCCAGCTTTGGTGTGCCTGTCTTCAGAAACAGTGCAGTTAGTCCTCACTCATACTTGGAGAGATGGAAGGTATGAGTTGGAGAGAACCAGAAGTGTTCAGAATCCTATTCAGGGTGTGGTTGGGTCATAAAAGTAAAAAGCACTCATCAAAGCTGCAAAATGGAGAGCTACGGATAGTTTAATTTTTTAAAAAAAATATTTCTATAAATTTAGAAAACCTTAGAACAATTAGCAACATCTCACACAAAGCATATCAGTGGAAGGGGCTAGTGAAGTAGCTCAATAATAGAACATTCATTAATCATGACCAAGCACCTGAGGTTGAGCCAGAGGACAAAAACAGACAAGCAGCATCAGTCCCAAGTAACCTATAAATCTACAATTCTTCTTTGTCAGTTCCTCTAGTGTTGTTTACTACTCATCATTCAAATTTGAAAAAAAAAATTTACCCATTCCAGTTTCCTAGAAACCTACACCTAGTCCTCTCATCCTTTCACAGACCTCCCCATGGCTCCATAATTTGTAATTATGATATTTATAGAAACTTCCAGAAACTCATTAAAATAAAGGAATTTAACTGAAGATTTAACCCAAGCATAATTAAAGATCAATGAGCATTCTTTCATTTCTATGACATATATAATTTAACAACTGGAATGATGATGAATAATATTATGCCAAAATGCCTCAGTTCTCTAAAATCTCATGAAAATTTCGAAACCTGCATTGAAGACATATCTATACAAAGATAATTAAAGACAAAAATTTCAATACAATTTCTTATTTATTAGTCTTTCCTATGTAAATAAATAAAATAACATTTTTGGACTTCCTTAGATTCTCTGACATCCTAAAGTTAATAAAAGTTCAGAAATGTTTCAACTTAAAATTTGATTTTGGAAGGCTTGCCATAGGTTTCAAATAATTAAACATAAATTAAATATAAATTAAATAGGTTTATCAAAATAGTATCACAGATCACTATGAAATAAAACTCAAAATTAAGAGGAAAATCCTGGAAAGGTCACATCGTTATACAAAAATCCTCTCTCTTTAATGAAAGACAAAAGTTTCCTTAAATAATTAAACATAAAATAAGAGCATAAAACACAGAAAAAATCATTGATAAAACACATAAGTATATTATGTATACCAACTATTTAGAAATGTAATTTTGTTCTGTTTTTTAATTGGAAGGAACTGAGAAATATTCTATTCAGTTTCAATGTTTTTCCAAGAAAATGTTAGCTTCATTCCAGCATGAGATACTGTCCTCTGTGCTCTGCCCAGAGAGGCACACCTGGTACTAAAGTCAAGAAGGAATGTAAGCCATGCGTTTTGTCCTGGGTACCATGTAGGTGCTGAGACACAGGTGACTCTGGAATGACCTTGTGCAAGATCATTGTAGTACACCCCAGAGAATTAATAAAATACAAATTTTAGTTTGCTTTTATACTTTACGATGATGGTAGCTAACTTTCTTTTCATTAGCAATTCAAAGGTAATTGCTAAAACTGAGCAAAATAATTAAATATAAATAATTAGGAAATGGTGATGAGCACCTCAAAGTTTACCAATTCTTTTTGTATCCTAGAGACATACAGCAAAGCAAACTTATCTAAAAATACTAAAACATCAATCATTAATCATAATTTTACCTTCCTCAGCAGCTTGTCTTTATATAATAAAGAGAAGATAAATATTTTATTAAAGCAACAAAGACAGAGTTATTAAAAGTAAAACTGTTAAGTCTAGGGTGTGGCTCAGTGACCATGCTTGGCCAATATGCATGAGGCCCTGATTAGATCCCCAGCACAGATGAGGAGGAAGAGGAGGAAGAGGAAGAAGGAGGAGGGGAAGAAGGGAGAGGAGAAATGAATAAAAATCAAAGGAGGCTGAGCAAGACTCACACACTTGTGATTGTGTAAGACTTAGCTACTTGTTACAAGTAATTTACAATATATTCATAAGTCAGCTTAGGGTACAATTAGTATGGATAGGGAAACCTATAGTTATGTATAGAGGCAGATCTGAGCCAAATATAATTCATCATGTCTTAGCCTATTCAACTTCCTTTGGACTTTACTCTCCTCTCTGTTCTCCAAACACTTTCTTTTATATCTTCCAACGTGCATTGGAGTCTTATTCATGCCTACATGGGAATCTGAAAGATGACAACAACTCTGAACTTATGGTCACTAGGCAACAAATGACCAAAGATTAGAATCATCAGAAGTACCTTGGTCTTCTGTTTATTCATAATTACTTTCTGATCACACTGACTACTCTAGTTGTAGTGTATGTATTAGTCTATAGCTAACCTGACCAATTCTGTAACATATCAGCCCCATGTAAACTCTTATACCTGCACAGATGTGTTATGCAGACACTTTCTTAACCCTTGAGGTCAAAGAACCCAGTACATTCTAGCAAAGAGCAATACCTTGAAGAATCCCTTTTTGTTGTTAATTGAAAATAGATTCTTCTCCCATACAACACATCCTGACCACAGTTTTCCCTCTCTCCACTCCTCCCAGCTCCCTACTATGACCTCCCTTCTCCCAGATCTATTCCTCCTTTGTCTAGCATCAGAAAAGAACAGGCGTCCGAGAAACAAGAACCAAACATAACAAAACAAAATTCAGTAAGACTACACAAAAGTCCTCACACCAAAGCTGGACAAGGCAACCCAACTGGAGGAAAAGAGTCCCAAGAGCAGGCAAAAGAGTCAGAGAGACACACCCACTCCCATGGTTAGCAGTCCCACAAACACTTCGAGCCAACATCTACAGCATAAACAGAGGAGCTGGTGAAGCTCCATGCATGCCCTGAGCTTGCTGCTCTGATTTCTGAGAGCCCATGTGCGCTGCTCAGTTGACTCAATGGGAAGTGTTCTTGTGGTATCCTCCATGCCCTCTGACTCCTACACTCATTCCTACCCCTCTTTTAAGGGATTCCCTGAGCTGGAGGGTCCTGATGGAGATCTCTAATTTAGACCCTTTCTCTACATCTGCTACATCTGCTCTCATCTACTACTGGAAGAAAGACCTCTGATGAGGAAACTCTCTCTGTGAGCATCACAGAATATTATTGGGAATCATTTTATTATTTTTTAAAGACCAGTCATGTTTGGTTCTGCCCTAGGTCACTGAGCCATCCATTCTCCAGTTCCTGGCCACCCAGGCAGTATCTGGCTGGCATGGGCTCCTTCTTATAGAGTGAGCGCCTTGAACCATTCTTTGAGCAGCTGCCCCTACACCCAAGCAATCTTAAGCTGACACTATTTCATTGCAGCTTTCTGATTTTTCCGTTGCATCTTATGTATAACAATCTCCTAAGAACATGTTGGGTTTACAAATTTATCTTGGCAGCTTTGGCTTCTGGCAGGAGAAGAGGCCAATACACACACACACACACACACACACACACACACACACACACACCACAATGCTTTGAAGGATTTTATGTTCTTGGAGACAATGACATGGAGATTTTTAATTATAAAATTTTTGAATATCATTAAATCCCTTCCGTAGTTTTAAAACAAGAAATATTTGCAAATATAGCAATGAGACGATTAAAGCAAAAAAGAATGAGAAGATAAAGCAGAAACAAAACATCATTCCTGTGATGGCCAAAGGTTCCCACATTGGGAGACTGTTCCGGAGTGTGAGTGGATAGTGGGATGATGGAACTGGTGGGATACGAGCATGCTGAAAGGTAAGCAGTTCATCAGAGAGCTTCAGCAGACACTAATGCTGATCTTCTGGGCTGCGTTTTCCTTCATAGAGAATTGTTATAAGAAAGCCTGACCTATCAATCCCCGTCAATCCCTTTGACTTCCACACAATTTCGTTCATACAATATAATACTTCTCACTGTACAATCTCTTCTGCACACACTCTCACCACTGTGTAGCTATCTGCTATGAGGCATTGATAGAGACCAGCAAAATCCAGTGTCAGTCCTTGGACCTGCAGACTCATGAATCACATAAATGTCTTTTCTTTAAAGATTTCTCAGCCTCAGATATTCTGCTTAAAAGGAGTAATACCCTATCTAACTCTTCAGAAATTACTTTCTGAAGAAGACACTGAATTGAAAGAACTAAGAGCAGTATACGTGGGTTATTTTTTTCTCTTTTTCTCATTTTCTCATACTTACTGGGTTTTGTGCTTTCTTTTTAAAGTATCTTTCACATTCTATTAAAATGGAGTCCACAATGAAAATATAAAAGAAACATGGAGGAGAAATAGATAGTAGCTGTGTTTATATTTTGGCTTTCCATGTGCTCATGTGTATGTTGTATCACTTTAAGAAAAATGGGAAACTTTCAAAATGAGGCCCAGAATAATGAAATTTTCAGAAGTCACACTAGATAATAGTGAGCTCCCAACTTTTTACTATATACCTTCCATTAAAAATTTAGTATAAACCATACATGCATGTAAAGTATACATGTAGTTTATATTGTTCACTCTGTATATTGCCACTTTATTAAACACATATACAAATATATAAACCCTTTTATTTGGTAAAATGAAAATATTAGAAAAACGGAGTGTTGGCACCAAGCTGTAATCACAGGATTCAGTAGATTGACACAGGACTTCAAGGTCGAAGTCAGACCTTGTCTCTAGAACATATGTATAGCACTTATAAGCTTGGGTTTTTAATACAAAAGACTTCCCCACATACTCTGCAAGTTTCCCTTCCATTCTTAGGAAACTTTAGAAGACCTCTATCTTTAAAGTTTAATTTACTATTAAAAACAATCTAAATTCTACCTAGCAGACCTGAATGGCTGGACATATACTGTAGCTATGATGAGAGCTACCTCTTGACTGACAGCAAAGCTGGAGTTAGAGTGTAGTTATTCAGAGCTAGAATAAAATAAGTTAAAAGCAGTTTGACCTTTGTAGGGCATACTAGCCAAGCACAAGATTTATCATTAACCTTTATAATAATAGGTTATTTCACATCCGTTCAGTCCTTCCTTTTGTTTTTACTTTTTTGTGTTTTGTTTGTTTCAGTTTGAACTTTTCTGGGGAAGGGGAGGAGTTCTCACTATGTAGTCTGAGCTGACATGAATTCCCTCTGCCTCCTGAGTGCTGCCTCACCAAGCCTGGCAGGTTCTTTTCTCTCATACCTACCAACTGTACATCTTTTAAAGAGAAAGTGCCATATACACAGACAAAACACCAGTGCACATTTTTTAAAATGCATTATTCAAAAGCCTGTCAGTGGTGGTTGCAGAGGCAGGCAGGTCTGTGTGAGTTCGAAGCCAGCCAAGTCTACAAAGGGGATTCTAGGACAGCCAATGTTGTTATACAGAGTAACTCTGTCTTGAAAAAGTAAGAAAGAGAGAGAGAGACAGAGACAGAGATAAAAACAGGGACAGAGAGATACAGAGAGAGAGACACAGAGACAGACAGAGACAGACAGAGACAGACAGAGACACAGTGACACAGAAAGAAGCAGAGAGACAGAGAGAGACAGAGACAGAGAGAGAGAGAGAGAGAGAGAGAGAGAGAGAGAGAGAGAGAGAGACTTACTGCCTTTTTCCTCTTTTTTCTCTTCTGGGTACTAGGGAATTTAGTTACCCAGGGCTCACAGCTGCTTTGAGCCTGTTACCTTGGTGTGACAACCTGGAAGTCAGCAGAAGAAATAAGTTGCTAGCAAAGCTGGGAAAAAAGCTCTGACTTCAGACAAAACAATATGTGTTCTCATCTTACTCTCTTAGCTAACTCATAGGCAACATGGCTACCATAGACAGTAGTTTAAATGGGTAAAATGAGTAAGAAAATAGACAGGAACGCGGTTGCTTCAATATGGGAGATCTACCAGAGTATGTCCTCCCAAAGAACATATGTCTTCATAAAGCTTTTTATCCAAGGAAGATTTGAACTTCTGGACAGAGTAAAATTATTACCTAGTTTCTTCTTATACATGAACAGGAGAGGGGCATAAAAGTATAACTTATTTCTAATATCCCTCCATCCCCTCTACCTGACAGAGGACAGAGAGGGAAGAAGGAGGAGAGAAAAGGGACAGGAAGCCAGGAGGGGGACTAAGGAGTGAATGAGGCCAAGGCCTGAAAGAGCAGGGGATGGGGGAGAAAAAGAAAAAGACAGGAAAAGAAAAAAAGCTCGGCTTTCCTTTACACTCCGTATTTGAAATGACCTAGTTCTGCAAGAACACACACACACACACACACACACACACACACACACACACCACACGCGCGCACACACACACACACACACACACACACACACACCACACACACACACACACACACACACACACACACACACACCCCACACACACACACACACACACACACACCACACACACACACACACACACACACACACACACACACACCCCACCCACACACACACACCACGCGCGCACACACACACACACCACACACACACACCACACACACACACACACACACACACACACACACACCCCACACACACACCACAACACACACACACACACACACACAGCACTAGTCTGCACCAGTTTTAGCAAGCATGCTGTCTTTGGTAGGGGACACCTCTACCCCCACCATCCCACTGTAGCCAGGACACAACTCAGCTACAGCTACACTGGCCTCAAGTCTTTTTGTTTTTTTGTTTTTTGTTTTTTTAAATACTGCTGGGCTTGGCCCTGAGTAAACTAGCCTAGGCAAAGACTGAAAAGGAGGATCAGTCAGGGGGGTTCCGGGCGGGGAAGGGGGGGGAGGGGGTCGGCATTCAGATGCAGGCTGCTCTGAGCAGGAAGGCAGGCTTGGAGTCTCCGGTTAACACGCTGTGACTGGGACACAGCTGGCTTTGCATAAGGACATTAAATATACAGCACCACAGTTTGGGCCCGGGCCCGGCCTCCGGCTAGTGGCACCAGGCCATTTGTCTCCGCCAGCCAAGGCCTGGCCCTGGTTTCCACGATACCGGGAATGCCCCACAGTTAGCCTTCACACCTGTTAGGGGCTTCTCCCCTCCTGCCACCAACCCAGCGGGAACCCCCTGCAGCACTTGCCCAGGGCTGCAGAGATGGCCAAAGGGGACCCGGGCGGCGCTCTTCGCCTTTCGGGGCAGACCCCTGTGAGACCCGGCGCGGGAGGCTGGGCGGGGCGGGGGCCCGGGAAGGCGGGAGAGGTCGAGCCGGGCGGAGAGGGGTATGGGAAGGGCCGGGGGAAGGGCGATCTCCGCTCGCGTAACGCTCCCTGAGCCTGCAGCAGAGGCGGCGGGGCTGAGCCGCGGAGGGGATGGAGCTGCCACCAGCCTCGGCTCTCTTCCCCACAGCCCCGGCATCGCCTCCCCTTGCCCGGCCGCGCCACTCCTTAGGCCGCGCAGGGTGATTCCCGAGCGCGGGTGAGCAACATCTCACCCTGGACTGGAGAAGAGGGCGGGCCAGGACCAAGGCACGAGGACTCCTCGCGTCCCGGGCGACCTGCGAGTCTCCCGAGCGCTGGGAGACCCCGATCCGATCGAAGCTACGTGCGCCCCTCCTCGTCCCCCGGGGCGGGGAATCGGTTCGAGGCTAGGCGGCTGGGCCCCGGGTGCCCGGGTAGCCAATGGCGGGCAGCGATGTGGCGAGTGAGGGGCCATCACCGAGGGACGGCGCGACCCGGAGACCCGGGGCCACCGGCGGACTGCGTAGCCAGGCGGCCGCCAGCTGCCCTGAGCCGCTGTCCGCTGCTGAAGCTCCGGCCGAGCGCGGCGCGCTGCCCGCCTGGATGCGCCTCTACTTCTACGGGATGCACGGCATCACCCTGGACGTGCTGGTATCCTCTGCCAGGCGCTTCGCCCGCAGCCTGGATCTGCGGATGCTGGGTTTCTCTTCACCCTACCGCTGCCTCCTGCACTCGCTCACCCACTTCGCCCTGGAGCAGCTCTACCTGCAGCGGCCGCGCTGCCCCAGCGCCTTCCTCTTCAATTTCCTGCTTTACCCCTCTGCGCACGTCGGGCTGCAGACCCTGGCTGGCCAGGCGCTACGGCTCAGCCTAGGCGGCGGGCCGGGGGGCGCGGCAGCGCCGGCGCTGGGGGCGCTCGACCTGGCGCTGCAGTACGTGCTCGCGCTCTACCACGGCCAAGTGTTCCTGAAGCGCTTCTTGTGTTTGCGGTACCCGCGGCGGCGCGACCAGCACACCAGGGACACGCTACCCGCAGCCCGGGACGCCCAGATCCTTTGGGAGGCTGGTGGCCAGCGACGAGGACCGGGTGGCGCAAGGGGCACAGAACGATCTCCTACCCAGGGACTGCCCGACCTCCTCCGCTTCCTTTTCTTCGGAATGCATGGCTTTCTGGATGAGATCTTCTTCACCTTCTTCTTCAATGTGCTGGGGCAGGGGGACAGGGCCAGCAGTGGCCACACATCCCTCTGGTCTTTCTTCATGTACGGAAGTTGTAGTTTCGTGGTGGAAAAACTCTACTTCCACCTTCACTACAGCCGTGGCTGGGGCACGTGGAAGCGGGTGCCCATCTATGTGATCTTCATCTATGCGTGGGAGTTTTCCTGGGGTCTGGGACTTCGAATGTGCGGGGCCTGTTCCTGGGACTATTCTCACTATCCTCTTAATTTCATGGGCCTCATCACCTTGATGTATTTACCTGGCTGGCTATTTCTTAGTGTGTACCAGGACCTCCTGTCCAACGTGTTGTGGCGGGTGCAGTATGTCCCAACGAACTAAGATTAGAGGGGACAAAAAAGGAAGTATTGGAATCTGAAAAGCGATGCAATTTATTTTTACACATTTTAAACAAGGTGGTTTTGCTTTCTGTCTTTTAAGTTTTATACACTTTACCAAACTCTGCCAATATGTGCTTGACATTTTAGTTGTCTGCACTGCTTGGAATCTCTATGTAAAGTTCAGTACTTTGAAATGTTACTCAAAAATAACTCAGAATATTTAACTCATCAACAATTTAAACTTTACGAGGCCAAACAGCAAAACCACTGGACCTTAACATCAGGAACGGGTAGTAGTCACTTGACCTCGGTGAGTGATAGCTACGTGTTTTTCTGTTCCTTCATGGAAGTTTTCAGACCAGAGAACAGTGACTTCTACAAGTTTCTGATGTAATGATCTGTTGGCTTTCCTTTCAATGCAGTTTCCTTTTACCTTCTTGCTATGTTTACCAGTGGTGGCTGAAACTCCGTGTCTTGTCCTTCAGAAACTCTAGTCCACAGCTATAAAAGTGCCTCTGTCCAGCGTGCAGATGAGAGGAAGCTGGCAAGTGGGAAAACATCCCGTGAACTCATTTTGACATGAGGAAGTCTTTCCTGTGAACCCCAACAGGTGACACTGTGTTGAGATATTTGATCACCATCTTGGAAATGATCGCTTTCCAATGTTGGCTAGCCTTAAACACAATGCGTGTTAACATTAATCAGACCATGGTGTTATCAAAACTTTTGTAACTGTGCAATAACTTTCCTGTTTACCCTATAGATCCCAGGGCCGAATGAAATTAGACCACCTTCAATCATGTTCTAACTCTAAGGACCCTTTTCTACACAGAGTTTCAAATATAGAAACAGTACTTTGGAATAAAATGAATCTGAATTCTCCCTCTAATTACATCAGGCCTAATTGGTTTCTCTACTTACTGATGGGGTTTTATCCATATTTCTCCCACAGTCTGCCTTCTCTCTCTCTCTCTTTTTTTTTTTTTTTCTTTCAGACCCAGAATTTGGTGTCAGGCTGATGCAGTAATGCACAGTATTAATCCATGATAGCTTTTTGACAGCTTATGATTAATTAATGTCTAAAAGCTTCAAAGTTAAATGAGATGATGGAAGCCACTCTAAGAAATGATATCTAATTGATTAATAATGTACTCTGAGGGTGTTTGTTGTTTTATTGTATTCAGGACCGAGCAAGTAGGACCGAGAGCAGCTCAGCCAAGGATGAATAATAACCTCTCAGCTTTCAGTACAAAGATAATCAGGAAAACTTAGAAAGTTTCTTAATGAGTTTAAATCTTCCTCTTGCCTGTGCTGTAAAAAGGGATGTTTTTGTTTCAAGAGAAAAAAAAATGTTGCTATGAAAATAGAAAAGAATGTGTATTTTACATGTGATGTGAGACACAGTTCTGACAGTGTTATATCCACCTATCCCCTGCGCTAAATTATAAGTATTGCTATATAGTCAACTGCACCTGTGAGATGGATGATGGCCAACTAATTCTTTTCATTGGCCAAAATTTAAAAGGCTTTATGTCTGCCAAAGGTTTCTCATAAGTTGTTTGGTTTTTGTTGTTGTTGTTGTTGTTGATGTTGGTTTTTTGGGGGGTGGGGGTGGTTTTGTTTGTTTGTTTGTTTTGTTTTGTTCTTATGACAGTTTGTCACAGGTTTAAGGTTTCTGAAAATGCTTGAGGGAAAAATATCTAGGTAGATGCCTAGACACTGGGCAAGGTATTTGTACTTCAAACATGACACGTGCATGGGAGTCTGAGTTTAGTGTATCACGGCTACACATCCCACATTCCTGGGAAGGTTGGTCGAGTCAGCCCCATGGCTACTGAAATGCTTATTAAATTATCCGCACTCACTTCCTCCCTCTGCTGCATTCAGAGCTACAGAGGAGCCCACTAGCCTTCTCTGACTGAAAAACCCCGTGTAGGGACACACGCCATTTCAGTCTCCTTTTAATATTACTCCTATCAGAAGGACAGAGCAAAGTTTTCACTCATTAAACTTATTTAAGTTTAATGATTGGTCTTGGTGTTGTTCAAGACTGTTGGTGTTGGTGACCGGTAGTTGGAGTTGTAACTCTCATCAGTCCTGTCCCAGGAATACTATGATCTATAATTCTTAAAAATTAACCCAATTACCAGCCCCTCTGCCAGTTCTGCAGATTGCTAGTTGTGTATTCAGGAAACGATTAACCTGCCTGGTAACTCAGTGTGCTGTTTTAGGGCTTCTCATTTCGTGTTTGCTCCACTTCTTAAAGGAGACTTTTTGCTATGATCTTTGAAC
Source organism: Mus musculus (assembly GCF_000001635.26). Classification (NCBI taxonomy): domain Eukaryota; kingdom Metazoa; phylum Chordata; class Mammalia; order Rodentia; family Muridae; genus Mus; species Mus musculus. The sequence continues at coordinate 24,952,346 of NC_000072.6, read as the reverse complement.
CTTCAGGAAAAGAAAAACATCAGATCATTTAACTTTGTTATTATTAATAGTTTAGAGATGGAAATGATAAGACAGTATGATAGTTAATATTTAAAAAGCATTTGCTATCTGACAAAACTTCCCTAAAGTGTTTATGTATATGTATTATATAGATATCAAATTGAGAACACATTCTTATATACTATGCCTTAAGTGAATATACATACAGTATATATTTTAAGTACATATTCATATATGTGTATATATTCACTTAAACTTACAATAACCCTGATTTTATAGATGAAGGCAATAAAACTAAAGCCCAAATAGATTCAATAACTACCCAAGATACATAGCTTTTGAGCATATATTTGAATTAATGGATGCTGGACTCCTCAGTTTGTTTTTAACAGCAGCTTGATTGTGCCTCGGTCTAATGGCCTCAGTGATTTAGATCTTGTCTGGACTGCACTTCCCTTGACTGTTAGAGATGCACAGACAACTGTATAGACAGCAGATGTTGTTGTTGCAAAAGATTCATGTTGCTCCTTTAGTATAAGGTACATAACAAATTAATTAATATCAGGATAAATAACTGACAATCAGCCTTCTTTTACATTTAAATATAATGCCTTTATATTTAATCAGTGCTCTGAAAGGAAGCTCATCCTATAAGCTAAAATTATCCACAACATATAAATGTAAAACTAATATGCTAAGAAGCAAAGTAGGTCATATCACAAGGTATGAATACACATAAAATTAATCACTGTTATACATTAAATATTATACTTAAAGCAGATATCATTGTAAGAACTAAACACACTCAAACTGAGAACAGTGTTAGCCAACTGTGGTAGCACACCACCCTAATCCTCGTACTGAAGCTACTGCGGCAGGAGGATTGCAGGTTTGAGGTCACTGTAGGGCACATAAGGATATCCTGCCTTTTAAAAGGACCCATTTTTAAAAAGACATTTATTCAGAGTTCTGCTGAGAAAATACACTCTTAATGGGAAAACATAAAAGGAACAAGTGTGCTTAATATATACAATGTTGAGCTTTCTTTTTAGAAGTACTTGACATTTTAAATCAATTCTATTAATTTCTGTGAATCTAAAGAGGAATATAAGCTCTTGAATTTTGATGTTAACAATAGATACAGAAGTCCGGATATCAAAGAGAAACCCCAATAAAGTTGCTAAACACATTGCATTACTTCAAGCATTTCCGTTGTTCTGTGTACTTTATTATGTTGCCTTTTAATAATTGACAGTTCATACTGCAACTTGGCAAGACACACAGTTTGGAAAGATATGCCCTGTTTTGTTGTTGGAGAAACATACCTAATTGTCTAATCCTAACTTCTAACAAAATGGTCTCCGTCAGTTTGGCAGACCTGTTTGAGAAGGATGGAAGAGGGTTTTGTGGGTGGGTTTGGCCCATCTTCCACTTTGAAGGTTCACCAAGTATGTGTATATCTATCTGAAGCCAAGGTGCATTCATGAAATACTTAGTAAGCAGAGGTGATGAAATAGCTGCCACTGGAATAAAGCCAGGGTTTCCATTCAAGGACATTGCAACTCTTTACCTTGTCAATTAATTTAGTGTACACGACAGTACTTACCAGAGGTATACTTTTTCTTTACCTAAGAAAAGTAAATAATATTAAATTAAAAAAAAATACAGTGTCCTTTTGCCTCCCTCCAACCGACACATGAACACCTACTTTGTAGTGTCATGAGAGGTGGTAGTACAGGAGGTTCTGTTGTGTTCCCAGGACTTTTTTTTCTTCTAGTAGAATTGGTAGCAGAGGAAGGAACAAAAGTAGTGATAGTCTGTGTATCTAATGGAGCCTATTCATTAGACCTGGCTAGACCTGGCTTCATTCAACTTTTCACACTGTGGCAACAGGCCATCACTCAGGCACTTAATTCCAGTCACAAGCAACCCAGATTGCAAAACACTCTGTGGTGTGTGGAGAGAAAGATGGCTGGTGAAAACGCTTTCTCATAAGGTAGGAAAAATGTAAATATGGATAATATTTGTCTTAATTTCAAAATGATCTTTGCGAGATTACTGGGCAGGGAGGGTGGAGCAGGAAGAACCAGTCCCCAAGGTAGAGAAAAGGCTAATTTTCATCTCACCTCTAAAGCCCCCTTAGAATGTGAAACTTTACATGAAACAATTTTCCCAGCTGGAAACTAATGTATGTTTACTATGATTACGAAGATTTAAACTTTGAAAGAAACTATGCCCCTTAAAGCATTCAGTCTTTTATACAACGTTCATTCTCTAACCATAAAAGAAGCAGGCTTCCAAAACATTAGGAGCCAATAGCTTGCCATTCATTGCATATATGACTCCTTCTCTTCCTCCTCTTTATCTTCCTCTTCTTCCTCTTCTTCCTCTAACTCCTCTTCCTCTTTTAAGAAATTCTGCCTGGCAGTGGTGGCACATACCTTTAATGCCAGCACTTGGGAGGCAGAGGCAGGCGGATTTCTGAGTTCGAGGCCAGCCTGGTCTACAGAGTGAGTTCCAGGACGGCCAGGGCTACACAGAGAAACCCTGTCTCGAAAAAACAAAGAAAACAAAAAACAAAAAATCTTATCCCTTCATTGAGAATTCCTATGTTTAATTTTTTTTTGTCATACGATGACTTTATTATTCAAATGACGAAAGGCTTGCAGGATTTCAGAATATGATTATTTTGAAAATAAAATCACCTTGGCTACAAGTAAAGTAGCAGGCTAAATATAAGAACCCTTCATGAGTCACTGAGATCTCCACATGGTTAAAACTAGAAAAATATTTGAACTCTGTAAGCCTATAACATATCACCTAGTGAAATCCCCTGTTCAACTTATCCAGCTATACTAGTAGAAAAAAGTTGAAGGGACAAAGATATAGTTCAGTGATTTAGAGTTCTTGTCACACAGTATGAGGACCTCAGTTTGGATACCAGCATCCACATACAAAAGTGGGCATGGCCATGTGTACCTGTAACCCCAGCCCTGATGAGATGACAATGGGGTAGGGTGGGGGACATGTCACTGGGACCCTGCTTCATATTTAGTGATAGACCATGTCTCACAGGAAATATGGTAAAAAGTGATAGACCAAGACAATTGATGTCCTTTTCTGGCCTTTTCTCATAAACCCTCAACCCCACCTTTCAATGTAGCTCCCCTCCCACCACATACACACATGGAAAAAGAGGCCAGCTATGCCAAAGAGAAAAGTAGATAGCCAAGTACTGTTGAAAAATACCATAAGTCAACATGCGCATTTAAAAAATTTCACTTTAATGTATTAAAAAATAGCTATACATTAGATCACCTTATAATATAGTTGGGTACTGTATGCAATATATCTTTTATACTGCTGGTGCAGATCATATGGAATATTAAATACTGAACTTTGAGTATTTGGAATAACCACTATCTGGAATGAACAATGATGAGGGGTTGTATAAAATAGTCACATTATATTGTTCTGTACCTTCATTAACTTATAGAGGTTGATGGAAATTTACTCTCATTCATTAATGATGGAGAATTACTTTCTCACTATCCTTTTATTAAAAGCAATGAATGGGCAGGAAGAAAAGCTGAGTTTCCTGGAGTACAAGACTAGCATTCCATTTCAAATTCTTAAGAGGAAGAGTTTAATAAAATCTGTCACAGTGCTTGGCCATTATGGAGATTTTCACAAACAGCAAATGAAATAGGAACACAGAATAGTCAGAGCTGGCGTGGAAGACAGTAAGTAGAGGGTGGCGTTCAATTGCCTCAGAGACCCAAATGTGTTATTTTTCCAGCTAAAATATTTCATAAAGACAGTCTAACTCTTTTAAAATATAAAAGTTACATCATAAAAAATGTTGCATTCACAAAATGCTACATACCCTGTCTCGTTGGGTAATAAATAAACATTTTATTGTGTTATTATTGACCAGTGAAATTTTTCTAATTTTGCAGAATAATCAGGTAACTAATAAAGCTACAGTGGTTTTAATAATAAAGCCATTGAAGTTTCTCCCCATTGTTCAGGTGAAGAAACCACAGCTAATTATAAATCAAACATCATGGATCTTGAATTCTTGAGGAAATCAGAGATCATCTAGCTTGTTCACCAAAACTATACTTTCATGCAGATCTTCTGGACATCTTCTGATCCCAGTCAATAACTGAGATCATCTAATCTACTCAAACCTCCATTGTCAAACCATCTGCCCCCACCCTATGACTTCATTTACTAGAAAATTTCTAGGAAGCTAGTCAATTTGAGGAGGGTATATGTCAAATCCAAACTCTGAGCTATTGGAGGTAAGGAGATATTGTTTCAATACTAGACAGCAGTAATTAAGAATCCCTCCAGATGACAAAATGTAATGATAATTTCATTGTTTATGGATAAACACAAGAATCACTTTGTGTTCCGCTCCACTCGAGCCTCGGGCTACCTTGCCAGCGGAGTCTCGCCCAACACCCGCAAAGGCCCACACAGGACTCCCCACGGGATCCTAAGACCTCTGGTGAGTGGAACACAGCACCTGCCCCAATCCAATCACGCGGAACCTGAGACTGCGGTACATAGGGAAGCAGGCTACCTGGGCCTGATCTGGGGCACAAGCCCCTTCCGCTCCACTCGAGCCCCGGGCTACCTTGCCAGCTGAGTCGCCTGACACCCGCAAGGGCCCACACAGGATTCCACACGGGATCCTAAGACCTCTAGTGAGTGGAACACAACTTTTGCCAGGAGTCTGGTTCGAACACCAGATATCTGGGTACCTGCCCTGCAAGAAGAGAGCTTGCCTGCAGAGAATACTCTGCCCACTGAAACTAAGGAGAGTGCTACCCTCCAGGTCTGCTTATAGAGGCTAACAGTGTCACCTGAAGAACAAGCTCTTAACAGTGACAACCAAAACAGCTAGCTTCAGAGATTACCAGATGGCAAAAGGCAAACGTAAGAATCCTACTAACAGAAATCAAGACCACTCACCATCATCAGAACGCAGCACTCCCACCCCACCTAGTCCTGGGCACCCCAACACAACCGAAAATCTAGACACAGATTTAAAAACATTTCTCATGATGATGATAGAGGACATCAAGAAGGACTTTCATAAGTCACTTAAAGAATTACAGGAGAACACTGCTAAAGAGTTACAGGCCCTTAAAGAAAAGCAGGAAAACACAGCCAAACAGGTAGAAGTCATTAAAGAAAAACAGGAAAACACATCCAAACAGATAATGGAAATGAACAAAACCATACTAGAACTAAAAAGGGAAGTAGACACAATAGAGAAAACCCAAAGCGAGGCAACACTGGAGATAGAAACCCTAGGAAAGAGATCTGGAACCATAGATGCAAGCATCAGCAAGAGAATACAAGAAATGGAAGAGAGAATCTCAGGTGCAGAAGATTCCATAGAGAACATTGACACAACAGTCAAAGAAAATACAAAATGCAAAAGGATCCTAACTCAAAACATCCAGGTAATCCAGGACACAATGAGAAGACCAAACCTACGGATAATAGGAATTGATGAGAATGAAGATTTTCAACTTAAAGGGCCAGCTAATATCTTCAACAAAATAATAGAAGAAAACTTCCCAAACATAAAGAAAGAGATGCCCATGATCATACAAGAAGCCTACAGAACTCCAAATAGACTGGACCAGAAAAGAAATTCCTCCCCACACATAATAATCAGAACAACAAATGCACTAAATAAAGATAGAATATTAAAAGCAGTAAGGGAGAAAGGTCAAGTAACATATAAAGGAAGGCCTATCAGAATTACACCAGACTTTTCACCAGAGACTATGAAAGCCAGAAGAGCCTGGACAGATGTTATACAGAAACTAAGAGAACACAAATGCCAGCCCAGGCTACTATACCTGGCCAAACTCTCAATTACCATAGATGGAGAAACCAAAGTATTCCACGACAAAACCAAATTCACACAATATCTTTCCACGAATCCAGCCCTTCAAAGGATAATAACAGAAAAGAAGCAATACAAGGACGGAAATCACGCCCTAGAACAAGCAAGAAAGTAATCACTCAACAAACCAAAAAGAAGACAGCCACAAGAACAGAATGCCAACTCTAACAACAAAAATAAAAGGAAGCAACAATTACTTTTCCTTAATATCTCTTAATATCAATGGACTCAATTCCCCAATAAAAAGACATAGACTAACAGACTGGCTACACAAACAGGACCCAAAATTCTGCTGCTTACAGGAAACCCATCTCAGGGAAAAAGACAGACACTACCTCAGAGTGAAAGGCTGGAAAACAATTTTCCAAGCAAATGGACTGAAGAAACAAGCTGGAGTAGCCATTTTAATATCGGATAAAATCGACTTCCAACCCCAAGTTATCAAAAAAGACAAGGAGAGACACTTCATACTCATCAAAGGTAAAATCCTCCAAGAGGAACTCTCAATTCTGAATATCTACGCTCCAAATGCAAGGGCAGCCACATTCATTAAAGACACTTTAGTAAAGCTCAAAGCACACATTGCACCTCACACAATAATAGTGGGAGACTTCAACACACCACTTTCATCAATGGACAGATCATGGAAACAAAAACTAAACAGGGACACAGTGAAACTAACAGAAGTTATGAAACAAATGGACCTGACAGATATCTACAGAACATTTTATCCTAAAACAAAAGGATATACCTTCTTCTCAGCACCTCACGGGACCTTCTCCAAAATTGACCATATAATTGGTCACAAAACAGGCCTCAACAGATACAAAAATATTGAAATTGTCCCATGTATCCTATCAGACCACCATGGCCTAAGACTGATCTTCAATAACAACATAAATAATGGAAAGCCAACATTCACGTGGAAACTGAATAACACTCTTCTCAATGATATCTTGGTCAAGGATGGAATAAAGAAAGAAATTAAAGACTTTTTAGAGTTTAATGAAAATGAAGCCACAACGTACCCAAACCTATGGGACACAATGAAAGCATTTCTAAGAGGGAAACTCATAGCTCTGAGTGCCTCCAAGAAGAAACGGGAGAGAGCACATACTAGCAGCTTGACAACACATCTAAAAGCTCTAGAAAAAAAGGAAGCAAATTCACCCAAGAGGAGTAGACGGCAGGAAATAATCAAACTCAGGGGTGAAATCAACCAAGTGGAAACAAGAAGAACTATTCAAAGAATTAACCAAACGAGGAGTTGGTTCTTTGAGAAAATCAACAAGATAGATAAACCCTTAGCTAGACTCACTAAAGGGCACAGGGACAAAATCGTAATTAACAAAATCAGAAATGAAAAGGGAGACATAACAACAGATCCTGAAGAAATCCAAAACACCATCAGATCCTTCTACAAAAGGCTATACTCAACAAAACTGGAAAACCTGGACGAAATGGACAAATTTCTGGACAGATACCAGGTACCAAAGTTGAATCAGGATCAAGTTGACCATCTAAACAGTCCCATATCACCTAAAGAAATAGAAGCAATTATTAATAGTCTCCCAGCCAAAAAAAGCCCAGGACCAGACGGGATTAGTGCAGAGTTCTATCAGACCTTCAAAGAAGATCTAATTCCAGTTCTGCACAAACTATTTCACAAAATAGAAGTAGAAGGTACTCTACCCAACTCATATTATGAATCCACTATTACTCTGATACCTAAACCACAGAAAGACCCAACAAAGATAGAGAACTTCAGACCAATTTCTCTTATGAATATCGATTCAATAATCCTCAATAAAATTCTCCCTAACTGAGTCTAAGAACACATTAAAGCAATCATCCATCCTGACCAAGTAGGTTTTATTCCAGGGATGCAGGGATGGTTTAATGTACAAAAATCCATCAATGTAATCCATTATATAAACAAACTCAAAGACAAAAACCACATGATCATCTCGTTAGATACAGAAAAAGCATTTGACAAGATCCAACACCCATTCATGATAAAAGTTTTGGAAAGATCAGGAATTCAAGGCCCATACCTAACATGATAAAAGCAATCTACAGCAAACCAGGAGCCAACATCAAAGTAAATGGAGAGAAGCTGGAAGCAATCCCACTAAAATCAGGGACTAGACAAGGCTGCCCACTTTCTCCCTACCTTTTCAACATAGTACTTGAAGTATTAGCCAGAGCAATTCCACAACAAAAGGAGATCAAGGGGATACAAATTGGAAAAGAGGAAGTCAAAATATCACTTTTTGCAGAAGATATGATAGTATATATCAGTGACCCTAAAAATTCTACCAGAGAACTCCTAAACCTGATAAACAGCTTTGGTGAAGTAGCTGGATATAAAATAAACTCAAACAAGTCAATGGCCTTTCTCTATACAAAGAATAAACAGGCTGAGAAAGAAATTAGGGAAACAACATCCTTCTCAATAGTCACAAATATTATAAAATATCTCGGCGTGACTCTAACTAAGGAAGTGAAAGATCTGTATGATAAAAACTTCAAATCTCTGAAGAAAGAAATTAAAGAAGATCTCAGAAGATGGAAAGATCTCCCATGCTCATGGATTGGCAGGATCAACATTGTAAAAATGGCTATCTTGCCAAAAGCAATCTACAGATTCAATGCAATCCCCATCAAAATTCCAACTCAATTCTTCAACGAATTGGAAGGAGCAATTTGCAAATTCATCTGGAATAACAAAAAACCTAGGATAGCAAAAAGTCTTCTCAAGGATAAAAGAACTTCTGGTGGAATCACCATGCCTGACCTAAAGCTTTACTACAGAGCAATTGTGATAAAAACTGCATGGTACTGGTATAGAGACAGACAAGTAGACCAATGGAATAGAATTGAAGACCCAGGAATGAACCCACACACCTATGGTCACTTGATCTTCGACAAGGGAGCTAAAACCATCCAGTGGAAGAAAGACAGCATTTTCAACAATTGGTGCTGGCACAGCTGGTTCTTATCATGTAGAAGAATGCGAATCGATCCATACTTATCTCCTTGTACTAAGGTCAAATCTAATTGGATCAATGAACTTCACATAAAACCAGAGACACTGAAACTTATAGAGGAGAAAGTGGGGAAAAGCCTTGAAGATATGGGCACAGGGGAAAAATTCCTGAACAGAACAGCAATGGCTTGTGCTGTAAGATCGAGAATTGACAAATGGGACCTAATTAAACTCCAAAGTTTCTGCAAGGCAAAAGACACCGTCAATAAGACAAAAAGACCACCAACAGATTGGGAAAGGATCTTTACCTATCCTAAATCTGATAGGGGACTAATATCCAACATATATAAAGAACTCAAGAAGGTGGACTTCAGAAAATCAAATAACCCCATTAAAAAATGGGGCTCAGAACTGAACAAAGAATTCTCACCTGAGGAATACCAAATGGCAGAGAAGCACCTGAAAAAATGTTCAACATCCTTAATCATCAGGGAAATGCAAATCAAAACAACCCTGAGATTCTACCTCACACCAGTCAGAATGGCTAAGATCAAAATTCCAGGTGACAGCAGATGCTGGCGTGGATATGGAGAAAGAGGAACACTCCTCCATTGTTGGTGGGATTGCAGGCTTGTACAACCACTCTGGAAATCAGTCTGGCGGTTCCTCAGAAAATTGGACATAGTACTACCGGAGGATCCAGCAATACCTCTCCTGGGCATATATCCAGAAGATGCCCCAACTGGTAAGAAGGACACATGCTCCACTATGTTCATAGCAGCCTTATTTATAATAGCCAGAAGCTGGAAAGAACCCAGATGCCCCTCAACAGAGGAATGGATACAGAAAATGTGGTACATCTACACAATGGAGTACTACTCAGCTATTAAAAAGAATGAATTTATGAAATTCCTAGCCAAATGGATGGACCTGGAGGGCATCATCCTGAGTGAGGTAACACATTCACAAAGGAACTCACACAATATGTACTCACTGATAAGTGGATATTAGCCCCAAACCTAGGATACCCAAGATATAAGATACAATTTGCTAAACACATGAAACTCAAGAAGAATGAAGACTGAAGTGTGGACACTATGCCCCCCCTCAGAATTGGGAACAAAACACCCATGGAAGGAGTTACAAAGACAAAGTTTGGAGCTGAGATGAAAGGATGGACCATGTAGAGACTGCCATATCCAGGGATCCACCCCATAATCAGCATCCAAACGCTGACACCATTGCATATACTAGCAAGATTTTATCGAGAGGACCCAGATGTAGCTGTCTCTTGTGAGACTATGCCGGGGCCTAGCAAACACAGAAGTGGATGCTCACAGTCAGCTAATGGATGGATCACAGGGCTCCCAATGGAGGAGCTAGAGAAAGTACCCAAGGAGCTAAAGGGATCTGCAACCCTATATGTGGAACAACATTATGAACTAACCAGTACCCCGGAGCTCTTGACTCTAGCTGCATATGTATCAAAAGATGGCCTAGTCGGCCATCACTGGAAAGAGAGGCCCATTGGACACGCAAACTTTATATGCCCCAGTACAGGGGAACGCCAGGGCCAAAAAGGGGGAGTGGGTGGGTAGGGGAGTGGGGGTGGGTGGGTATGGGGGACTTTTGGTATAGCATTGGAAATGTAAATGAGCTAAATACCTAATAAAAAATGGAAAAAAAAAAAGAATCACTTTGTGCCTAGTGGGAGAAAATAGCAATTTTTTTTTATTCTTCCCTTTTTGCCTGGGAGTTTCTTTCTCTTAGCACAGGGCTCAGTTTCTTTTCTGATTTTATCTATATCATGAGGTATTTTTAGTTACTAATCTCATTAAGGAATCTAAATTATCTTTTAAAGCGTCATATCTAAAAATGTGAATTTAAAAGTAAGCTGATGTGCACCAGAATAGTTGTGGTTGGCTGATGTGTTTGGCTATATGACTTTTCCACAAAAGCTCATTTGGTCATTTTTTTCCTTCTTGATGTCTCTAGATGACTGTTGTTTTTAAAAATTACATTCTGGATTTTGGTATGTTTTATTTAACACAAATGAAAATAGAATGTTTCAATTGGTTACATGTTTAATTACTGACTATGGCAAGTGGTAAGTACTTGTTTTCATTTATGACTCTAATTCGTGTCTGTCTTGCTATTTGAACTTTATATATTATTAGTAGATTATAATAGGCCATCCAGAAAAAACAATAAAAAAAATAGAGGGAGGAAGTATGTATGGACAGGTTTTCACGTGTGTGAGTATATGCAGCATCTGTGTATATGTGTACTTGGAGACAGAAGGAGAGACAAAGACAGAGGGAGACACACACAGAGGGAAGAAGGGAGGAGATGGGAAGGAATTCACTCTAGTTGTCAGTCTTCTAACTTTATTCAAGACTTTAACTAGTTGAATAGAACCTATCAACGCTGCAGATTGCAATATATGCTCCTCTTTCAGTAAATTTAAGTGGAAAAACAGCAGCCTGACTGAAATAGCTATAGTATTTAACTACTTATGTAAACATCCTGTTGTCAATCTAGTTGACACATAAAATTAACATCATAAGTCTACCACTTGTCAACTTGATATTCATAAATATTTTCTTAAACTATAAAACACTAAAGAAATAAATGGAAGAAAACAATAGAAGATATAGCTTCTATGTTCATAGATTAGCAGGATTGGTGTTGTTAAAATGATCATACTTAGCCAGGCAGTGTTGGCGCACACCTTTAATCCCAGCACTTGGGAAGCAGAAGCAGGAGGATTTCTGAGTTTGAGGCCAGCTGGGTCTACAGAGTGAGTTCCAGAACAGCCACGGATATACAGAGAAGCCCTTTCTTGATCCCCCCCCCCAAATCAAAATCAAAAATCATACTATCAAAATAAGTGTATGGAGTCAATGTCAGCTACAATGATATTTTTCACAGAATTAGGGAAGGAAAATCTTAAAACTTAGATGGAAATGTAAATGACCCTAAATAGTTAAAGCAAGCTTAATTAAAAAGAACAATAATGGAGGTATCACACAACCCAATTTCAAAACATACAACAAAGCTATAGCAACCAAAAAGCACATTACTGGCATGAAAACACATGTAGACTAATGGAATGGAATTAAAGACTCAAAAATAAACACATCCAGCTGCAGTCAACTGAGTCTCCCCAATGGTGTCAAAACAAAATGTGGAAAAAGACAGCCTCTAACAAATGTGACTGGGTAGCTAGATATAGAAGAATGAAACTGGATTCATATTTCTCATTCTGACTAAAAATCTATTCAAAAATGAATCATATACCTTGGTGTAATACATGATACATTAAAATTACCAGAAAAAAATCCTCCAGACAATGACAGAGGCAAAAGTTTTCTGAATCAGACTCCAATGTCTCAGAAAACTTCTTATTCATGATTTAACCATGAGTTAATAACCCTCACTTTTAACACCCCAACCTTGGCCTTAGGATGAAGTTAGGGAAATACAAGAATTAAAATCACAACAAGAAGAGATCAGTCTGTGCCCAGTATTGTGAAGTTCAGCTTAAAAATGAAGTGATGTAATATCCAAAATAAGTTCAAGACCACCTAGCCCCTTCCCCTCTGAAGGGACTTTCAGAAACATAGCGGTCAAAATAACTGAGTCTACAGCTGCCAAAACAAAATGAGCTGTTCTCAGAAAAATAACCATAACAAGATAGCAGCTCCCAGAAAAAAATCCCCCTTCCACACCCCACACTGAATTCTGAGAAAGACCACAAACCACCCTGACCTTGCTAAAATTAACGTTAATTGCTGTGACATTAATAGCTGACCCATAAGTTCAAAATGTACTATTGCTTTGCTGACCAATCATAATAACCTGCCATAAGGGCAAGTAAAGTGAGTCACTAGGCCAGAGGTAGTTACTATATGAACCAACCAATTCCTGAAAGGGTTACTTGCCACACCAATTAAAATAAGCCAGCTACCCTGTTGCCTAAATCTGCCCCTTACAAGGTATAAAAAGTGTGTTCTTTCTTTGTTCTGGGTCTCTCTTATGGCCTGTGTGCTGAGAGTGGGGTCCCCAACATGTTGATATAATAGAAATCCTATTGTGGTTTGCAGCGATGGTAGTCTCTGTGGTCTTTGTGAGTGAGGGTCTTTTGACAAACTTCAACAATGACAGTTTCTGGCTATTATAAATAAAACAGCTAAGAGCAGAGTTGAGCAAGTGTAGTCGTAGGATAGTGGGGCATCTTTTGGGTATTATTATCCCCAGGAATGGTGTAGGTGGGTCTTGATGTAGAACTAGTCCTAATTTTCTAAGAACCACCAAATTTATTTTTTTTTAGCTATTTTCTTTATTTACATTTCAAATGTTAGCCCCTTTCCTGGTTTCCCCTCCAAAAAAACCCATCCACTTAGCCCTTCCCCTCTCCCCCTGTTCACCAACCCACCCACTCCCACTTCCTGGCCCTGGCATTCCCCTACACTGGGTCATAGAGCCTACACATGACCAAGGGCCTCTCCTCCCATTGCTGTCCAACTAGGTCATCCTCTGCTACATATGCAGCTAGATCCATGAATCCCACCAATTATACTCTTTGGTTGGTGGTTTAGTCCCTGGGCGCTCTGGGGTACTGGTTAGTTCATATTGTTGTTCCTCCCATGGAGCTGTAAATCCCTTCAACTCCTTTGGTCCTTTCTCTAGGTCCTTCATTGGGGACCTTGTGCTCAGTCCAATGGATGGCTGTGAGCATCCAGTTCTGTATTTGTCAGGCACTGGCAGAGCCTCTCATGGGACAGCTATATCAGGCTCCTGACAGCAAGTACTTGTTGGCATCCACAATATTGTCTGAGTTTGATGATTATATATGGGATGGATCCCCAGGTGGGACAGTCTCTGGCTGGTCATTCCTTCAGTCTCTTTTCCACACTTTGTATCTGTAACTCCTTCTATGGCTATTTTCGTCCCCTTTCTAGGAAGGATCAAAGTATCCACACTTTGGTCTTCCTTCATCTTGAGTTTCATGTGGTTTGTGAATTGTATCTTGGATATTCCAAGCTTCTGGGCTGATATCCACTTATCAGTGAGTACATATCATTTGTGTTCTTTTGTGATTGGATTACCTCACTCAGGATGATATCCTCCAGATCCATCCATTTGCCTAAGAATTTCATACATTCATTGTTTTTTTATAGCTAAGTAGTACTCTATTGTATAAATGTCCCTTATTTTTTGTATTCATTCCTCTTTTGAGGGACATATGGCTTCTTTCCAGCTTCTGGCTATTATAAATAAGCAAATTTATTTTTCAAATTAATTGTAGAAGTTTGTACTCCCATCAGCAGTGGAGGAGTGTTCCCCTTGCTCCATTCTTGCCAACATGGACTGTCATTTGAGTTTTTATCTTAACTATTCTGTAACATGGAATCTCAGAGTCACTTGGATTTGCTCATCTATGATGACCAAATTCGTAGATAATGTTCATAGCAGTTTTATTCCTAATAGTCATCATTGAATTTGCAGACAAGTAGGTCAAACTTGAAAATATCTTTCTGAGTGAGCTAACACAGATCCAAACAGACAAGTATAATGTGTGCTTACTTATAATTAGACATTAGACATAAAATGCAGGATAATCATGCTACAATCCACAGACCCAAAGAAGCCAGGTAATCAGGAGGGTCCAAGGATGTGTGAATCTCACTCAAGTGGAAACAAAATAGTCATCAGAAGAGGATGGAGAGAGAGAATGAAATAGTCATTAAACGGGATCAGGAGGGATATGGGGATGGCCTTCAGGTGATGGGGGAGGGTACAGAGCAGGCTGGGAAAGAGAATGGAAATTGATAGGTAGGAAGCATCTCTGGGACTATCCGGAGACCTAGGATAGGGGAGGCAGGCTATGGTGTGTCTATAGGAGTGACCCTAGCTGAAAGTCTATCAACAGGGGATAAGGAGACTGACGTGGACAGCTTCTGTAGCCAGGCAGGACTTCCAGTGGCTGGAGGAGAACATCAACCCATACACAAAACCTTCAACTTAAAATTGGTCCTGCCTACATGTCACACAGGGATAAAGATGAAGCAAAGACTAAGGGAACAGCCAACCAATGACTGGTCTAATATGAGACATATCCCATGGCAGAGAACTAACCTCTGACACTATTAATGATATTCTGCTATGCTTGTAGACAGGAACCTAACATAACTGTCTCCTGAGAGGCTTCATTCAGCGGTGTATGGGAACAGATGCAGAGACCCACACCCAGGCAGAGCTCAGGGAGTCTTGTGGAAGAGTGAGGGATTGAATTGAATGAGCCAGAGGGGTCAAGGACATTACAAGAAGACCTACAGAGTCAACTAACCTGAGCCCATGGGGGCTCACAGAGACTGAACTACCCACCAAAGAACATGCAGAGCCTGGACCTAGGTCCCCACACACATTTTTAAATGTGCATCTTGGTCGTTATATGGATCCCTAAAAATTGGAGCAAGGAATGTCTCTGACTCTCTTCCCTGCCATTGGATATCCTTCCCCTACCTGGACTGCCTGGTTGGGTCTCAGTGGGAGAGGGGGTGCTCAATCCTGCTGAGACTAGATGTCCCAGGGTGGGATGGTACCTAAGGGGGCTTCCCCTTTTCCTCAGAGAAGGGGAAGGAGTAACAGAGGAGAGATTTGTAAGGGTGAGACTGGGAGTCAAGGAGGTAGAGGGCTGCAAATGAAATGTAATAAAAAAAAATACATGATGGAAAGAAAAATAAACTTATAAAGTAAAACAGAATCTAAGATTACTGTACTTTAGGATATTCAGAAAAATCAAGGTGTAGATAGGGATAGTGCGTTAATCAGTCTTTCACTGTGACAAAATAATGAGAAAATAAATTACTAGGAGAAAATGTTTATTTTACTCATGGTTTCAGAGCTTTCAGTCAATGGTCAGGTGGCTCAACTGCTCCGAATCTGTGATGAGGAAGAACATTTAGATACTGGGATTGTGTGCTGGAGAAAGCTCACCATCACATAGCAGTCAGAATGCACAAGGAACATAAAGAAAGGACCCAAGGATGAGATATACCTTTCAAAGCCATATCTCTGTAAGCTACCTTATCTCCTAATAGTCCATCAAGCTATAACACTGTAAACCTCATATTTTAAGAACCTCTCAGAAAGTCCATCAACTGGCATTGTGGTTTGTATATGCTTGGCCCTGGGAGTGGCACTATTAGAAGGTGTGGCCTTGTTGGAGTAGGTGTATCTCTGTGGGTGTGGGCTTTAAGACCCTTATCTTACTTGCCTGGAAGTCAGTATTCTGCTAGCAGCCTTCAGATGAAGATGCAAAACTCTCAAGTTTTCCTGCAGCATGCCTGCCTGGATGCAGCATGCCTTGATTATAATGGACTGAACCTCTGAACCTGTAAGCCGGTCCCAATTAAATGTTGACCTTTATAGGACTTGCCTAGGTCATGGCATCTGTTCATAGCAGTAAAATCCTAACAAAGACAGAAGTTGGTACCAGGAGTGGTGTATTGATGTGATAGGCCTAACCATGCTTTTGTTTGGAAGAATGTGGATTTGGGGACTTTGGACTTGGGAAGCAGTGGAATGCTTTAAATGAGGCTTAATGAACCATTCTAGTAGGAGTATGGGAGACTTTGTTGCTGAGAGTAATTTGAATTATGCAGACCTAACCCAAGATGTTTCTGAGGAAAAGCATTTCATTATGTGGTGTGGAGACTGGTTTTGTGGTATTTTGTTGAAGAATGTGGCTGCTTTCTGCCCTTGTCTGAAGAGTCTACCTAAGGCTAAGGTAAAGAGATTTATGTTAGTTGCACTGACAAAGGACGTCCTAAAAAAAAAAAAAAAATCCCAGCAGAAACATTTCTGGACATTCCTGTCCAAGGGAAGAACAGGGACAAAAACTGGAACAGAGATCAAGGACTGCCCCATCTGTGATGGGGATCCATTCTGTCCGCAGATACCAAACCCAATGCTGTTGCTATGGTCAAGAGGTGCTTGCTGACAGGAACCAAGTATGCTGGTTCTTTGGGAGGTCTGGCTATCAACTGACCAATGCAGATGTGGCTTGGAGCCAACCATCAGACTGAACTCAGGAAACCAGCTGAGGGTGCTGCCAGAAAGACTAGAGGAGCAGAGGGGGATTGCAGCCCCATTGGAAGAACAACATAGGCTGGCCAGACCGCCCAGTTCCACCAACCAAGGAGTGTACCTGGAAGGATCCAAGCTCCAGATACATATGCAACAAAGGATGGCTTTGCCTGACAGCAATGAGAGAGGAGGCCCTTAGTCCCTGGGAAATTTGATGTCCCAGAGTAGGGAGATGCTGGAGCGGTGGGGTAGGAAAGTGTGTGTGTGGGGGGGGGGGAGACCACCATCATACAGACAAAGAGGAGGATGGAGGGCAGATGTGGGATAGGGGGTTGGTGGAGGGGTAACTGGGGAGTGGAATATCATTTGAGACAATGTGCAGGAATGGAATGATTAATAAAAATTAAAATTAAATAGCCCAGCAGAGACTTTGTTCTCTGGTTAAGTCTCATGAAAAGGATTTTCAGCAAGCATAGCAAGCTTGGAAAAGAAAAATATAAAACATATGGTTTGAGTATTAAAGGGGCACCAGGAAGTGAAATGGAGCTGAATCTTGTGATCTAGGAGATAACAGATTAAGGGAATGGGAGTTTGGGGCAAGATCCCACCCAGCTAAGTTTAGATCCAGGCATGGTGGTACACACCTTTAATCACAAGAGACAGGCTTGCAGATCTCTGTGTTCAAGGTCTATCTACAGAGCAAGATCCAGGACAGTCAAGCTTAGGCTGTGAAAAAGTTGGAAAACAGAAAGCTAGTCATAATGTAATAGAACAAGGGGGCCGTTTTCCAGCTTCTGCAAGCTGCAGAACTCAGCAGCTTTTTTTTTTTATATTAGGTATTTTCCTCATTTACATTTTCAATGCTATCCCAAAGGTTCCCCCATACCCACCCCCCCAATCCCCTACCCACCCACTCCCCCTTTTTGGCCCTGGCGTTCCCCTGTTCTGGGGCATATAAAGTTTGCAAGTCCAATGGGCCTCTCTTTGCAGTGATGGCTGACTAGGCCATCTTTTGATACATATGCAGCTAAAGACAAGAGCTCCCGGGTACTGGTTAGTTCATATTGTTGTTCCACCTATAGGGTTGCAGTTCCCTATAGCTCCTTGGGTAATTTCTCTAGCTCCTCCATTAGGGGCCGTGTGACCCATCCAATAGCTGACTGTGATCATCCACTTCTGTGTTTGCTAGGCCCTGGCATAGTCTCACAAGAGAGAGCTATATCTGGGTCCTTTCAGCGAAATCTTGCTAGTGTATGCAATGGTGTCAGCATTTGGAAGCTGATTATGGGATGGATCCCTGCATATGGCAGTCACTAGATGGTCCATCCTTTTGTCACAGCTCCAAATTTTGTCTCAGTAACTCCTTCTATGCTATGGTAAAGTGTCCACACTTTGGTCTTCGTTCTTCTTGAATTTCATGCGTTTGGCAAGTTGTATCTTATATCTTGGGTATCCTAGGTTTCTGGGCTATCATCCACTTATCAGTGAGTACATATTGTACGAGTTCCTTTGTGATTGGGTTACTTCACTCAGGATGATACCCTCCAGGTCCATCCATTTGCCTAGGAATTTCATAAATTCATTTTTTTAATAGCTGAGTAGTATTCCATTGTGTGAATGTACCACATTTTCTGTATCCATTCCTCTGTTGAGGGGCATCTGGGTTCTTTCCAGCTTCTGGCTATTATAAACAAGGCTGCTATGAACATAGTGGAGCATGTGTTCTTCTTACCGGTTGGGACATCTTCTGGATACTCAGCAGCTTTTGCATGTGGCTCTGGCTTTAGAGTTAATAATAGAAGGGACTATTGGACAATTGATGCTGGTTAGCTGGAGCTAAGAAATTAACGGTGATTAAGAAGAGACGAGCATCACTGAGGTTAAATCTTCTGAGGAGTGTTTTGTTTTTTGTTTTGTTTTTGTTTTCCAATTTTTTATTAGGTATTTTCTTCATTCACATTTCAAATGGTATCCCAAAAGTCCCCTATACGCCCCCCCTGCTCCCCTATAGACCCACTCCTTCTTGGCCCTGGTATTTCCCTGTACTGGGGCATATAAAAGTTGCAAGACCAAGGGGCCTCTCTTCCCAATGATGGCCGACTAGGCCATCTTCTGCTACATATACAGCTAGAGACATGAGCTCTCGGGGTACTAGTTAGTTCATATTGTTGTTCTACTTATAGGGTTGCAGACCCCTTCAGCTCCTTGGGTACTTTCTCTAGCTCCTTCATTGGGGGCCCTGTGTTCCATCCAATAGATGACTGTGAGCATTCACTTCTGTGTTTGCCAGGCACTGGCATAGCCTCATAAGAGACAGCTATATCAGAGTCCTTTCAGCAAAATCTTGCTGATGTATACAATAATGTCTGCGTTTGGTGGCTGATTATGGGATGGACCCCAGGTGGGGCAGTCTTAGGATGTTCTATCCTTTCATCTCAGCTCTAAACTTTGTCTCTGTAACTCCTTCCATGGGTGTTTTGTTCCCAATTTTAAGAAAGGCTGAAGTGTCCACACTTTGGTCTTCGTTTTTCTTGAGTTTCATATGTTTTGCAAATTGTATCTTGGGTATTCTAAGTTTCTGGGCTAATATCCACTTATCAATGAGTGCATACATATCATGTGAGTTGTTTTGTAATTGAGTTACCTCACTCAGGATGATACCCTCCAGATCTATCCATTTGCCTAGGAATTTCATAAATTCATTGTATTTAATAGCTGAGTAGTATTCCTTGTGTAAGTGTACAACATTTTCTATATCCATTCCTCTGTTGAAGGACATCTGGGTTCTTTCTCGCTTCTGGCTATTATAAATAAGGCTGCTATGAACATAGTGGAGCATGTGTCCTTATTACCAGTTGGAACATCTTCTGGATATGTGCCCAGGAGAGGTATGGCTGGATCCTCCGATAGTACTATGTCCAATTTTCTGAGGAACCACCACGCTGATTTCCAGAGTTGTTGTACAAGCTTGCAATCCCACCAACAATGGAGAAGTGTTCAATATTCCTCAGTTGAGAATTCTTTGTTTAGGTCTGTGCCCCATTTTTTAGGGGGTTATTTGATTTTCTGGAGTCCACCTTCTTGAGTTCTTTATATATATATTGGATATTAGTCCCCTATCTGATTTAGGATAGGTAAAGATCCTTTCCCAATCTGTTGGTGGCCTTTTTGTCTTATTGACAGTGTCTTTTGCCTTGCAGAAGCTTTGCAATTTTATGAGGTCCCATTTGTCAATTCTCAATCTTACAGCACAAGCCATTGCTGTTCTATTCAGGAATTTTTCCCCTGTGCCCATATCTTCGAGGCTTTTTCTCACTTTCTCCTCTACAAGTTTCAGTGTCTCTGGTTTTATGTGGAGTTCCTTAATCCACTTAGATTTGACCTTAGTACAAGTAGATAGGAATGGATCAGTTTGAATTCTTCTACATGATAACCGCCAGTTGTGCCAACCAAGGATGTATCTTGTGCTGCAGCTATAATATGTAAGAGTCACCCAGGTGCTACTGGTTATGAAGACATGAAGGCATTATGAAGAACATCTGTGGCTTGGCACTGTGTGAGGCCATGGAAGGCTATTGGTGAAAGTGCAGACTCACTTGCAGTTAATGGCCCAGGACGGAAGGGGTCATGCAAAGGAGTTGAGGCCTGGCACCATGAAGAGAGCCTTTGAGAGGCTGTTGGTGAAGCATAGTTGCAGAGGAAGACCCTGTTATTAAACGCGTTCTCACGCCCGGCCAGGAAGAACACCACAGACCAGAATCTTCTGCGGCAAAACTTTATTGCTTACATCTTCAGGAGCAAGAGTGTAAGAAGCAAGAGCGCAAGAAGCAAGAGAGAGCGAAAACGAAACCCCGTCCCTATTAAGGAGAATTCTCCTTCGCCTAGGACGTGTCACTCCCTGATTGGCTGCAGCCCATCGGCCGAGTTGACGTCACGAGGAAGGCAGAGCACATGGAGTGAAGAACCACCCTCGGCACATGCGCAGATTATTTGTTTACCACTTAGAACACAGCTGTCAGCGCCATCTTGTAACGGCGAATGTGGGCGCGGCTCCCAACATCTCCCCCTTTCCTTTTAATAAGAGCAAATAGGCCACCCATATTAATGAGAGTGGAGATAGAGGTCAAATCCCCAGTGTGTAGGTAAAGGAGCCATGTACAGGATTAGCTCTTAGGCTCACAGGCTTTTACCCAGAGCAACCCTGACCTGCTCCCGTGTCGTTTTGCCTGGGGGAAGGGAACTAGGACACTGAACCTTCATGAAAGATGACATGTCTCCCTAGAATAGGCTCATATATGCCGCAGAGCCTTTCCATTGCAGTGCTTAGCCGTGCAACTCTCTCGGGCTGCTGAAGCACACTCACTCTATCCCGTGCAATGAGTCTAGCCTCGTGAGATGTAAGAGCTGAGTGGCCAGCGACCTATTGCCTAAGCATAGATAACCATATATCAGGGGGAGCTCCATGTTCTAGTCCTGCAAGCGCCTGGGCAATAACCACCTTGTCTCTCCTAGTTTGGGCCTTAAGCTTACAGACCAATCAAAGAAGCAACACTAATCCACAGCAAAGTGTATCTCCAAATAATATTAATCCCACCCATTTTTTAAAGAAAGAAAATGCTGAGGAGATCCAATTGGGTAATCCTTTGGTCAGGGACAGGTCCAAGCGCGTGGAGTTGACCTGAAGTCTCAATTCCCGAAGGATCTGTTCAAATTTAGCCATCCAATTCTGTAACATATACTGAAAAAGACTTTTTGACAAATTAGCTGCCCTAGTAAATTTAACATACTGAATGGAAATAACACACAATCCCGGAAACTTTTGTTCACATCCCAGCTGAGTTATTTGTCATAATACATCTAGTTGTATCTGGACAAGATCTATGAGTTGATTAACCAGCATGAGACCTCTCTGTATCTTGACATTAGCTGAGGCCTGTTCATCTATGACTGTAGTCACTGAGGCTGACAAAGTGTTAATGGTGTCAGTCGTCTGGACCTGTCCAGACAGAGCCAAGGCTGTCTGAATTAAGGCCAAACCCAGTTCCTAGTTAGTGGTAAAAAAGCAGGAGAATACTTGAGCATTATACATCACCGTCATTGGGAGTGGAAATGTCGACATTATCCCCCAACGCTGCTCTCTCATTGGACAAAATAAGGCCTAAATGCTGCATAATATCCCTTCCCCAGAGGTTAACCGGGAGTGGGAGCACATAAGGTATGAATTTCCCTTGCTGTCCTTCAGAGGATTCCCACGTCAAGGCAACGGAGCTTATAGTGGGACATGATTGATATCCTAGGCCCTGTAATGAATGAGATGACTCTGTGGTGGGCCATGCTTTGGGCCACCAATGTGTAGAGATTATACTTTTATCTGCTCCGGTATCAAGGATGCCTTCAAACTCTTTTCCATTAATCTTAAGGCGGAGCTTAGGTCTATCATTTAAAGATACAACCAAATAGGCAGAATCATTTCCTGAGGAGCCCATTTTCTTTATCTCAGGTCCTGCAGATTTCTCCCTGGTATTATCAGGGAGGAGCAGCAGCTGAGCTATCCTATCTCCTTTACTAATAGAAAAAACGCCTTTAGGGCTTGAGCACAGGACCTGTATTTCAGGGGAATGTTGACAATCCATAACTCCAGGGTGGACTACTAAGCCCTGCAAGGTGAGTGAACCCCGGCCGAGAATAAGGCCCATGGTTCCCGGGGGCAAGGATGGTATAGGCTCCACTGGCACCGGCTGAATACTCATTTGAGGCATTAATAGGAAGTCGGAGGCGGCACGCAGGTCCACCCTTGTGGGTCTTCCTGGGTCGCCTCTCTGACTGCTTCCTGGGTCCTGACAAACCGGTTCCCATATCTTTGAGGGCCCTGGGACCGAGGGCCCGATGACCCGTTTTTTGGCACATAAGCTGATTGACTATCAGGTGGGGGAAGAATTCTGCCCTTTATATCCCTCACAGAGCGACACTGGTCGGCTCTATGATAACCCTTGCCACACTTAGAGCAAAGAGTGAGAGTCCCCCCCTGTTTATCTGGAGCTCTGCAATCTTTCTTAAAATGCCCAGGCTTTCCGCAATTAAAACATGTCCTCTGATCATTTCTGCTCATGGAGCGGTTTTGAGATTGGAGGATGGCGGCCGCTAAGCCTGCATTGGTGAGAGGTCCCCCAAGCTCTCGACAGACCCTGAGCCAGTCTTGTAAGCCTTTGTTCTTTCTTGGGGCTATGGCCGCTCGGCACTCCTTTGTGGCTTGCTCATAGATTAGCTGTTCTACCAGAGGCGCGGCTTGCTCTGAATCTCCAAAAATACGCTCTGCTGCCTCTGTCATTCTGGCCACAAAATCTGAGAAGGATTCCTGAGGTCCCTGGATTATCTTTGTTAACTGCCCAGTGGTTTCACCTGCTCGAGAGAGCGCCTTCTAGGCCCTAATAGCCGTGGAAGAAATCTGGGCATAAGCTCCCCAATGGTAGTTTGTCTGATCAGCAGAATAAGCTCCCTGACCCGTTAACAAGTCAAAAGTCCAATCTCTCTGCTCTGGAGTCAAAGCAGCTGCGTTTGCTCGGGCCTGCGCTTGTGCAGTTTCATGCCAAAGAGCTCTCCATTCCATATATTTGCCCATACTAGGGAGAGCGGCTTTTACAACCGTTTGCCAGTCAGCAGGAGTTAGTGCCATGTCGGCGAGCCTGTCTAACTGCACCAAGGTAAAATTAGCATTGGTTCCGTATTTACGGACCGACTCGGCAATTTCTTTAATTTGTAAGTATTCTACCGGAGCGTGGACACGCCCACCCTCGGCTCCTTCAAAGACCGGAAATGCCTGTTGTATTTTCCTTTGTTCCTCTCTGGGAATGAATGAGTCTGCGCACTGCCTCTCTGCGCACTGCCTCTCTGCGCATCTCTCTGCGCATTGCCTCTCTGCGCATTGCTGACGCACTACGCAGGGCGGGGACTCCGCATAGGGCGGACCTTGAAGCCGACTGCCCTGAGGCCAATCAGCAAACTGGCCTTCGCCAGCCGCTTTTGGCTTCCTTAACTGATTAGCTAGCACTTTACCTGGCTGGTACCCTTTTTTCTCATAATGAGCTGCTTTTTCCTCCCAGTCTGTTTCCTCAGAGGAGAATTCTTCATCTGCTTCAGAGCTACTAAGAGCTGGCTCCCCGAGCCCATCCAGCGATGAGCACAGGCTCCTTTTCTTAGAGACCTCCGCTAATTGATCTTTCTTCTTTTCCCTTTTTCTTCTTTTTCTTCTAATTTCTCTCCAGGTATTCCTACCTAACCTTAACTTTTTCTTAGGTTCAAGACCCGTGGAAAGGCCTGTACGCTTATTTTGTGTACCATATTTTCTCTTTGCTCCTACTCTCTCTCCCCGCTTTACTTCTGATAGCTTGTCCTGAATTTCATCCAGAATCCGCCCTGCCTTAACCACTTGATAACATGTGAAAAGGAACAAAAGGGCTTCTAACACTAGAAAAAATTCAAGGCCAAACATATTCCACTTTACTTCTGATAGACTGTCTTGAATTTCCTTAGAAAGTTCAAGATCAGACTTACCTCGTAAAGCTGTACTCACTGGTACTCTCGTTCCCCAGCTGAAAAGTTCTGAATTCATACAGTTGAATCCTTCTTAACAGTCTGCTTTACGGGAACCTTTATTACCGCGACCCGCAGTTCTGGTTCTGGAATGAGGGATCTTCCTTGCGCCAGTCCCGAGTTTTTTTTCGTCCCGGGTTTCGGCACCAATTGTTATTAAACGCGTTCTCACGCCCGGCCAGGAAGAACACCACAGACCAGAATCTTCTGCGGCAAAACTTTATTGCTTACATCTTCAGGAGCAAGAGTGTAAGAAGCAAGAGCGCAAGAAGCAAGAGAGAGCGAAAACGAAACCCCGTCCCTATTAAGGAGAATTCTCCTTCGCCTAGGACGTGTCACTCCCTGATTGGCTGCAGCCCATCGGCCGAGTTGACGTCACGAGGAAGGCAGAGCACATGGAGTGAAGAACCACCCTCGGCACATGCGCAGATTATTTGTTTACCACTTAGAACACAGCTGTCAGCGCCATCTTGTAACGGCGAATGTGGGCGCGGCTCCCAACAAGACCCCAGTGTTTTGGAGATGCCAGTTCCATGAGATGATCACCAAGAACAGCAGAGGCAATGGAGCGGATCAACTTGAGCTTAGAGTCCTATAGAAAGCAGAGCTAGAGAAGTGACCCAAGCCCTTTGGAGGAATCCAGCAGATCATTTGTGGATTCCTGACATTAGAACAAGAAGCTATAACATTGAAGTTGCCTTAGAGGCCACAAGATGTTTGAGATGCCAAAGCTGTGAGATATCTGCTGAGGAGAGCTGCTAACAGGGAGTGGAAACAGTCTAGGAGATAGAAATTTATTTCAGTCAAACAATATAAAAAAGGAGTTGGAAGTTCTGAAGACTGCTTTGGCATCAAACATGGAGTGGCAGATTTGGAGTTTGTCCAGCTGGTTTCCTGTCTTGCTTTGGGGATTACAGTTAAGTGATTAGATGAATCTCAGAAGAGACCTTGAACTTTGTACTTTTAACATTGTTGAGACTGCTATAGACTATAAGGACTTTAGAAGTTGGAGTAAGTATATTTTACATTACAATATGTTTAGGTGTGATCCACATAGACTCAGATGTTTGAACAAGCCTATGGGGGCCAGGGAGTAGGATGTAATAGTTTGTATATGCTTGGCCCAAGGAGTGGCACCATTAAGAGGTGAGGCTTTGTTGGAGTAGGTATGTCACTGTGGGCGTGGGTTTTAATAACCTACACTAGCTACCTGGAAATCAGTCTTCTCTTAGAGACCTGCAGATGAAGATGTAGACCTCTCAGCTCCTCCTGTGCCATGCCTGCCTGGATGCTAGATGTCTCTGCCTTGATGATAATGGACTGAACCTCTGAACCTGTAAGCCAGCCACAATTAAATATTGTCCCTATAAGAGTTGCCTTGGTCATGGTGTCTGTTCATAGCAGCAAAACCCTAAGACAGCTGTCAACCAAGACCTTAACACAAGAGCATTCAGGAGTTCTTTGTATTCAAACCATAACTCGTTGTGTTCAAGTTAAATATTTTGAGGAGTCCAATCTGTGTGAGTGGCAACAATAGTATAAGTGACCTCCAGTATAAAGGAAGGAATGAAAGACTACCCTGTCAGATAGGTGTGGGACCGTGAAAGGCAGCTTGTTTTCTGGTCAAGTAAGACTTACTCAGGAGACCCAGTAGAAACTCTACAAGGGACAGAACAGTGAGCCATGCTCCCAGACAGACATAATCCCAGCCTGACACCACGGAGTCCCCCAACTCCATAATTCTGTGACTATCAGTCACACAGACATAGTCCCAAGCTCCTGGCATTCTGGCTAGACTCCACCCTCACAGTTACCTGACAATAGCCAAGTATGCTCCGCCCCACAGTTACCTGGGAACAAGATAGCTAGCCCACTATAAAAGGAGCTGCTTGCCCCCTCCTCTCTCTCTTAAGCTCTCACCTCTCTTATTCTTTAGCTCTCCTTCTCCCTCTCCCTCCCCCCAACCTTCACGTGGCCATGGCTGGCCTCTCTTTCTCTACCTTCTCTCTTTCTGCCTTTCTACAATAAAGCTCTAAAACCATGGACTGTCTCTGCTCATCAAGACTCTCAGTGTTGGGGCAACAGAGCGGGCTTTCCTCTAAAGATCAGTGTCTAACCTCCCCTGAACTGGCAGCCTTCCTGCACTCCAGCCATGGCTGCCAGCCAACCTAAGCGCCAGCCGAGCTAGCAGTCTGAGCTAGTCTCTCCTGTCCCCAAGGTAAACTGTCAGGGCTCTCCCCCTACCCTTCCTTTGGCCTCCATCTGAGGACCCATTCTCAGCTCTTCTGCAACAAACAGCGATATCTGGGATGCCCGAGGCTGAGAACCAGTCATCCCTGGCCTCCATGATGCCCAGAGACTTCGGACTGCTCCCTCTCCAACCCTGGCGGATTGGGGTTCCATGGCTTTCCACAGCCAGACTCCCATCTGGGCCTCATGGAGAATGCTCAGCAATCTGCCTGGGACCACTTGCCCAGAGCAACGGAACTCTGGCTGGACGCCAGTTCTTCCACCCCCTTTATTCCCCCAGGACTGCTGCCCCACAGATAGGGATTTAAGAATTGATATCATCCAAATTGGGAGAGCAGTGTGAATTTGCATTCTTGTGGGAAAGCTGGCTCACCAGCCTAGAAGCTGAAAATACAAAACGGAAGAGAATATACTTAAAACACTGTTAGGAACAATTGATAACTACTAGCTTTACTGCGAGGCCATGGTTTGTTTACCAAGCATGGTACCTGCCGTTTCACTTAATTCTCCTGGCTGCATGAAGAGAAAGACCCTATTATCCCTATTTTTATATGTACTGAGCTGGGACACAACACAAGAGAGAAATTATCTTTGCAAAACTCACAATGGAAGAACAAGGATTTGTTCTCCCACAGTCAGGATCAGGATTACAAGTTGCATTTTCTAAATGTTACCTTCAGAGATGGAAGGAAAAGCAAAGATCCAAGGAACATCAGGAACATGGGGGAAAGACCTGAGGTTGGCACCGGTCACATTCCAATAAAGAAAGCACTAAAGTATTTGAATTCATACCTACTCAAGAAATTGAAAGGTTTATGCAATCACTAACTTTTAAAATAAATAAAACCACA
Source organism: Mus musculus (assembly GCF_000001635.26). NCBI lineage: Eukaryota > Metazoa > Chordata > Mammalia > Rodentia > Muridae > Mus > Mus musculus. The sequence goes on along the minus strand of NC_000072.6, from coordinate 24,924,640 downwards.
AAAGTTACTTTTGAGTGCCTACTAGAAATGTTCTTGGATGGAAAAAAATTAGCAAGTCTAAGATGCATCCTACTCCTGAGTACTGTACTGGTTAGTTTGCACATCTGTTACCCAAATGCCAAACACTAAGAACGGGAAAATGTATTTAGGCTGGTGTTTTCTAGGAGTTCAGTCTGTGGTGGCTTGACCACATACCCTTGTGGTCTCTTACGGTCATGACTCCAGGAGCATATGAAGGAGAATCATAGAGGACAAGAAGCAAAGAAGCAGGCAGAAGGGGACCACTGACAAGCTGGACTCCTGGACCCACCTCAGTGACTGCTTCATACAGCTCCTTATGCCTCTCAAATGCTGAGAATCTCTCACAGTAGCAATTACCATCTGGGAACCATTGTGTTGGAGCTGATACTGATACTTCATACTCCAAAAACAACCATAGCTTATAGCATTTGTTACCCGAGGCTGCCATAACAAAATACCATGGGGTAGCTAGTATAAACCACAGAGAAAAAGTTTTCTTCAAGTCCTAGAGGCTACAAGGTAAAGACACGTTTCCTGGCTTGCTAATGACAACCTTCTCACTAACTCATTCCAAAGTTCAGAGACTAAGCTCTACCATATCTGGTAACAACAGTAACCTCACTGATGGACCATTTCCCTCAGGATCTCGTCTAACTTCGGTATTGCTGTAAAGATCCTGCCTCTGCACGCATGCACATTGAGGGGTAGATCTCACAGTTTATTGTATTCAGACTATAATACTTAATGCTCTTCCAACACAAAGATCCTACATGGTGATAATATTTATTATAATTACTATTGTTACCCATGGATCACAGATGAAAATGTGGAGACTTCATGTGCAGATAGGAAGGGACAGGAAATACAATCCATTCTATCATATTTAAAGGCCTTATTACCTGTCTCTCAGAAATTTTGAGTCTGCATCATTAGATGGGAAAGAACAGTGTCCCTAAAAAAGAAAGGACTTTCCTTTGTCCTGTCCTTTCACCTTTATAATATAATTATCACTAGTGTTTGTTGTTGTTGTTGTTGTTGTTGTTAATTCTTTCCAGAGAGGAACTCTATTTTATTCATGCCAAACTTTAACCTTTGCAACAGATTCTAAATCACTCCCTTGCTATTTTTATTTATATTTCTTAGTGTATTTTGTTACTCAGGAAATTCTCTCTCAGGGAAATATGATCAGAGCCATTCTGTCTGCTAGCCTTTGTGGAGCTGAGTCAGGCTTTGCAGGGCGCTTCAGACAGAGCTACTCCAGATCAGGGTTGGAAATGTCTCACCAGTGGTATTCAAGAGCACAAAATCAATTTCCAATGTATTATACATGGCTTACTACATTCCCGTTAAGTTTATAGGCTATTTATTCCCTTTTCAGAAACATCAATATCTAATGGTATGTCTACGTGGTTTATAAAAAAAAAACTCCAAATATGCTTAGCAGTATGAGGCTTTACGACAGGGGGTGTAAAACAGATACCATTGTCTTCAGATCACTTATCTAAGAATTTTTAAGTTTTTTTTAATTTATTTTAATGTGTCTATCTATCTTTCCAGCTTGCTTACCCGTCTGCCCGTCCATCCATCCGTCTGTCTGTCTCTCCATATGTCCATCTGTCTGACCATCCATCTGTCTGTCTGTGCAGACATAACACATGCCACAGAGTAACTATGGACAATGCCCAAGAGTCAGTTCTCTCCTGTCATCTTGCGGGATTAGATTACACTATCAAATTGTAAAACCTGTGCACCATTGTCCCCACAAGCTGTGCCATCTCACATGTCCTGGAAGATTTTTTTTTAATCCAGATTACTTTGTATTACTTTGGAAGCTATGTATAAATCAGGTAGTTTAGATTCAAGACTGGTAGAAAATTGTGACCTTCTAAGGAACCACTTTTTGGGGTATTCTGGTCCCCAGTGCAACAACTCTTAGAGGTAGGTTTATTCTTGCAGGTTCTGAATCATCAGTGGATGGGGTCATTGATAGATTGATAATGTGGTACTATAATTCAAAGGGAGAAGAAGTTTTGGACACTTGGGGGAAGCAGGTAAATATGTGTTCCCTGAAAAGGCATGTCCTACCCTCTGCTCCTTCTTCATTGTCTGCTTCTTAGCAACCAACTTTACTCCTCCACATCCTCCCAGAAGGATAGATATTCTGCCTTGGCCATGTGCCCAAACAATAGAACCAGCCAAGCATGGACTGAAACTATTGAAACTGTGAGCCAAAATGAATCTCTTTCTCTTTAAGTTGATTTTCTTTGGTATTTGTGAAATGACAGAAAGGTAACTAACATAGATGAAAGGGAAAAAAATATAAAGGAAAGGATGTGACTGCTCCTGAGACATGAAAGAATAGAGTGGACACTAGACTGAGCTGTGCCAAGTGGGGATTTGGGGAAGGGTAGAGAGATGGAAGGTAGAGTACCCATGAGGTCCAAAGCTACAAAGAGAGAGGATAACCAATATAGTTGGATTATATTGGAAAGAACAGTAGAACTCCACTCCACCCCCAGGCTTAAGAGTTCAAGGAAGAGGGTCAGGTATGCCAGCCAGGAGGACCTGGTAACAGGAAGGGACTAGGTGATGCAGAGAAAGCCTGGTGGCCAGATCCACTTTGATATGGCACTTCAACCATTTGTCCCAGGTTTGAAACCTAACAATAGGCTTATTCACCACTAAGTGAATGGGGATAAACAATTTAAAAGTCAATTGTCCAAAGAGCGTACTGCAATGAGAAATGTTCTATGTCTGAACTATTCACTATCCATTAATCCCATCTGGTGAGTGGACATTCTGCCCTATAACTAGTGTGCCTGGAGAGCTAAATCCTAACATATATTAGCTAATTTAAAATTAAATAGTCCAGTGTCTACTATAAGAATTTACACAGCTATGTGCCTCCTGTGTTGACTTTCTGGGGCCACAACATATGTGTTTAACATAGCATGTTTGTTAACCCATGGTTCAAGAGTCTAGAGGGATGGAGTCAAATTCTAACCAGTTCCACATTTTCTAAGACCTGGAGGGGGCAGTTCTTCTTTGCTTCTACTTGCTTCTGATATTATCCAGCAATCTTTGGTATTCTTCCGTTGGCAGATGTGTCACTTCAGTCTCTGTTTTACACTGTTATCTTATTCTTTACCCTCTGTTTCCTTATCCCTGAATGCTTGTCCTACTCTATCCCAAAGCATCAGTATGACAAAATTCTAATCCTCCAATGACTACCATTAGATGATGAGTTGTGGGGAGGGAGCTTTCCTTGGCTCACTTCTGAAAAAAAAAAAAAAAAAAAACAGCTGTGTAAAAGATATTTTAAGTAGCACAGAAATCCTAATGCCATCACAACAATTTAGAGACTAATGGAGATGCACAAAGCAACTATTGGCAATTGCAAAATAGATGACTATAAACGAAAGCAGATCTGGGCAATTTCAAACTCTCCTCAAGAGGAAATAAGTAGATTTAAGCACTGGTCATAGCAAGTTCTGGAACCTGCAATCAGTACATGAATAAGCTGCACTCCTGAGCAAGGACTGCCTTGTATTCACTCTCTGTCACCTCCTCATGCTGAAGGCTAGCTTTCAAAGTATGTATTTTCAGCAGAGAAGGTAAGACATCACTCCTAATTGCAGCTTGCAGGAAAGAACTGTGAACAAGGCTGGGTTAAGAGTGTGCCTAGGTAGGTGCAGAGGTTCAGGGTTTATGCTTAAAAATCAAAAGTACTTCAGTGCCTCGCCTACATAGGCATTCTGACAAGGATGAATCTTGGCACTTGGCCTGCTTCTACACATCAAAAAGTCATGAAATACCCATCTATCCATAGACTATCAAATACAAATAAACAAGAGGGAAGGAGTTAGCAGTAGAACTATCTCCTACTGGATGAATATATATAGCTGTATATAAATTATATATATTATATAATATATATTATACATATTATATTATATATTATATATAATATTATGTATATAAATATATATAGCTGTATAGATAAGACAAATGTATCTGTGATCTTATCGATACAAGGCATACTTATTTAAATAAACATACTATCACATGAAAACATGTTTTTATGTTACCTAATTATTGGTAATATGTGCTTAACATCCAGGACTCTTTCTTGTATTCATTTTGGGTTCCTCTTATCACTCACTCTGTATCATGTGATAAGTGCTTTGTGCAGTTGAGTGCTTATCATTTTTTACAGATAAGCATATCACAAAATAATTTTATTAAAAATTTCATGTCTTTCACTTTTGAAATGCCCTGTGTTCTTCTGAGATCTTTCTGCCTAACAGTCGAATCTGGAGAGCAGAAGGTCAAGTCGTAGAACAGGAGCTCTTTCTGCAGCCTATCTGAGGTCAATCTCTCTAGTTCTAGTTCCCTGCTGAAATCTGTGTTTTCTCCAGGAATTGAAATTAAGAATGTTCACTCCATACAAGATATGGCTATACACTGCCACTTGCCTGGGGCATCAAGACCAGGCAAGTATGCTCATTAATATACAGCTATGAGAGGTGAGATGGGTCAGTGGGTAAAGTCATTTGCTGCTATGATTGACCTAAGTTTAACCCACAGAACCCACATTGTAAATGGAGACCTGACTCCTGCAGGTTGTCCTCTGACTTTCACATGTGTTCTGTGGCATGTTCTCTATGTCCCTGTCCCTGTCCCTGTTCTGCTTCTTCTACCTCTACCTCTCCTTTCCCTGCCCGCATCCCTCTCCTCACAATTTTCCTCCTTACTTATGTATCTCTTTCTCTGTATCTCTTTGTCTCTCTGTCTCTTTTTTCTCTCTCTTCTCTCTGTGTGTGTCTGTCTCTTTGTCTATCTGCCTCTCTCATCATCCCTCTCAAATTAATTAATATACATTAAAATGTAGCTATAGAAAAAACATAATTTTAGTACATTACTAAAACTCTCTGTGTCCCCAGTGCCCTCTTTTGTAGAATACAGATAATAAGAGAATGTACCTTAAAACGTCCATCTGTCATTGGAGGACACAAGGTCCCTGTTGCAGATTGGACACATGGAGAATGCAAAGATTATCCTCACTGAAGCTATAGCTATAAATTAGTAGAGTGGGTTATCTGGGCATCTCCATGGCTTCCAGAATGAAAGAGATACACAGAGAAGGAAGAAGTTATACTTTCTAAGATGAAGATGGTCCTTGCTTGTCCAAACTGCTTTGTTTACAGTGGATGTGAATGCATATGTCTTCCTCAGGGTGAACCAGGAATTAAATAACTTTTGTGGGAAGGAATGACCAGGAAGGGAAGCTTATTCACCAAACACTCAGCACCTATCTAAATACCCATTAGCATGGAGAACTCCAAGTCTTTCTGCTATGTGACCAATTGTGATGGTCCTCTCCATGGGGTGTCATAGTTGTATGTTCTAGGACAGGTAGAACTTGACAGAGAGCTGGTTCCATGTCTACCGTTCTCATTTCTGAGATTTCCCCATGGTTTTGAACCTGCTTCAACCTTACCAGCTCTTCTCTCTGGTGGCAAGGTCTGCTTGCCCAACAGACAGCTATTCATTTTATTGTCCTTTTCTCCAACATATCATGTTTCTTTTCACCTTTTGGCTTTAGCATTGTCCTCTTTAGGTTGTCAATCAGAACTCCCTCCATAGAGTAACTCCCTTGTATTGTCTGGTGAAGGGAGAAGTACCTGCTGCCTCTATCCAAAGGCTCTTATCAGCCACTGGCCATGTCATATACGCAGGGTATTATTGATCCCCAGCCCTGTTTTCATCTGAGGAAGTCCCCAAAATTATATGTCCCCAAAAGTGGAGGCACTTGCTATCTACATTAGAAGATTCTGACATACATAATCATAAGTCCCCAATGTTCTTTAGAGACAGAGGGCTCCAAATGGCCTTTTTAATTACCTTTCATCCTGCCTAGCATCCTTTCTCAATTACAAGAAATGCACAACATTTGGAAAGCATGATTACATGAAGGCTGTATAATGCTAACAAGCAAGCACTGGTTCAGGGAACACACACAGGTGATCAGAACTCTGAAATGCTGCAGAGAATACCAACTGTGGAGAATAAAGTCAGAATATATTTGTGAAATGGAAGGGGAAAAATAAAACAGTAACCTTGATCAGCAGATGAGACCTGCCCCTGCTATGCAGATACTACCATAAGATGAACTTTCCCAGTGGCCCTTTTCTTAGCCTTGCTTAAAACAGAAAGCTATTGGCTTTCTCTCTTTTACCAGGATCTTTGGAGATGCAAGGTTTACTCTTTAGTGGGGCTTCAGGGCCTGAGTAACTCAACTGTCCCTTTTACTATGCTACAGTGTTTATGATTCAAAACAGGATTCGAGAAGACAGAATCTACCCTGTCAAACAGTAGACAAAGAAACTCATAATAGCCCAGTGTTCTCACATGGCCTCAAGCCTTTGGTGTCCTGGAATGCTCCAGAGCTTTGGAAAGGCACTAAACCACCTTGAATGTAAACAGAGCAACTGTATACAACATGTGTGGCAGGTGACTATATCTGTGCTTGTTATAATCCTCTGTCCTCTAGTCAGGACACAGCTCTTGCTCTTTGAAATGGTCAGCAGCTATGATTATCTGATGGAGACCAGCACAAGATTGGGCCTATCAACTTGGAGTCAGGAATTAGGAGGTGGGCTCACTAAACCTCACTCCTTCCCAAGGATATACAGAGATTTTATGGTTGCTGGGGGAGAGAGAGAGGGTTTTATTCGGGAGTATAGCTGCCCCAAAGTTGCCCATGTTCCTGCAAGTAACTCCTCACCCATGCTTCTGTAGCCATAACTAACCTCACAGTTTCACCAAGCCAGACTGAAGTGGAACTGTTTCTTTATTGTTACTGCCCTTTTTAGAGTGAATAGATGTTTATTCAAACCCTCAGGAAAAATCAAACAACGGTGTCTTATAGAGTCATTATGATACTATTGAATTTTCTTGTTTGGTTGGTCGGTTTCGGTATTGGGGTGGTTTTTTTATATATATATTTGGACATATGGTCTTATTTTCGTGATTTTTCTTTTTTCTTTTGAAAATTTTTATGTTTTCTTTATTTACATTTCAAATGTTATCCCCTTTCCTGGTTTCCCCTCTGAAAACCTCCTATCCCAATCTCCTTCCCCCTGCTTCTATGAGGGTGCTCCCTCATCCACCAACCCACTCCTGCCTCCCAGCCCTCGAATTTCTGGACACTGAAGCTTCAAGCCTTCAAAGAACCAAGGTCCTCTCCTCCCTACTAGGCTATCTTCTGCTCCGTATGCAACTGGAGCCATGGATCACTCCATGTGTACTTTTTGACCTGTGGCTTAGTACCTGGGAGCTCTGTGGGGTCTGGTTGGTCGATATTGTTATTCCTCCTATGGGGCTGCAAACTCATTCAGCTCCTTGAGTGCTTTCTCTAGTTGCTCCATTGGGGAACCCATGCTCACTCTACTGGTTAGCTGAGAGTATCCACCTCTGTATTTGTCAGGCACTGACAGAACCTCAAAAGAGACAGCTATGTCAGGCTCCTGTCAGCAAGCACTTGTTGACATCTGAAACCATGTCTGGGTTTGGTGACTGTATATGGGACTGATACCCAGGTGGGGCAGTCTCTGGATAGCCCTTCCTTCAGATTCTGCTACACACTTTGTCTCTGTATTTTCTCCTATGGGTATTTTGTGGCCCCTTCTAAGAAGGACCAATTTAAGTATTCAATGCAATCCCCATCAAAATTCCAACTCAATTCTTCATAGAGTTAAAAAGAGCAATTTGCAAATTCATCTGGAATAACAAAAAAGCCAGGATAGCAAAAACTATTCTCAACAATAAAATAACTTCTGGGGGAATCACCATCCCTGACCTCAAGCTGTACTACAGAGCAATAGTGATAAAAACTGCATGGTATTGGTACAATGACAGGCAGGTAGATCAGTGGAATAGAATTGAAAACCAGAAATGAACCCAAACACCTGTGGTCCCTTGATCTTTGACAAAGGAGCTAAAACCATCTAGTGGAAAAAAGATAGCCTTTTCAACAAATGGTACTGGTTCAACTGGAGGTCAGCATATAGAAGAATGCAAATCGATACATTCTTATCTCCCTGTACAAAGCTCAAGTTCAAGTAGATCAAAGTCCTCCACAAAACAACAACAACAACAACAACAACAAAAAAGAGATACACTGAAACTAATAGAAGAGAAAGTGGTGAAGAGCCTTGAACTCATGAGCAGAAGGGAAATTTTCCTGAACAGAACACCAGTGGCTTATGATCTAAGATAAAGAACAATATATGGGACCTCATAAAATTGCAAAGCTTCTGTAAAGCAAAGATCACTGTTAATAGGACAAAACAGCAACCAACAGATTGGGAAAAGCTCTTTACCAACCCTACATATGATAGAGGGCTAATATCCAATATATACAAAGAACTCCAGAAATTAGACTCCAGAGAAACAAATAACCCTATTTTTAAAATGGGGTACAGAGCTAAACAAAGAATTCTCAACTGAGGAATACCAAATGCCTGAGAAGTCCCTAAAAAATGTTCAATATCATTAGTCATCAGGGAAATGCAAATCAAAGCAACCCTGAGATTCCACCTCACACCACTCAGAATGGCTAAGATCAAAAATTCAGGTGACAGCAGATGCTGGCGAGGATGTGGAGAAAGAGGAACACTCCTCCATTGTTGGTGAGATTGCAAGCTTGTATAACCACTCTGGAAATCAGTCTGGCTGTTCCTCAGAGAATTGGACATAGCATTACCTGAGGACCTAGCTAAACCAATCCGGGGCATATACCCAAAAGATGCTCCACCATATAACAAGGACACATGCTCCATATGTTCATAGCAGTCTTATTTATAATAACCAGAAGCTGGAAAGAACCCAGATGTCCTTCAGCAGAGGAATGGATACAGAAAATGTGGTACATTTACACAATGAAATACTACACAGCTATTAAAAACAATGACTTCATGAAATTTGTTGGCAAATCAATGGAATGAGAAAATATCATCCTTAGTGTGGTAACCCAACCACAAAACAAAACAAAACAAAACAAAACAAAACAAAACACATAGTATGCACTCACTGATATGTGGATTGTCTTAGTCAGGGTTTCTATTCCTGCACAAACATCATGACCAAGAAGCAAGTTGGGGACGAAAGGGTTTATTCAGCTTACACTTCCATACTGCTGTTCATCACCAAGAAGTCAGGACTGGAACTCAAGCAGGTCAGGAAGCAGGAGTTGATGCAGAGGCCACGGAGGGATGTTTCTTGCTAGCTTGCTTCCCCTGGCTTGCTCAGCCTGCTCTCTTATAGAACCAAGATTACCAGCCCAGAGATGGTCCCACCCACAAGGGGCCTGAAACCCTTGATCACTAATTGAGAAAATGCCCCACAGTTGTATCTCATGGAGACATTTCCTCAACTGAAGCTCCTTTTTCTGTGATAACTCCAGCTATGTCAAGTTGACACCAAACTAGCCAGTACAGTGGATATTAGCCTAGAAGCTCACAATTCATAATACACAATTCACAGATGGCATGAAGCTCAAAAGGAAGGAAGTCTAAAGTGTGGATACTTCAGTCCTTTTTTTGTATTATTATTGGATATTTTCTTTACTTACATTTCAAATATTATCCTCTTTCCCCGTCCCCACCCCACCCCCAGAAACCCCCTATCCTATCCCCCTCCCCTGCTAATATTTAAAGATTAACTTAATTTCATGTTAAAGCAGTATACACACAAAAATAACAAACATAAAAAGGATTAAAAACTGTTGATCCAAGACTGATATAAAATAGTGAGTGAAAAGAAATAAATGATGTTGTTTTGCAATTCTAAAAAGTATTGTTCCCATGAAAGTTGTGTGTTTTTTTTTAAAGGCTTTTTCACTGCCTTCAAGGATTTATTCAACTCTATCTGCTCAGTGACATTGATCCACACTAAGCACCACATCTATAATTGCTCCTGGCCACACCTGCTTCAAGAGTGCCTGACTTCCCTGTCTGTACTCCTCTCTCCAGAGTATCTATTGCTTTGTGCATTCTTTAGTTGCTTGGTTATTATAGTTCATTACTTATCTGCCCACTAAAATCTCCAAGAGCACAGAACTTGTTCTTTCTCATGAAAACTTTTCTACTGTCTAGACCAGTGCCGTCCTCATATTGGAAATCAATGTATGCATGCTGAATAAAAGAATTAGAAATGACATATTTACAAAATGCCTTCCCATAAACAACTCTAGCTCCACCAAGACTGGAAAATTAGAACACTCTGCCATCCATGGAATTAATTTCCTCATAGCTCACTAGTATTTTTAAATGTTCAGGAATGATTAATAAAACTCAGATAAACTAAACTTCTCCAGTTTTGGAGATATCTCACCTATACATATGTAAGTACACACACTTTCGTAGAAGCTTTTATAATAGAATATCTTTGTTGAGTCTGAGAATTTCACATATGCCTCCAGTATACTTTGATCACATTCTCTCAACTCCACCCAAATTTCCCCAAGTCCTTCAACCCCTCTCATTTCATGGGTTTTTAATGTTATTTTATTTTAATCCACAATGTTTAATTAGTACTCCCATATATTTGTGGATATATGGTTGTTCATTGGATCAGGATTAATGTACCAGGAGCTAGACCCTTAAAGAAAATTGATTTTTTTTCTTCCAGCAGCCACCAACTGTCAATAGTTCCTCAGCTACATGGGCTTGTGAGCACTTTATCTAGGCAAGCTGCAATGTTGACTAGCTCAATCTGGGATAGGTCTTGTTCAGGCAAGCACAGTTGTGAGTTCATGAGTGCAGTGGCCCTGCCTGTTGTGTACAGAAGACTAGGTTTTATTTGATCTTTTCCAATCTCTGGCTCTTACAGCCTTTTGGCTTCCTCTTCTAGGATGATCCCGGAGCCTTCGGTAAACATTTATTCTCCTAATGCAAGACATTGAGCTGTACTTTCAGAAAGAACTACATATGAAACATAAAATGAGATCTCTGAGTTGTTTAAGTGACGTTTATTGTTATTAGTTTTGACCTTCTGGTCCAGGATTCCAAGGTCATATAGCAAGTTATCTTAAAGAATTTTAGTATTGATAATAATCTCCAGCTTTAGCCATACTCAGATTGGAGAAATGTATTCTTACATAGTTTCAATAAAGTTATCTGTAAAATTAGAATGGCAGATAAGGTGTGACTAATGGCAAAACCTTGCTTTATTTATTTGTCCAGCCTCAAAGTTCAAATTCATTTAATTCTGTATGGTACATATTTCATAACCAAGGTCTCAAGGATATCATAGGAGGTTTGTCCAATGTTTATCTGCATTAAATGTGCCTTATTATTTTGTTATTCCCAGATATCTAGAAATATCACTTGGAAAATAAAAAGGAAAGAAAAACTATATATTGATTGCGTTATTCATTTCTAAAATTCCAAACTATTTCTTAGTACTTACTTTCATCCTTTTTGTTTGCCAATAATCTACTTTACTATTAGTACAATTTATATTCCTAATTTTTTGGAAAAAAATGTGCAAAAGATCCTTCTCAATGAACTCTTTTTTACTATAGAATTAAAATCATCAACATACCAGAGAGCTTCGGATGAGAGAGCCCTGCTTGCTGGTTGTAGACGTGAGATACCAGCAACAGAACAATTGTCAATGTGGGCTCCTTCCTCTGTCCCAGGAGTTTCCTAGTAGGGATAAGCATCAAAACCAAGGGTGGAGTTACAGAGACAATGTGTGGAGCAGAGACTGAAGGAATGACCATCCAGAGACTGCCCCACCTGGGGATCCATCCCACATATAATCACCAAACCCAGACACTATTGTGGATGCCAACAAGTGCTTGCTGACAAGAGCCTGATACAGCTGTCTCCTGAGAGGCTCTGCTAGTATCTGACAAATACAGAAGTGGATGCTCACAGCCATCTATTGGATGGAGCATGGGGTCCCCAACGAAGGAGCTAGAGAAAGGATCCAAGGAGCTGAAGGGTTTTGCAGCCCCACAGGAGGAACAACAATATGAACTAACCAGTACCCTCAGAGTTCTCTGGGACTAAACCACCAATCATGGTGGAACTCATGGCTCCAGCTCCATATGTAGCAGAGGATGTTCTAGTCGGTCATCAACGGGAGGAGAGCCCCTTGGTCCTATGAAGGTTTATGCCCCATTATAGGGGAATGCCAAGACTAGGAAACGGGAGTGGGTGGGTTGGTGGGCAAGGGGAGGAGGAGGGAATAGGGCGTTTTCAGAGGGGAAACCAGGAAAGGAGATAACATTTGAAATGTAAATAAAGAAAGTATCTAATAAAAAAAAAGCTGAGTTCCTAGCAGAGCTTGGAGTTGTGATATTAGCTGCTTGATGAAAGATCATTAGCACGCAAGTTCTAGAGAGTCAAACTTAAGCACCTACAATCATGTATCTTTGATTTTGAAAGCCTAGAATCCTAAGTCTCTCTTTCTCAAACCTAGATTCACAAGTCTGTGGGATTTGAAGTCCCAGCCCCACATGCCAAGCCCAATGGAGCTGTTCCTTGCCTACTATGATTTCCATAAAAATAGGAGAAAGATCTTAAGTTACAGCCACAGCCATTCAGAAACATACCTTTGATTTACCCCCTTGATTATGACAGACCATTTTAAAAGACAAATAATGACTGTATTTCACAGATTCTAAGAAACTTCTTATTTTAATATTGGGGTGTTTGTGATAATAGATGGGTTTTGTGGTTCATTTGAGAACATTTATTGCTGGTGTTCTTTATAATGCTTAAAATGACAGTGCCTCTTAAATTGCACATTAAATTCGGAGAAATATAGTTGATACAAGTTCTAAATTTCTTTCATTGTTCTTTATAGTCACAAACTTATCTTTCATGATTAAGGTTATGACAACTCATAAATTCTTTGATTACATGGAAGAATCAGCCGAGAACATGTAAATGGAGCTATTCCTCTTTTTTTTTTTTAAATTATTTATTGTTATAAGTAATTACACTGTAGCTGTCTTCAGCCCGCACCAGAAGAGGGCATCAGATTCCTCACGGGTGGTGAGCCACCATGTGGTTGCTGGGATTTGAACCCAGGACCTTCGGAAGAACAGTTGGTGCTCTTACCCACTAAGCCATCTCTCCAGCCGCTATTCCTCTTCCTAGATAGAAAAGAGAACCACCCCTTCTCTTTATATCACAAGAAAGATCAGTAGTGATTCTATGGTAACAAGACAGAAAGAAAGAAAGAAAGAAAGAAAGAAAGAAAGAAAGAAAGAAAGAAAGAAAGAAAGAAAGAAAGAAAGAGGGAGGGAGGGAGGGAGGGAGGGAGGGAGGGAGGGAGGGAGGGAGGGAGGGAGGGAAGGAGGGAGGGAGGGAGGGAGAAGCAGTCACAGGGTATCCTAAGCTTAATGTGGTCCCAGAGCCATTTCAATAATATAATTTGAAAATTGTTCTAAATGAATTAGAGGGGATGCAAGCTCTTATTCCCCTATAACAGCCTTTACTTGTCTGCCTGAGGGGAAAGCTTTCTGGTAGGAGTTAAAGTGAAAAATGAACTGAATAAACCTAAGTCAAATGCTGAGCCATGTCTGCACACAGAAACAGCACAGAGAGTGAAATGTTTCCCAGTCACATCAGGACAAAACCTGCAAACTGCTCATGGGCTCCAGTCAACTGTGTAAGAGGGAACAGGGAGACTCCCAGAGCAGAGTGGAGCAGAGCAGGAAGATGCAGAAGTCCAGCTGCAAGACCTTTAACACTCACTGTTTACTGAGTGCTTGCTCTGATGGCTGCATTTGTAAGCAATACCTTTAGCTCTAGAAAGTCAATGCTTTTAAAGTATTTATTTTACTTTAATATTCTAAAAAAACTAAATTACCTTCCTGCCCCATTTCATAACTCTGGGTTTTTATTTTCTTTTTATAGAGGTCCTGGTTTGGTTTTTTTCAGCTAAAGTGTATTTGACCTTGAGAAAGATGTTTGACCTCAAGCATTTCCCTTTCACTCCGTGACAATTACTCAGAACAAAACAAAGTCCAATTTAAGTTGCTTTCTCAAGACCATGGCACAAATCCAAAAGGATGATCAAACCTTGTGGTGATCTTGGTTTAATAACCATTAAAAAGAATCTTAGTAAATAAATCTGCACCAGCCTAAGAAAAACAGAGAAACCTGTGATCATAGAAGGCAATATAATTACTATAAACAAAGCTTACTTATGTGACTGAAAAAGATCCTTTTCTCAGCTTTTTTCCTAAGTGTGCTATCACTCTAAATATGAAAAGTAAAATAATAAAGCTAACTATTTTCTCATTTAGAAGAATGTAATAGCATTCACCTATTCAAAGCTTGTTACGAGGCAGGGTATAAACCATTAACCAAGTTATACTGGAATTGAGGACTTTGGGACTTATGCAAGTGTGACTTGCTATGTTCAACACTGAGCACCAAAGAGCAGAACAAAAAAAAATGAGAAAAAGAAGAAATTATAGACATCTGTTCATCACAAAAAAATACTGTTAAGAGAGAATAACAAGCTGTCAGACTCAGGGAAAATTCTTGATGGGCACCTGGGTAGGACTAGCACAGCTACAGGTATTCTTCAACCAGTTCTCTGCTCCGTGTTCTGTACATGTCTCTAGTTGAAATGGGAGAGGCTTGTTATATAAACCGGTACACACATGTTAGAATGTTATCCAGTATTTAAAATGAACCAGCTATTACCAAAGCAATGTGAATGAAATCTCACAAAAATAACACTCGGGGAGAAGGCGGGCACAAAGCAGTACTCACATGATTTATACATGTGTGTAAAGCAGGAAGACATGTATGGGAATAGAAGTAAATAATAATTAATAAGAATGGGAATGTGAAATCAATATCAAGGCTATATAGTTTTGATTTGTGTGTGTGTGTGTGTGTGTGTGTGTGTGTGTGTGTGTGTGTGTGTGTGTTGTTTGTGTGTATGGCTGTGGAACTGAGCATCAGTGTCCTCACGCTATAGTCTGTGTATGATGCCTGACCACAACTTTCAGGATCAGTTCTCTCTTTACACCTTGTGGATTTAGATTCTTCCTTGCTTTTGCCATGATACACACTTCAGACTGCCAGGCCTTAAGATTCCTGGTGATCATCCTGGCTCTGGTTCTGCCTTATACCTCAGAGTAGAAATCCTGCGGTTAAAATCCACATCATCTGACTAGCTTACTAAGTTCTATGTTCCAAACTCAGGCCTCGAGGCTTGCAAAGCAAATGCTTGTAACTGCTGAGTGATCTTGTCAACCCTAAGAACTTAAATTTTAAACTGTACAAGAATGATCTACACCTTTGTATGTATTTGTGTTATGTCAACAAGACAAATACAAGAATGATAAAACACTTATAACAATAATAATCATCAGTTATAAAATTGATTGTGAACTAATAGTAATTCCATCCTGAGATGATCTAGAAGAATCATTGATGTTTTAGTTAAATTGATAACTTAACATGACTATACACATCTCTGGCTCAGAGGTTCTTTGTTAGCAAAGTAATCTTTCTCCAGAAAAATGATATTTTATTTTTAAGTAATGGATAATTGTATCTAGTGGTTTTGTAAGTAGCCTTAAATTTTATTATCTTTTCTTGATTCTTTTCATGAAATAAAAAGTAGACATTTATTCAAACTTTCTTAAGAGCAAAGAAGAAAGGCTGATATACAAGACAACAAAAACTATGCCATTGTGTGATGTCTTCCTTCCTTCTTTTCCCTTGGCCAAACTTTGGAAACCTCCACTCTACTTACTTCTACCCAGACCCCTCTCCCATCCCCCTTTTTCTGTCCACACTCACTTTATTTTTGTAAGGCTAAGTTCAGTCTCTTGCAATGTTAGTTTTGTGTCACTTTCAATGTTGGGGTGTAGGTGAGAGGGAGAGGAGGGCACAATGCCAGTAACACACAGAGAGTTGAGAAAGGAGTAATGGCTTCCTCTTGCTCTACACAATACCAGTTTGAGCAGGGCTGAGCATCAAGTGCAGTGTCTCTCTATTGGTATTGTAATCACCACTTTTTGTTTATTTGTTTGTGAGTCTTGCTGTCTTACTACATTGTTTTGGCAAACTCACTAGATAGCCTAGGCTGGCTTCTAACTCATGAAACACTTCCTACTTCATCATCCTGAGGGCTGGCTTTACAGGAATGTGGATAAACTTTATCCTGTGAATCATAATGATGTTGTACTCTTCAGTTCTATAATCTAAGAATATTTTTGTATCCTTTTTAGGAAAAAAAAGTTCATTTTGCTGGTACTTTGCAGGCAGATCGAAGGTAGGCAATACTTAAGACTAACAGTACAATTTAGGACTTTGTCCAATGTTCCTCAGTGTTAAGATGGTTCTTGATTGAATATCATTCTCCAGTGCCTTCAGAATCCTCTCGCAGGTCTCCCTCCATGATCACATATGTGGTACACTAAGACTTTCCTCACCCTCTTCCTTGAATTGCTTCATACAATACCAAAAGCCAGCCATCACATAGAGAAAACATTGCCTCCTGTCGCAGAACAATTGGGTCATGTCACTGTCACCTTTCAGACATCTGGTAGGAGTGGTTACTGTAAGTGACCCTGGAAACTACAATCCCATGGAGTGACAGAATGGGGAACAGAATCCTCTGTCTCCAGACAGTGTGGATCTCATTCCATCCTGCAAGGGACACAGCAGGAGTAGCTTTATAAGAAGTTTATAATGATGCTGAAGAAGTCCATCTTCCCAGATCTCAAACCTGGCATTGACCAGGTTGGCTTACTCAGCCAGTCAGACTGGACCTGGTGGAACCACATCTAGTAACCCATGTAGTTAAGATGGGAGACTGGTTCCAGCTGGTCACTTCAGTACACTGGAGTCCTTTAGTGCTGGCCCTCCAGTTAGGCAGCTGCAGTATGTGCCTGGACTGCCTTACTTCTTCCCTTTTATTATGAGCAAAGGGCACAACGGTAATTGCCTAGTGCTGGGGATCAGTAGTGAGGTAAAATGGAAGTATGTTGGTCAAAGTGTATAAAGTTTCAGTCATGAACTGAGTCATTCTGTAAGCTAAGCAACTGGTAATCTGAGGTTTGTGTTTCCCGGTTCTCTAATATGAAGGCTTTTTAGGAGAAATTATATCACCTATTTTTTTTCCAGCCATGAAAGGAAAAACTTAGTAGCTCAGCTGTTTAACACACTGTGGAATTTTTTAACATCTCAGTTTCCTAGGGCATAGCAGAGTATTCATGTCTCCCCCAAATGCCTGTGTTGTGGTCCTAACATTGAGATGTTCTTACTAAGCTCTTAGGTGATAAGTTAGGTCTTGAGGGCAGAACTTTCATGGATAGAATTAGTGATTTTATAATGGAGGCCCCTAGACTTATTTCTTCTATGTTCTTACTAAGCTCTTAGGTGATAAGTTAGGTCTTGAGGGCAGAACTTTCATGGATAGAATTAGTGATTTTATAATGGAGGCCCCTAGACTTATTTCTTCTAGATGCTTCCATGAGCAGAAAAAGGTCCCAGAGATTGATTCTATTGTCACCTTGGCCTTTCGCTTTCCAACCTCTAGGAATATGAGAAACAAATCTCTGCTATTTAAAAGACAACTATTTTACAGTCCTTTGATACAATAACCCAAAATAGAGTAGTCAATACTGCCATGTCCTGTTTGAGTTAGCAGAAATGTAAAAGAAAAAACCAAAAAGCCTTCAGATAAAATTATATAATCCAACAAAAAATGCATTTTTTTAAAAGGATCCTAATATAAAATGTGTTTTGTGCCAGTACCTCAAAAAAATGCTTTGCAGCAATGTAAAGAAAAATGTAATGACTGGTGACCCCCCCAAAAAAAATGGGGAAAGAATAGGGAAATCCCATCATTTCCAACAACATGGAAGATCATGGTCATTATGTTAAGTGCGGTATAGCCCAACCATAAAGTGAGTGATGTCACTTATATAAGAAAATTCACACAGTCAACTTCATGAGAGCAAGTACACGATGGCAGCCCCAGTGCTGGGGCTGAAGATGAAGCAGAATGGAAATATGTTGGTCAAAGAGTATAAAGTTTCAGTCATGAAAGATGAGTTATTCCTGTAATCTAAGCTCAACAAAGGTACTTTGGCTAATATTGTATTATATCTTATACTTGAAATTCACTAAAGTGATAGATTTTAATTAAGTTTTATTTATGACAAGAATGGCAAATATGTAGCTTGATAATAATTATTTTATAATACATACATCAAAACACAAAATTGCTTAGATATGTATATATAAATTATATTATATTATATATAATGTTCATAAAATGAATTAATTAGATATAATATATAACTACAAAGCTAGAAAATAGGAGAGGACTAGACTGGTAAGAGAAGGGGTAAATGTGGAAATGATAGAAGCTACTTAATCATCCAGTCCAAAGATGATAGCAATACACAGTAAGGTTAGGATCAGCAGAGGTGGCATAGAGTTGTCATATTCTGAGAAAATTTGGAAACAGAGCCTCCACGATGTCTTCCAAGATTGGATGGGCAATGTCCAGGGAACATGAACTGAAACTGGGTTTGATTGAGTTTACCTATAATACCAGTTATCTTGTAAGCCACAGAGTAAATTTAAGGCTATCCAGGTAACTTAGTGGGATGCCAAGTTCTTCCACGTGGAAGGGACAGCATGACATAGTTCCTGGCCTTGGAACAGAGCTAGCAAGGCATGGGCCTCCACAAGTTCTGATGGTTGCTCTGGGCATGGGACTTGTATGTATGATATTGTATAATTCTATGTTCCTCCTCCAGGGGTGTGCTTTCCCTGTTAAGCTTAATGAATCTATGATAATTGGAATCAACATGAGTCTGGGAGACAAGGATGTGTTCCTCAGCAAAATGTGATCTTCAGAAGAGCTCTTAAGGCTGTGGAAAAGAACTCTGAAAACATATGTTCAAGAATGTATAATTTCTCAACTATGTTAAATTTAAGGATGCAATATGAATTATATGAGGGGCTTCACAAACCTAAAAGAACAAAGGCAGCTTCACTAATGAGGCAGCTTGTCAGAAAGATATTATGGAAGAAGATAAAGAAATTTAGGGTGTGGTGAGTGCAGGGCGAGATCCCACCTAGCTAAACTTATTGTTTATGCTTACAAAGGCAGACAGATCTCTGAAGTCCTTTGCTATGTTTAAAAATAAATGTACTTGCTGTTTTCTTCTACGAATCAAGGAGCTAAGTCATAAAATGCTGATTCAGGGATAACCAAAAAGGAGCCTAGTATAATGATTGAATTATATGTAAATAAATGACTCGGCTTTGGTCTGTAAGAGCTGAGCTATCTACACAAGTTGCTGGAGAGCTAGCTCAAGCAGAACCCAGAGCTTTAAGCTTATAACCATGATTGACTTCATCTGTTCACCACTCCCAAACACCCTTTCCTCAGGAACTCCTCTCCAAGGCAAGGCTGGTTCTTGGCAGTGGGACCCTGCCTCAAAATGAAAAGTGACAATGTCGTCCTGGATCTACTTCTGGTGGTTCAGTGTTTGAGCAATAAGAACAAAGACTTGGGATCAATCCTCAGTACCACCAAATAGGAGGAAGAGGAGGAGGAGGAGGAGGAGAAGGAGGAGGAGGAGGAGGAGGAGGAGGAGGAGGAGGAGGAGGAGGAGGAGGAGGAGGAGAAAAAGAAGCATGTTCCTCTAGGATGAAATGAATTTGGAAGTAAACTGCAGCATGAAGAGCCATCCACCACTTCAAATGATCCTCGAGAAAGCTGTGTGGAGCAATCACTACACATGGCCCTCTAGGAAATAGTGGCAAATACTGACTGTCTTTAAGTGTAGATATAACATGCCCCCTATTCTCCTTTTCTCATTTACATGTTTTCATACAGGGAGATTAGTGTTTAATGCACAGTAGAGAGTAGTCAATAGTGGTCAAGAGTATAAACTTGGAAAGAGGTTTCAGGCAAAATTTCTCTTATTTGGCTGAATGAAATAATTCATTTTCATTCATATATTTGCATATGCTTTAAAGATAGTACATTTAAATTCATCTATAATTGAAATGTGGATGAGAGATACCTAGAAAGTCCACTGATCCTATTCAGAATGTCTGCCTCTGTGACTTTGAGGTTATCTAATTTAATATAATGTGATATTACTTCTGGAAATTTTATGAATGGATACAATGTGTTTTAATCATGTTCAACCTTACTCCTCCTAACTTCTTCTAGGTCCACTACCTACATTTACTCCTTGTGGTGGTTAGAAAGAAAATGACCCCCCATAGGCTCATAGGAAGTGGCACTATTAGGAGGTTTGGCCTTGTTGAAATAGATGTGGCCTTGTTGGAGGAAGTGTGTCTCAGTTCCTTTCCCTTTGCCTGATGATACAAAGGTAAAGCTCTCAGTTCCTTTTCCAAGACTATGTCTGCCAGCATGCAGTCATGTTTTTTACCATGATGCTAATAGACTAAATCTCTGAAACTGTAAACCAGCTCCAATTACATGTTTCCTTTCTAAGAGCTGCTACTGTTATGATGTTTCTTCACAGCAATAGAAACCCTGAGACACTACTCCACTTTCCATGTTCATGACTTTTTTTTAAACAAGCCACTGAGCCTAGTTTGTGCTGATTGTATACCCAAGTCTGTGGTTGACTTAATAGAGGTTACAGACAGACTTATGCCCCTAAAACTTATCAAACATAATTAACTCTTGAAATAGGGTGGGTACAATATCTATGAGAGTTAGTTGATTGGCTTAATCATGTTCATGTCTTGTGCAAGCAATCACAATCGCTATGAGTTCCTGACAGTTCATTACACTTGCCCTATAATGTCAGAAACACTTTCATCATAATTCTACCAGACTACTGGCTTTTAAAACCTTATAGCCCTATCATTGAGATGCCCACTGAACCTTGAAAAGATGCAATGTGATCCTATTTATAGGTAAGAACCCACAGGTACTTATTCTCTATACTTTGACCAGTTATCAGTATTTTAGTTACTGCTCTCCACTGCAAAAAGAAACTTCCCTGAGGTTTGAAATCAGCATAGCTGCTTTAAGCAGAGAAAAGTCTCTACCCAACTGTGCCAGGCTGCATGAAACACTGTTTTAGACTTGGAATCATAATGGAGTCTGGGATGCTTACATGGGTGTAGATGATCACAGAACCACCTCAAGAGTAGTGGATGGTCGGGAAATTCATGTTGGTAAGACCAAGAGCCTGAACAGTGGCTTCTGTTCAATTTGATTCATTGCTATGTTGACTCACAGCATGAACCTTAAAAATTAACTTTCTATGACCTTGATACAGATGGATAAGATAAATTTGCAGGAAATGGTGGAAAGAAAGAACAGTTTAACCACGTTAAATTCAGCCAGAGTCAGTCATTTCCAGCAGAAAGTCATTTCCAACTGTTGATTACACCTGATAAAATGCCTCTGATGGAATGAAAAAGAGCACAGCACATTTTTAGATCACAGACAAGCACGTTGCCTCCATTCCATGGGCACCTCTAAAATTCAGGCTCAGTATTTTTCTATTTCATGTTTTTCACCACCCTTACACTAAATCTCCTGAACATACAAACAAGATACAGTGGAATAAAAGGAGCCTTTGCTTAATTCACTTTCTTTTTTTTTAATTCTTTTTTTTTTTATTTTTTTAATTCACTTTCATAACACTAATTTTTATCGTATATCAGAACAACATATTTTCCTTCAGCCTGACAATAGCTCAAATATGCCTTCAATTATAAATGAGCAAGGTTCTACAGATCTGAGTCAGGAAGACAGTTTCTTTCAATGAAGACCCAGTGAGGAAAAGTTGACCTTGCACACAGCCTTAGGTATGGGCATCAAGTGGTTGCTATGAGAAGCAACTTAGAGATAGAAGCCAATCAAAGTGAGTTGACCATTTTAGGAAGAATCAGTTGGAGGCTCTGTCTAAGAAGAAACCTATATACAGAATTCACTGGACACACCTGGATGTGTAGCTAATTAGAGCTGCCATGTTTACTGCAAACACACACAGCCACATTGTCAAGAACTTTGTGTTTTTGTGAACCAGTCAAGTTCTCAAAACACTTTGGAAGTGTCACAACCCACCTGTGATGCGGGATGCTTTTTGTCTGCCACTAAGAATAGGGAACACATTTATTTGACTTGTTGGGTGTCACAGGGACACAGTGCCAGAGAAGAAAGACACAGGTAAGCTTGTCCTCTCAATGGGAAGTAAGTACAAGAGGACATGGACACAGCACTCAGATAGTGTTTTTCATAGGAAACAAAGGCCCTAAATACACTTTGTGCTTTTCCCTAGAGAAGGCCAGGAGAATGAGGTGTGGCTGTAGGACAAGGAGAGAGAGAGCAGGCATTGGAAGCCCAAGTGGCAGTACAAGGAATCTAGAGTTACTGATGCTGGACATAGAAGTCATGAGCTGAGGCTGTAGAACAGGAAAGTCAGAAGGAGATCTGGGAAGAGCAGAGGAGGAGATATAATTAGGCTAGGAAATAATATGCAGAAGTGAACATGAGGTCCAAGGTCCTGCAAACTGCAATGCTTAACTTCCAGGATGTATTTGCCAAAGCCTCAGATCCTCTTCCTGACACTTTAAAAAAAAAAACAAAACAAAAAAAAAAAACAAAAAAAAAAAAACAAAAAAAACCTATCTACCACAAAAAAATGTTTCCTGATTTTCTTGGGGGTGGTCTGCTGGAGTTTTAAAAATTATTTGGCAACAGTGGTGTGTTTTGGAAAGAATCTATTTTCAGCCCTCAAAAGCATTCAGGGTTGATTTTTCTTAAGCCTGATTTAATTTTCTAGCAACTTTGTGGTCTTTTTCATCGTTTTTTTTTTTCAGACACTGTTTTTCTAGTCCTTTTTGTCCTATCTGTCTTCTGCCATTTATCCACTCATTTGTTATTCCTAGGGCCATCCATGAAGCCCCTTCAGCTGACTCTAGGTTTTTCCTGGTATACCTGCCTATACTCACTAGCATATTTCTCCTTTCTTGATCTTCTTGTCCCTCTTGGGAAAGTGTACTCTGAAATTTCTAATAATTTTCTTTGTTCTTTTTTTCCCCCTCTAGATTGAATCCTGGTATTGCAAGATTTATGGGCCCTTATAAATAATTTTCCTCCTTATGTTTATAGAAATCAGTTTAAACCATAACCTTTGCTTCCTGCTATTAGGTCATCTGATGATGGAAGAAATTGACATGCATTTTGCGAATTCTTCTTATTGTCTTTCTTCAGTGCTTCACAATATTTTCAACAGTGTTTATAGCTTTAAATTTACAACATGACCTAAAAGTAAAGATTTCACATTCTTTAGAACTAAAATTACCACAACAAAAAAGGCAAACTGGCATTAATCATTGACAAATTCTCAGGCATTGTTCTTTTATATACCTCATATTCAAAATTATCTCACACTTGAACCGCCATTAACCACAATTTAAGAATGATGAACTTCAGGGATAGAGAACTTAAACAACTTGCCCATTATTTTTGAAAATAAGTTCCAACTACTGTTTCTACTGTTCACCATCTTAGGGTTATCATTGCTATGATGAAATACTATGACCAAAATCGAGTTAAAGAGCAAATTATTTATTTGGCTTACACTTCCATATCACAGTATATCATTGAATAAAATCAGGGCAGAAACTCAAACAGGGCAGGAACTCAGAGACAGGAGCTGATGCAGAGGCCATGAAAGAATACTGCTTACTGGTTTGCTCCCATGACTTGCTCACCCTAATTTCTTAATGAACCCATCCCAGGAGTGTCTCCATCCACAGTGGGATGACCACCTATATACACACTGTCAGTCACCAATTAAGAAAATGTTCTGCAGGCTTACTGAGAATCACCCAGTTTTATGGAGGCATTTTCTCAATTGAGGCTCCTCCACTCTGATGAATGGTTTATGTCAAGTTGACATACAACTAGCCCGAGTATGGTTCTTAGAATTCTTCCTGCAACTTCTTTTGTTGGGACATTTTACTATGGAAATGGACACAAATCCTTTATCTTCTTCTCAACCTAATAAAACTCTTCCTCCATTGAAGTTGCAGCTCAGATGCTATCATCAGAGTCTTTATGAGGGATTTCCCTACAGTCACCAAGACACCAGGTCACTCCTGCCACTGCAGTTACACTGCCCGTGTTATCTCATTAGATTCTGGGTGTGACACAGGATCTGAGCTTCATGTTTAACAAATAAGCATCACAGAATAGTCTGGGGAGCATGCATGTGAGGATGTGTATTTTGGAAATAGAAAGACAAGATAAAGAAGTATGAGAAGGTCATTTTCTTGTTTTTCCAAGTAATTTTGGTATATAAATAGCATTTTATGCCTATTAGGACATGTACGGGCACCGAGTACTCATCGGGGATGGCATATGGTAGAACAGCTGCCCACTGGAAGGGAATATGTGCTTATAATTATTATATGATAAGTTACACGAAGATTGTTATTATTATTATTATTATTATTATTATTATTATTATTATTATTACAACATGATGTATCCTAAGGGCTAGGATGTAGAGGAAGAGGAACACTCCTCCATTGCTGGTGGTACTGCAAACTGGTAAAACCAATTTGGAAATCAGTCTGGTGGTTCTTGAGAAAATTGGAAATAGTTCTACCTGAATACCCACCTATATCACTTCTGGGCTCAACAGTGTAAACATTATAGCAAATAGCAAAGCAAACAATACCAAAGGAAGTATTTGGATTTGACTTTTCATTGTGTAGCAATCATTTTGTTTAAAATGCTAGAAAAGATTTCAGAGTCATGTAATATAAAGGATTATGCAAGGACCTCAATTTTTAAAAATAGAACTCAAGAATGCATAATTTAAATTTTATTGATTTTCAACTCTACATTAATACAAATACTTTTAAAGTTGCAAATAAAAAATTAAGATATATTACAGATTAAATATGTCTGCTTTTTTCCTAAGAGAATGTTAAATTATCAAAAGAGATAACTTTAGTATCTTACTTCTTAACTGACCATAATCTACAAGTACTGAAAAGACAATACATAGGGCATATCTCATACTGTATTATCACTCTGTTACTTCATTTTGTTTCTAAGAATTCAGAATGGAGAGATGGCTCTAGGGTAAGAAGGGTTCTTCTTGAGGTCCTAAGTTCTGTTTCTAGCATCCACATGGGATAACTCACAACTGCCTTAAACTTCAGTTCAAAAACAGCCACTCTCTCTTCTAACCTCCAGTGGCCAGCATCCTCAATCAAGTCACACACACACACACACACACACACACACACACACACACATACACACACAACAATAAAATATTTTTAAAAGAGGCCAAAAGCAAAGTGAGAGGAAGATGTTAGCAGGAACTTTGTTTTGAAGCAACCAAAATTCAGTGTGATGGATCTTGGCTTCACAAAAAGTAAAAAGCTAATTGTGTTCTTCATGATGCTGTGCTAATCTATGCTCTCAGTAGAATCAGTGAATGCGAAGACTGCCTGCTCTTTTTCAGTTATCTCTTCCTTTCCATCTTTCCAACCTCTCCTCCTGCCCTCATTACTTCCACACACAGCCCTTTCTTTTCTCCCTTGTAGGTAGAGGAAATCAGTTGCCTTCAATTTTATTGATAAACTTCCACTTTCATATCCTTAATCCTTAATCACATCATGTAAAATACTAATTTCATCAAAATAACGGAACATTGTGCAGAATAATCATGTTGAAGCAATTTTGGCAGTTTTATGAGTGAAAATGAGCTCACATAATCTTAGGAATAGAATATAGGCAGTTACACTGGTGAGCCCAGGAATACCAATCATGAGCTAAGAATTCACAATTCATGAAAAATTGCTATGGTTATCATACTAGTCAGATCTTTTTTTCCTAGAGGAACAGATCTCATTACGCAAGGCTAGATCTCTCAGCTGGTCTTCAGTACACACTAGAATGCTGAAAAATGTTTTCCAATGCCAGTGAAGAAATAGGCTTGCCAAAGAGATTAAAAGCAATCAGACAAAGAAAGCAAGTTTCCTTCTTTCATATTCTTTATATAGACTTCCAGCAGAGGTGTGACCCAGATAAAAGGTAGATCTTACGAGATCAAAAAAAAAAAAAATCTAGATTGAAGGAGAATCAGTTTCCCACCTTAAAAGATACAGATTAAACATGAGTCTTCCCAATTCAAATGATTCAATTAAAAACAAACAAACAAAACAAAACAAAACAAAAAGCAAAAACAAAAAACCACTTCACAGGTTTAGCTAGACATTTGGGTTTTACTTAATTCCAGATGGCATCAAGTTGACAAGCAGGAGAAGCCAGTACAACTTCACCTCTTGTCAACTTGACACACATATTTTCTTATGTCTTGCTTAATTTTCAAATGAAAATAATAATCAGGTCCTAATTATGACAAACTTATCCCACATACAAACATATTATTATACAAACATATTATATACTTAACCAGGCCACACTTATGCCTAACATGCTATAACTATCCCTCATTCAACAACAAACACATTATATATTTTAGAAAAGGGAATAATGTTCCTTGAGAGATATTATCTTGGTATCTCAAACTTGAATATTTTAACCTCGGATACTCTCTTTATTGAAGTTACTAAGCACCTTAGAAAGTCTTGGATTTTTTTTCCTGGAGGAGTCACCCATACCATCATTACTAAAGAGTCTCATAGAAGCAGGGGGAGGGAGGATGGGATAGGGGGTTTCTGGGAGGGAGGAAAACCAGGAAAGGGGATAACATTAGAAATGTAAATAAAGAAAATATCCAATAAAAATGCAAACAAACAAACAAAAACCCTGTTACTCTAGAGAATTCTGGCTAATACAGATTTTTGTACCAGATGTGGTTCTAAAGCAACAGAAATATAAGGATGGGATTTTTAAGTAGCTGCAATAAGTTTTTCAACTTGCCAACACTTACATTAACTGAAACCTCTAGAGATGCTAAAATCCCTTCTAGAATCTCATATAGTACTGAAAGCCCACGGTGCAAACTATCTTCAAACTTAAGGAAAAAAATGGGTTTGATTATCTTGATTTGCCAAATGTGAAAGTCAAAGGATTTGGTGACTCTGTGTATAATACTTTTAACAATTTGTGAAAAAAATTAAAAAAAAATTGATGATGAGGTTGGTTGTTCCTACCATCTTGGATAAATTGACAAAGGAAGAGAATGATCTCCATGATAAAAAAGTAACCAACTCCTAGCATCTCAGGATATGGCGACGAAAAGCAATAAACTCAGTGAGAAAATTGACTGGCTCCAGATACACATAAACAATCTAACAGGTCCACGTGTGCCCAGGAAGAGAATTTCCTCTCCAGCAGTTGTGGGAAAACAAGCTGAAGCACTCATTACAAGATTATCTAAATTACAATGAAAATTACTCAAGTCCCAGTCTCAGAGTGTGTGAGTGGAAAGGACATTAATGGGTAAAGGATGGAATCCTGTAACTTGGGCAGAGGAGGTGTGAGAGAACACTTCTGAAGCTGAGAACTTCGAATCCTCAGATTCTCAAGAGTTTATCTCACTTGAGGAAGTAGTCACTCAACTCTCAGCAGAAGATGTACTTCACACTCCAAAATCTGAAACATTGCCCTTTCCACCTTTGACTGGTGAAATTAATCTCCCTTGTATGCTAACCTAGCAATGACTCTCTGTGAAGGAGATGCCCAGCAAGACAATGCTTATGTATCTCAGGACCTCTAGACCTATACGACTAAGTAGGTTCCTAGAGGAGACATAGAAAGAGTAGTCCATGATGAGGTTCAATGCACTATAATGAACTTAATGAGTCTGGTAATTCATGTCAGCAGAAATCTGGAAATAAGACTGGGGATGGATTTTAAGGGTATGGGATAATGGTGGAAAGAACGTAAAACTGGATCAAGCTCTGTTTACTGATATAGACCAACTGAATGGAAATTCTAAGTTTAACATGAAATCTCACACGGATGTTTTTTTCTTTCTTTCTTTTTTCTTGAGTGCATATAATTGTGTTCTTTTGTTTTTTGTTTTTTATCGTTTTTATTATATATTTTCTTCATTTACATTTCAAATGTGATCCCAAAAGTCCCCTATACCCACCCCCCCCCCTGTTCCCCAACCCACCCACTCCTGCTTCCTGGCCCTGGCATTCCCCTGTACTGGGGAATAGAACCTTCACAAGATCGAGGGCCTCTCCTCCCATTGATGGCCAACTAGGCTATCTTCTGCTACATATTCAACTAGAGACACAAACTCTGGGGGATACTGGTTAGTTCTTATTGTTGTTCCTCCTATAGGGTTGCAGACCCCTTCAGCTCCTTGGGTACTTTCTCTAGCTCCTTCATTGGGGGGCCTGTGTTCCATCCAATAGATGACTGTAAGCATCCACTTCTGTATTTGCAAGGCACTGGCATAGCCTCCAGAAAATCAAATAACCCTATTTTAAAAATGGGGTACAGAGCAAAACAAAGAATTTTCAACTAAGGAATACCGAATAGCTGAGAAGCACCTGAAAAAAAAAATGTTCAACATCCTTAATCATCAGGGAAATGTGTTTTTTGTTTTTGTTTTGTTTTGGTTTTTAAGAGTGTTAAAGGGGGTTGTTGTTGTTGTTGTTGTTTTGGTTTATTTATTTATTGATTTATTTATTTTGATAGGCAGAAGCATTTACCAAAAGATGACCTACTGAAAAGGAATTGGAGATGCCTGATATCCCTGGGTATGAAGAGATTTAAGGCTCAGAGAAACTGTAATGCTTAAGTGACTGTGCTGTGTGAGGCCTAATCTTTCACAATGGGAAGGCCCAGAAGACTTACTCCTTCACTAATCCTGCCAGATGCTGGAAGATTCTACAAAGTGGTGATGTGGCACGAAGCACATTTGAAGAGGTTTGTTGTTGCCCCTTTCCTTATGCCAGACCTTAGGGTTGGAGACGCTACTGCTCAGTTGGATGAATGAATTTAAATAGGTTTATTGAGCTTTAAGTTAGCAGGGGCCAGGTGGCAGCACTTGTTAAAGGCAAGGTGATCATCGTTATGGTAATGTGCAGGACTCAAAAGCAATGTCCATAATGGTCTAATTTGTAATGGACAGCAGAGACAAAGTAATATTTATCATGGCGTAACTTGTGCTAATCGATCACGAAGTTTCCAGGCATGAACTAGGTACGAAGCCTGCTGCATTTTTGTTTGAAAGGATACGGTGGATCTTGGTGAAAGGGAATCTCAGCCTGTGAACCAACCTCTGAACTGGAGCTAGTTTACAGACCCAGTACCCCTTAAACAGAGGGGTGACCAGGTGCCCCTGAGGGAAGACCTGATAAAATACCTAAGCGTTTTACTGTTAGTTTTTCCTCGGTCCTTCCCTGGAAGGACTTACAGCCTTTTTACAAGGGTAACTATACACTGGGGGAAGGAAATAATCAGACTTTCTGGGGGTCTATTGTCTGCCAGCTCTGAATGGATGTTTATTTCTGGCACCCCAAGCGACACTGTGACCCTCCAGTTAAAGTAGGGTCTTGTGGAGGTCAGGTGATTGATGGAGTTCTGGCTGAAGTCTGAATCAGTTAAGTCCACTGGGTCCCCAAACTCATCCCACGGCCATTTCCACAGACCCAGAGTGCATAATTGGGATAGACATATTTAGAAGCTGGTATAATTCTCACCAACTGATTTGTGGAATCAGGGCAATTGTGGTTGGCAAAGCTAACTGGAAGCCTTTAGAGCTCCTCCGCCAAAGAAAATAGTGAAACAAAAACACTTTCACTTCTGCCCGAGAGGCACTGCAGCTGTGGCTGCTGTGTCACATGTGCGTCAGTAGATGGCAGAGAGGAGAGAGGCTGAGTCTATGCTCAGTGTTCTGACCTATGAACATCTGAAGTATTACTAGCCTAATAGTCCCTAAAAAAGGAAACCTGAGACAACCACCAGTCTGGCACCAGGGGCCTCAGATAGGGAGCTACCCTGAGATGACCCCAAGTCATCCTGGGGCAACAGGCTCCCCGGACGGGGAGACTAAAAGAATCCTGCCTTTGGACTGTGCCCTTTGGAGGAGGTAAGCCTTAAACAGACAACCCTTACAAAAGGTCACTTGGCTGTCAGGGTGAGAAGTGAGCCTTAAATGGCCACCAGACTGGCGCTGTGTGTCCTGGACGAGGAACTGGACTGGATTGAACACCACTCTGGCACCTCACAAGCCTGGTGTGGCAGGGGCAGGGGAAGGGCAGTGAGGATTGCCAAATATGACCCCTGCCTAGCACTGTAACGCATGAGCAGGGCATAGCACTCCTGAGACCACACCTGAGGTGATCCCAGACAGAGACTCTGGGTGCCACTAAGAGGAGGAAGTGGTGGAGAAATGAAAAAGGAACGGAGAGGAGCGGCACGGTAAAGAGAGGCAGAACTGGAGACTCAAGGGTAGTAATGAACAGCCTGATGTGAGTAGCAGGTGAGTGCCATCTTGTAATGGCGTTTGTGGCTTCCCACACATGATGGGATCCTGGCCTGTGCTGCTACCAGGGGCCGCATCTGAGTTCCTAGCCCTGAAGTAACAGGGGGCTGTTACCACCAAAGGTCAGGCGGACATCCCTAGTCTGGTTGCCACGTGGGGAAATGTTGATGTCTGAGGACTGTGTAGAACTGGCCCCACCTGGGCTTGATGGGAGAGCCGGCCCTAGAGGCATGAGAGTAGGAGAGCTGATATCACCCCCAGCCAGCTGCAGTACTGGGGAGGGCAGTGCTTGCACATTGAGGGAGTTGCAAGTGAGCCAGCCCCCAAGGTATGAGTATGCGAGCATTGCCCTTAACAGGAGATGGCTCTCCTCTCCTCTCTAATCCCTCTCCACCTATAGCAGACAGAAGAGCTGGCCCGGGATCGCGAGAGTGGGAGAACTGGCCGTGTCTTTCACTGGCTGCAACACATCAGAGAGTGGGCCCTGAATCTCATTTAGGCAGCAGGGTAGAGCTGGCCCTGGTTATGGCGGTTGTGGGTGAACTGGGCACGAGAACCTGAGAGTGGGAGAACGGTAGGTTGACAAGTTCAGATATGGATCAGGCCCAGATCCAGGGCTTTAAATTGGACCATCCCATAGATGACCTTCAGGAGTGCAGGAAAAGGCCACTCCCATAGATCTAAAACTACAGAATCTCCATGACACAGGGCAACAACAGGATATCTAAGAAGAGTCCCAGTGAGGTCCAGTATTGATAGAGTGGCAGAAGCCAGAAACCTAACACCAGACCTAATAATACGAGAGTCATTGCAATGAACATCTGCAAGCAAAGTAATATTGACAAAAGTGAGTACCGTGGGACACACTGTGACACAGCTTCCACAATGAGATTGTTTTTCTCTGTTAAGGGCAGAAGTTCCAAGGGTAGAGGGTGGGTCCAAGGAGAGGAGAGATGAGAGGGATCGGGGTGCATGATGTAAAATTCATGAAAAACAAATACATTGTTTTAAAAAGTAACAGTATCACACCCCCGAATGAATTGAAGGCATAAGTGTCACCATAAAGGATTTGAAAGACACACAGGTTGTGGCTCTCAGCACAACTCCCTTTGACTCTCCTATATGGCCATTACAGAAGATATTGCGTAGAATAACAGTTGGAAAACACAATCAAGTAGTGTCTCCAATTGTAGCAGCTGTACCTGATGTTGTGTTTTTACTTGAGCGGATTAACACATCTCCTGGTATAGGGCATGCAACTATTGATCTAGCAAATGCCTTTTTCTCAGCAACTATTCATAAGGACCACCACAATTATCTTTCAGTTTCCAAGGCCATCAATATAACTTTGCAGTTTTACTTCAAGGATAGATTAACTCTCCAGCCCTAAGTCATAACTTCGAAGGGATCTTGATTATATTTCTCTCACAAAATATTACATTGGTTCCCAATACTGATGATTTATGCTTATTGTACCAAGTGTGCAGGAGGTAACAACTACTTTGGACTTGTGGGGAACACATAGAAGCATCAGAGGATGGTAAATAAAGTCAACCCAAATTCAAGGGCCTTCTAACTCAGTAAAATTCTTAGGGTGTCCAATGGTGTGGGCTGTACAGTGATATTCTTTCCAAAGATAAGTAATTGAACCTGACCCCTCCCACCACCAAGGAAGAAGTGGGCCTATTTGGATTTTGAAGATAGCACATTTCACACTTGCCTTACTCCAACCTAAGGATTTAGTGACATTGAATACCAAGCCTGAAAGAAGTAAAACTCAATAAAAGTTTTAGGATACAGATTAATGAACAAGTTGCTTAGATGAAAAAGGCTATTTTAGGTACACGAATTAATTTTGATCAGAAATGAAAAGTCAATTTGAATACTTTAAAAGTATAAATTTCAAAAATTTATTTTCATGTAAAATATCGCTTTTAAAGTTTACTTTTCCATAAATACTAAATATAAATAATTTTCAAAATAGAATGGCTAAAAATTAAAATTATGCAGATTAGAGCACTTCAGAAATTCCATTTTAAAAGATACAAATGTTCATTTTCTTAAAGCTTTTAATCAATGATAAATTGATCAAAAACATTGCCAAATTTGAACCAATAGCATACTTCTAAAAACAAATTACTGAAAGACATTCATTTATAGCAACTTGATTTTATTTAATCTTCACTCTTCTCAGTAGACCATTAACCCTGAAAGTATGACAGCCTTACAATCAGAATTTCTTATATATAAGAATATATATTTTGCCTCTGAAATTCAAAGTATAATCCTGATTATTTAGATGGAATTATTTTTGAAAGGTGGTGTCCAGTTTTTGAGTGGTTAAAACTCTATAGCGAATATTTCAAATGCTGTGAATAGAGAGAGAGAACAACGAGATACCCACTGACATCTTTTCTTGGCACACATGGACTCACTGTGGCAGATGATGTAATATCTGACTGATTGCTATTAACAAAGTAAGGGCGATTCCAGTCCTTGGGTAGTTCGCTTTTGTCTGAAATTACAAGGGAATTGATGCAAATGTCTTCCAGAGTACACACACTGACAGTGCTAACACTTTCTATGTCAGCTCTCTCCTGACAGTTCAGGTGGGCAAAACAGCTGCAACGGAATTTTTGGGAAAAGTATAGCAGGTTCTCAAGGGTGGGATTGCCACGGATTTCATACTTTCCATGTTTCACAAAATGAATCTGAAAGTTCTGAGGGTTCAAGTGGAGATAGTCATTAGAATTCCAATCCTTCCTCGAACACACGCCTTGATTCTGGCAAAGGGTTTGGCTACACATTTTGGCTGCAAGGGTGACGTTGATGATATAAGGATTCAGGATGGTCTTCAAGTAATCATGTAAGTCCAGACAAGATTTCTGTAAAATCATAAAATAGATTATCAAGGCATAAGTTCTCTGTGACAATACACTGCACCAACTCTTAAAAAAAAGCAATAGGCATACCAACATTATTAGTAAGTATTCTTTATCACTTTAACAAGCAACTGTTCTCCTAACATTCTTAAGTTTTGTGTGCCATTTCATGGTGGTGAATAATTATTTAGTTGAGACTCGATTTGGCTTTGAACTCCCTCAGTTATTAATGAATTAATCAAAGTGATAGAATGTTTCAACTGTCAGAATATGGGCTTTGAATTTCTCTGGCCCTGGTGACTGGAATCACAGTTTTGTAACTGGTTTTGGGAATATCTTAAATATCCAAATATCCTATTTGGATGACCCAAGTCCAGTTGATTACACTCAAGTTATATAAATTGTAAAATAAAGATGATTTTTTTTAAAACCTGACACATAGGATTATTACAACAACAAAAAGAAAAATATGTATGTATATCTATATGAGGCCTATGTTTTCTCAATTAACCATCAATAAATCATAAAAAATATAAGAATCACGTTTCTGAGACAAATTTAAACAGTACCAAAGATAGTTACTCAATTGATGGCTCAAAACAAAGGGGTTCAAACTGTAAGTTTATATAAATATTACATACTTGTGTATACATAATAGTCAGTCCTTTGGAAAACTTTGCAGAGTTTGAGTGTTGAGCATCTTCATGTTGGTATAAATAAGGACTGAACATAAAAATTAATTAGGCAGCCTAGGAATCTTTGCTGAAGGAATAGAATTCCAGAAAAGAGTTCTGATTCCTAATTCCTTGTTATCTCTTCTAAAGGAACACTGCTTAGAAGCTATGCATTATGGTGCAATCATGGTATAAACACTATGGGAATAACCACTGTCTGGTTGGATATAAGACCCACTCCATGAGAGGAAACCTCTGACACTGTTCCTGTGGCCAAGATTTGAGACTAGATAATCCACCACGGCCTTTGGGGAGGAAATCAAATACTATTGTTCTGTTAAAGGAATATAGCAATAAAATGACTCCTAGTAATATTGTGCTATATTCATAGATCAGTGTCTCAGCCATAATCAGAGATGCGTTCTCCTGCAGTAGATGGGAACAAAAACAGAGACCCATAGCCGGGTAATGTGCAGAGAGGGAAATCTTGTTACAATCAGTCCTAAATGGGATGCCTTCATCAAATCCCTCATCAAATGACTCAGAGAATTATGTGGAAGAGAAGAAAGAGAGATTGTAATAGCCTGAGGAAATGAATGATCTCAAGGAAACAGTGCCTTTCAGATATAACAGAAATGATACACATATGAACTCACAGAGACTATGGTACAATAAACAGGATCTACACAGATCCAAACAAGACAGAGTATGAATCCTGAGATGAGGAAGCAGACAGGTACTCTCATCCCCAACGAAGAAGCTAAGAAACTGACTCCAATTAACAACCGCACACACGGAAGTATCACCACACTGCACAGCAGGTCCCATGCCCAGTACGAGATGGCCGATGTAAAATGAATCCAGAAGATTGGGGCAATATTTATGGTCCATACTGCTTTTTCAGACATTTGCTTTCCTTTACTGGACTTTAACTAGTGTATTATGGTTTTCATGTTGAGTTTTTATGGAGAGAGAGAGAGAGAGAGAGAGAGAGAGAGAGAGAGAGAGAGCGAGCATTTCTGTGCTTTTTTCATAGTTTATATATTTTTGGATTTTTATCATAATTTGCCTGTTTTATTTGTGTTTTTTTTCCTTTGAGTAAGAAGGCATGGAGTTAGAAGGGTGAAGAGATTAGGAGTATATGGGAGGAGATGAAAACCATGATCAGTATATAGTATTTGAAAATAATGTTTCAATAAGAAATAAAATTAGAAGAAAGAAGCAGGAGGAGGAAGAAGAAGAAGAAGAAGAAGAAGAAGAAGAAGAAGAAGAAGAAGAAGAAGAAGAAGAAGAAGAAGAAGAAGAAGAAGAAGAAGAAGAAGAAGAAGAAGAAGCTATAAATAAGTACAATATGACTGAAACACTAGCCCACACACCAATCCCTTCTGTTGAACAGCTTTGGGAGTAAATATCTGGACTTTCCTGGTCAAAGTGGGTTATTATTTCTTCCCCAATATCAGCCCATCTCCTAAATGATTTAAGGTCCCTATTTGAGGGAAGGATGTTATAGGAGCCATAAAGGCCATTGAGGATAGAATCTTCCCTCTAGTCTTGGGTGAATATATGACATTCGATCAACTCTGAAATATTCAATATTACATACTATTGTTCCTTCCTTTAAAAGGTACTCCACAGGCCGGGCATGGTGGTACATGCCTTTAATCCCAGCACTCAGGAGGAAGAGCAGGTGGATTTCTGAGTTCGAGGCCAGCCTGGTTTACAAAGTGAGTTCCAGGACAGCCAGGGCTATACAGAGAAACCCTGTCTGGAAAAACCAAAAAAAAAAAAAAAAAAAAAAAAAAAAGGTACTCCACAGAAGGACCCATGCCAAGGAGAAAAATTGGCCAAAAGATGGACTGTGGTGTGTGTGTGTGTGTGTGTGTGTGTGTGTGTGTGTGTGTGTGTGTGTATGTGTGTGTGTGTTGAGGGGAAGAAGTTCTGTTTGTGTCATTTTGGTTTGTTTTGTTGTTTTTTTTTTTTTGTATCTTACTGGTTTCTGTTTGTTATTTTTGATATTTTATTTTGCTTTTGGGGAGAAGCAAGAGGAAAGGGGAGTAGAAAATTTAAAAATAGTATGAGGTTGGGGCAGAGTGTAAATAAACAAGAAGGATCTGGGAGAATTTAGGGAAAAATACAATCAAGATGTATTATGCGGTAGGATTCACATACCAATATTAATTGCCAGTAAAATGCTTCTACTATTAACTATTCCTTTAAGTACTTTATCTTCTTTATGTTCCAAAATACTGTATTCTAATTTTTTAATTTAAATTTTCCTTTTATTGAAAATAGATTTTTTGTTTGTTTTTGGTTTTGTTTTTTTTTGTTTGTTTGTTTTGTTTTTTGTTTTTTGTTTGTTTGAGACAGGGTTTCCTCATATAGCCCTGGCTGTCCTGGAACTCACTTTGTAGACCAGGCTGACCTCAAACTCAGAAATCCACCTGCCTCTGCCTCCCAAGTGCTGGGATTAAAGGCATGTGCCACTACTGCCCAGCTTGAAAATAGATTCTTTTCTCAGAAATTACATTCTGATTACAGTTTCCCCTTCCTCTGCTCCCAGTTCCTCACTCATTTTCTTCCTATCCAGTTGTACTCCCTTCCTGCTTCACATTGGAAAAGAACATGCTTCTAAAAAAATAATATTAACTGTAATAAGATAAAATAAAAGCTATTACATTGAAGGTGGGAAGAACAAACCAACAGAAGGAAAAAATCCCAAGAGGAGGCATAAGAGACTCAATCATTTGCACACTCAGGAGTACCGTAAAAACACAAATCATAAATAGATTTCATAATACCTACACGGAGGACCTGATGCAGACCTGTGCAGGTCCTGTACATGCAACGTCAGTTACTCTGAATTCATATAATTTCTGCTCATGTTGATCTAGAGTGCTTTGTTTTCTTGGTATCTCCAGTTTCATGTGTGCACACACTGTAAATAGTCTTTAAGGCTACATTTTCAGTGCCAAATAGATGAAACTTTATACCAAGTTCAACTGATACTACAGACATTTGCAGAGACAAGGGTTAGGCAAAAGACAGACTAATGGAATGATTATGATTTTGCCATAACCTTATATGTATTCTATGAAAAAAACTAAGCTATAAATATAAGAGATATAATATAAATATACCCACAATGGCCACCTGCAAGTTATCAACCTAACAGCACTGAATGTGGAGTTAGAAACTGAGCACACTACCATTACATAGAATGAACATGTAATGTGAGTGTACCCTAGAGTGTATCCAACCATATATATCTAACAGCTAGACCTACACAACCTCCGGGACTGAGGTGAACATGAGGTAACACCTGGTATATTTTGAGCATTTGTTATCATTTTTATATTTATTATAGATATATATTTATTTTATATTAGCTATTGTTTTAAACATTAATCTTTCCCAATGGAGGAGTTAGAGAAGGGACTGAAGGGACTGAAAGGGTTCGCAATCCCATAAGAACAACAACAATGTCAACCAACCAGATCCCACACAACTCCTAGGGACTAAACCACCAACCAGAGTACACACGGAGGGACTCATGGCTCCAGACACATATGAAGCAGAGGATGGCATTGTCTGGCATCAATGGGAGGAAAGGACCTTGGTCCTGAGAAGGCTTGATTGGACAGTATAAGGGAATGCCAAGGCTGTGAGGTAGGAGTGGATGGGTGGAAGGGGGAGGACCCTCATAGAAGCAGGGGGAATGGGATTGGATATGGGGTTTCTAGACAGGAAATGGGGAAAGTTAATAACATTTGAAATGTAAATACATAAACTATCCAATAAAATATTTTATTAAAAAACACTAATTTTATACCTTCTGGTTACTCTATCTTCCTATTGTTTTGCTTTTAATAATGGCTGGGTTTAACCACTCACAAATTCCTGGACAATAAACAATCAAGCCTCATTAGGTGAGACTGGTAGAGTTGGCATCTACACGTCATTGGATCGGATAAAGTGTCATGGAGGAAAAAGGATTTTCATGGAGGAAAAAGGATTTTCTTTTTTTTTTTTTTTTAAGTAAACAGAGGGTGTCATCTTTAATTTAAAAGTTTCTAACTCCAAGTAACACCCTTTTATAATGCAGCTTACATCTGGGAGGAAAAAGATAACAATGGCTAAAGTTCCTCCCTGTCCCATAACTGTTTGCATTCCATAAAAGTAGACAATAACCTCTGAGTTCTTTTCTTTTTTTTTTTAAATTGGGTATTTATTTCTTTTATATTTCAATGCTATCCCAAAAGTCCCCCACACGCTCCCCCATCAACTCCCCCACCAACCCAATCCAACTTATTGGCCCTGGCATTCCCCTGTACTGAGGCATATAAAGTTTGCACCTCCAATGGGCCTCTATTTCCACTGATGGCCGACTAGGACATCTTCTGATACATATGCAGCTAGAGACACGAGCTCCGGGGGGTATTGGTTAGTTCATATTGTTGTTCCACCTATAGGATTGCAGATCCC
The DNA here is from genome assembly GCF_000001635.26 of Mus musculus. Taxonomy (NCBI): domain Eukaryota; kingdom Metazoa; phylum Chordata; class Mammalia; order Rodentia; family Muridae; genus Mus; species Mus musculus. The sequence goes on along the minus strand of NC_000072.6, from coordinate 24,886,079 downwards.
TTCACCTCCCTGGGTACTTGCTCTAGCTCCTCCATTGGGGGCCCTGTAATTCATCCAATAGCTGACTGTGAACATCCACTTCTGTGTTTGCCAGGCCCCGGCATAGTCTCACAAGAGACAGCTATATCAGCGTCCTTTCAGCAAAATCTTGCTAGTGTATGCAATGGTGTCAGTGTTTGGAAGCTGGTTATGGGATGGATCCCCTGATATGGCAGTCTCTAGATGGTCCATCCTTTTGTCTCAGCTCCAAACTTTGTCTCTGTAACTCCTTCCATGGGTGTTTTGATCCCAATTCTAAGAAGGGGCAAAGTGTCCACACTTTGGTCTTCGTTCTTCTTGAGTTTCATGCATTTAGAAAATTGTATCATATATCTTGGGTATTCTAAGGTTCTGGGCTAATATCCACTTGTCAGTGAGTACATATGGTGTGAGTTCTTTTGTGATTGGGATACCTCACTCAGGATGATGCCCTCCAGGTCCATCCATTTGCCTAGGAATTTCATAAATTCATTCTTTTTAATAGCTGAGTAGTACTCCATTGTGTAAATGTACTACATTTTCTGTGTACATTCCTCTGTTGAGGGACATCTGGGTTTTTTCCAGCTTCTGGCTATTATAAATAAGGCTGCTATGAGCATAGTGGAGCATGAGTCCTTCTTATCGGTTGGACCAACTTCTGGATATATACAAAGGAGAGGTATTGCAGGATCTTCCGGTAGTACTATGTCCAATTTTCTGAGGAACCACCAGACTGATTTCCAGAGTGGTTGTACAAGCTTGCAATCCCATCAACAATGGGGGAGTGTTCCTCTTTCTCCACATCCTCTCCAGCATCTGCTGTCACCTGAATTTTTGATTTTAGCCATTCTGACTGGTGTGAGGTGGAATCTCAGGGTTGTTTTGATTTGCATTTCCTTGATGATTAAGGATGCTGAACATTTTTTCAAGTGCTTCTCAGCCATTCGGTATTCCTCAGGTGAGAATTCTTTGTTTACCTCTGAGCCCTATTTTTTGATGGGGTTATTTGATTTTCTGGAGTCCACCTTCTTGACTTCTATATATATAGGATATTAGTCCCCTATCTGATTTAGGATAGGTAAAGATCCTTTCCCAATCTGATGGTGGCCTTTTTATCTTATTGACGGTGTCTTTTGCCAAGCAGAAGTGTTGCAATTTTATGAGGTCCCATTTGTCAATTCTCAAATTCTGTAAGCAGCACAAGCCATTGCTGTTCTATTCAGGAATTTTCCCCCTATACCCATATCTTCGAGGGTTTTCCCTACTTTCTCCTCTATAAGTTTAAGTGTCTCTGATTTTATGTGGAGTTCCTTAATCCACTTAGGTTTTACCTTAGTACAAGGGGATAGAAATGGATCAATTCGCATTCTTCTATATGATAACCACCAGTTGTACCAGCATCATTTGTTGAAAATGCTGTCTTTTTTCCACTGGATGGTTTTTGCTCCCTTGTCAAAGATCAAGTGACCATAGGTGTGTGGGTTCATTTCTGGGTCTTCAATTCTGTTCCATTGGTCTACTTGTCTGTCGCTATATGAGTACCATGCAGATTTTATCACAATTGCTCTGTAGTACAGCTTTAGGTCAAGTATGGTGATTCCACCAGAGGTTCTTTTATCCTTGAGAAGAATTTTTGCTATCCTAGGTTTTTTGTTATTCCAGATGAATTTGCAGATTGTCCTTTCTAATTTGTTGAAGAATTGAGTTGGAATTTTGATGGGGATTGCACTGAATCTGTAGATTGCTTTTGGCAAGATGGCAATTTTTACTATATTGATCCTGCCAATCCATGAGCATGGGAGATCTTTCCATCCCCTGAGATCTTCTTTAATTTTTTTCTTCAGAGACTTGAAATTCGTATCATACAGATCTTTCACTTCTTAGCTAGAGTCACGCCAGGGTACTTTATATTATTTGTGATATTGAGAAGGGAGTTATTTCCCTAATTTCTTTCTCAGCCTGTTTATCCTTTGTGTACAGAAAGGCCATTGACTTGTTTGAGTTAATTTTATATCCAGCTACTTCACTGAAGCTGTTTATCAGGCTTAGGAGTTCTCTGGTAGAATTTTTAGGATCGCTTATATATACTATCATATCTTCTGCAAATAGTGATATTTTGACTTCTTCCTTTCCAATTTGTATCCCCTTGATCTCCTTTTGTTGTCTAATTGCTCTGGCTAGGACTTCAAGTACAATGTTGAATAGGTAGGGAGAGAGTGGACAGCCTTGTCTAGTCCCTGATTTTAGTGGGATTGCTTCCAGCTTCACACCATTTACTTTGATGTTGGCTACTCGTTTGCTGTAGATTGCTTTTATCATGTTTAGGTATGGACCTTGAATTCCTGATCTTCCCAAGACTTTTATCATGAATGGGTGTTGGATTTTGTCAAATGCTTTTTCAGCATCTAACGAGATGATCATGTGGTTTTTGTCTTTGAGTTTGTTTATATACTGTATTACGTTGATGGATTTCCGTATATTGAACCATCCCTGCATTCCTGGGATGAAACCTACTTGGTCAGGATGGATGATTGTTTTGATGTGTTCTTGGATTCGGTTAGCAAGAACTTTATTGAGGATTTTTGCATCAATATTCATAAGGGATATTGGTCTGAAGTTCTTTATCTTTGTTGGATCTTTCTGTGGATTAGGTATCAGAGTAATTGTGGCTTGATAAAATGAGTTGGGTAGAGTACCTTCTGTTTCTATTTTGTGGAATAGTTTGTGAAGAACTGGGATTAGATCTTCTTTGAAGGTCTGATAGAACTCTGCACTAAACCCATCTGGTCCTGGGCTTTTTTTGATTGGGAGACTATTAATGACTGCTTCTATTACTTTAGGTGATATAGGACTGTTTAGATTATTAACCTGATCTTGATTTAAATTTTGTACCTGGTATCTGTCTAGAAACTTGTCCATTTCATCCAGGTTCTCCAGTTTTGTTGAGTATAGCCTTATGTAGAAGGATCTGATGGTGTTTTGGATTTCTTCAGGATCTTTTGTTATGTCTCCCTTTTTAGTTCTGATTTTGTTAATTAGGATGTTTTCCATGTGCCCTCTAGTGAGTCTGGCTAAGGGTTTATCTATCTTGTTGATTTTCTCAAAGAACCAGCTCCTCATTTGGTTGATTCTTTGAATAGTTCTTCTTGTTTCCACTTGGTTGACTTTGCCCCTGAGTTTGATTATTTCTTGTTGTCTACTCCTCTTGGGTGAATTTGCTTCCTTTTGATCTAGAGCTTTTAGGTGTGTTGTCAAGCTGCTAATGTGTGCTCTCTCTAGTTTCTTTTTGGAGGCACTCAGAGTTATGAGTTTCCCTCTTAGAAATGCTTTCATTTTGTCCCATAGGTTTGGGTATGTTGTGGCTTTATTTTCGTTAAACTCTAAAAAGTCTTTAATTTCTTTCTTCATTCCTTCCTTAACCAAGATATCATTGAGAAGAGTGTTGTTCAGTTTCCACATGAATGTTGACTTGCTATTATTTATTTAGTTATTGAATTCAGCCTTAGTCCATGGTGATCTGATAGGATGCATGGGACAATTTCAATATTTTTGTATATGTTGAGGCTTCTTTTGTGACCAATTATGTGGTCAGTTTTGGAGAAGGTACCATGAGGTGCTGAGAAGAAGGTATATCCTTTTGTTTTAGGATAAATTGTTCTGTAGATATCTGTTAGATCCATTTGTTTGATAACTCCTGTTAGTTTCACTGCGTCCCTGTTTAGTTTCTGTTTCCATGATCTGTCCATTGGTGAAAGTGGTGTGTTGAAGTCTCCCACTATTATTGTGTGAGGTGCAATGTGTGCTTTGAACTTTACTAAAGTTTCTTTAATGAATATGGCTGCCCTTGTATTTGGAGCATAGATATTCAGAATTGAGAGTTCCTCTTTGAAGATTTTACCTTTGTTGAATATGAAGTGCCCCTCCTTGTCTTTTTTGATGACTTTGGGTTGGAAGTTGATTATATTAGATATTAGGATGTCTACTCCAGCTTGTTTCTTCCTACCATTTGCTTGGAAAATTGTTTTCCAGCCTTTCACTCTGAGGTAGTGTCTATCTTTTTCTCTGAGATGAGTTTCCTGTAAGCAGCAAAATGTTGGGTCCTGTTTGTGTAGCCAGTCTGTTAGTCTATGTCTTTTTATTGGGGAGTTGAGTCCATTGATATTAAGACATATTAAGGAAAAGTAATTGTTGCTTCCTATTATTTTTGTTGTTAAAGGTGCCATCCTGTTCTTGTGGCTGCCTTCTTTTAGGTTTGTTGAAGGATTACCTTCTTGCTTTTTAGGGCATGATTTCCATCCTTGTATTGGTTTTTTTCTGTTATCCTTTGAAGGGCAGATTAGTGAAAAGATATAGTATGAATGTGGTTCTGTCGTGGAATACGTCTGTTTCTCCATCTAAGGTAATTGAAAGTTTGGCTGGGTATAGTAGCCTGGGCTGGCATTTGTGTTCTCTTAGTGTCTGTATAACATCTGTCCAGGATCTTCTGGTTTTCACAGTCTCTGGTGAAAAATCTGGTGTAATTCTGATAGGCTTGCCTTTATATGTTACTTGACCTGTTTCCCTTACTGCTTTTAATATTCTATCTTTATTTAGTTCATTTGTTGTTCTGATTATTTAGTGTCGAGAGGAATTTCTTTTCTGGTCCAGTCTATTTGGAGTTCTGTAGGCTTCTTGTATGTTCATGCGCATCTCTGTCTTTAGGTTTGGGAAGTTTTCTTCTATAATTTTGTTGAAGATATTTGCTGGCCCTTTGAGTTGAACATCTTCATTCTCATCCACTCCTATTATCCGTAGGTTTGGTCTTCTCATTGAGTCCTGGATTTCCTGGATGTTTTGAGTTAGGATCTTTTTCATTTTCCATTTTCTTTGATTGTTGTGCCGATATTCTCTATGGAATCTTCTGCACCTGAGATTCTCTCTTCCATCTCTTGTATTCTGTTGCTGATACTCGCATCTATGGTTCCAGTTTCTTTCCTAGGGTTTCTATCTCCATCGTTGCCTCACTTTGGGTTTTCTTTATTGTGTCTACTTCCCTTTTTAGGTCTTGGATGGTTTTATTCAATTCCATCACCTGTCTGGTCATGTTTTCTTGCAATTCTTTAACGGATTTTTTGTGCTTCCTCTTTAAGGTATTCTACCTGTTTAGCAGTGTTCTCCTGTATTTCTTTGAGTGAGTTATTAAAGTCCTTATTGATGTCCTCTCCCATCATCATGAGATATGCTTTTAAATCCGGGTCTAGCTTTTAGGGTGTGTTGGGGTGCCCTGGACTGAGCGAGGTGGGAGTGCTGGGTTCTGATGATGGTGAGTGGTCTTGGTTTCTGTTAGTAAGATTCTTAAGTTTACCTTTCACCATCTGGTAATCTCTGGGGTTAGTTGATTTAGTTGTCTCTGGTTAGAGATTGTTCCTCTCGTGATTCTGTTAGCCTCTATCAGCAGACCTGGGAGACTAGCTGAGTTTCAGTGGTCAGAGCACTCTCTGCAGGCAAGCTCTCCTCTTACAGGGAAGGTGCACAGATATTTGGCATTAGGACCTCCCTCCTGGCCAAAGATGTAGGCCCAAAACAGGACCTATACCAGAAGCTGTGTTGATTCGGCCTGTCACAGAAGCTGTTAGCTTCTGTAGTGCACACTCTCACCTGCACAGACTAGTCTCAGAAGGATCCAGGAACCAAGATAGCTCCCCCAGGTGCTCCTGCAAATCCCTCCCTGGCAGGGCAGACACCTATCCTCTGTCAGGGAAGGTGCCCAGATGTCTGGAGCCTGAAAAGGGGGCTGCCTCAGAAGCTCTGTGGCTCCTGCCTGTCCCAGAAGCTGTTAGCTTCTGTAGTCCACACTCTCACCTGTGCAGACTACGCTAGGCGGAGTCCTGGAACCAAGATCTCTGCTGCCAATGCTCAGGCAAAGCCCTCCTGGGCCAGGCAGACACCTATCCTCTCAAGGATTTTCTTGATACTTGCTTCAGTTCAGTTCCAGCAGTGGCCAACAAACATAAAATCGTAATCACTACTTTCTCAGTTTCTCAGCTAATCAGAAGAAAGATGACTGGCCATCCATGGGAATATGGATCAGAAATGATGAATAACAAAGATAAAGCTAAAACTGGTCAGTGATTGTGAAAAGGTAGCAGAGATGTATAGAGTCTATAGGAGAAAATGTTAAGACAGGGCCTTATATAGAAAGCAGTGGCATCAAAGCTGAAGGCTCTTCCTGAATGAATCCTACTAAAGATCCCTAGGAGGCTTGGTCAAACCTCAACCTGCATCAAGTTTTCACTCACAGAAATTATAATGAAATATGTTCCTTTAAATACATTAACCTAAGAAACTTTTTTTTTTGTGAAGGGTTGGTTCAATACTAGGTTTCTCCATGTAGTCTTAGCTGACCTAGGACTTGATCTGTAAGCCAGGCTGGCCTCCAAAGGGAAGATCTGCCTGCCTCTATCTCCTGAGTGCTGGGATTAAAAGAGCACACCACCAATGCCCAGCCAGAACCTGTATCCACTTGTGATAAGACAGGAACTCATTTCCTGCCCCAACCAAACAAGCATACAAGGTGATTGTCCTGAGACTGTATGGGTTCAGCCTTCTCTTGCTAAGAATGACTTTTTCTGTCCAGTCACTTGTCATTTACTCTCTTTCCTTGTTCACACACAGACACAGACACAGACACAGACACAGACACAGACACACACAAACACACACACATACAACACACACACATATACACACCACATTCATGCATGCACACATGCACACACACACACACACACACACACCACTATTCTGATCTTTTTCAGAGACAGGACTGCAGAACACTCTGCATGATACTACTCCACACTTCAATTTTCTATTATTCCTGATTCATCAGATCTACTGTGGCAGGGGAAGGGGAGATGCAGAGCATTATGACTTTTTCATTGTATATATCCATGATTACTCAAAAATAAAAATTTTAACAACAAAAAGCAATGAGCATTATAGACACTGTGACAAGTGTGACAGGCGAGTAATGTGTCCCTTCCTCCTACTCACTGGGAGCAGAGGTCTCTGTTTTTCTTTTGTCTTTGTTGTGTATGTTCTAGAGTATGGGTAAGTACACACATAGGCCGTGGCACATATTGCAAGTCAGGTGGAAGTTTCAGGTGTCACTTCACCCTTCCCACCTCATGTTCCAGGATGGCAAGGGCTTTACCAACAGCCCCAGTTTTTTACTTTTAAATTAAATAGTGTGAAGAATTTATTCTATGATTCCACATTTGAATTAATAATACTCTTGAGAAAGGAGTCTGAAGTTTTGGGGGGGGGGGGGGGAAGGAGCAAATGGTAGAGTTAGAATATACCTATGATGATTCCAACTTTAAATAATTTTATGAGATACAACAGAATTTGTTGAGATATATAATTTTCCCTATGTTTATTTATATTTATTTCTATTGGAAATGGTCAGAAAACTGAGGCTACCTTGAAAGAACTCGCACAAATATCTCTATCTTGATATTTTTAGTGAGATAGGACTGGTGATATTCTACATAGAAGACAAAAGACACATGTCACACTTCTCAGAATACCTCTTCCCTTCCTAGGTTATCAAATCTGTCATTTAACAGTCCTAGGCCAGACATGATGGGTCATGGCTTTTATCTGACTTTCTTCATGACCCACTCTTCATTTCCATTCCATGTCCTATAGAAAGGGAAACATCCTCCTTCAGTTTAGTAGTATATACATTTACTCTCTTTTGGGGTCTAAAGAATGAAAGAATCAGAGGAAAAAACAATATGAACAATTAAGCAATTAAAGAGAGTCATGTTGTCTGACACCAAACACCACGTTACTGGAGTGAAACTGGATTCTTGGTTCTGCATCTTACAAACCAGGGAGCATATAGGATTTTAGTTAATCTCGCTAAATAGTCTCATTCCTCAGCACAAAACAGGAACAGATGACACTTCCTGATCGACAAACAACAAATACAAGACATATCAAAATCCAGATAGCACAGAGAACGTTCAATCAGCCAATCGCCATTACGTTCTTATTGAATACCTAATAAGTCCTCCAAATAGTAAGAATATAAATTTCTTTATCTTTTATCTACCAATTCAACTTACCATAGTTTGTGATAAACTAAGAGTTCCCCACATTACCATTCCAGAGGTACCCAGAGCAATTGTTTCACCAATTGTATTCACAAGGTCATCCTGGAAGACACGAAGAGTTAGTCCATGTGGAGAAAGTGAAAACACTCAACAAAGCTAAATATGATGACCCAACAATATTTTAAATATTACTATACTCTTTATACACTCTTTACACAAATATTTTGTTACTGTTTTGAAAACAGTATCATTGCTCTCATTACTTCTGCTTACAAGAGAACTCATCTATTAAACAAAAAAGAGAAACAGAGTTGAAGTATAGTCTATACTGCATATAATTCTCTATGGACACTAACATGTCATATGAGTAAAATCAGGATTAAAGTGCTGGGCTGGGAAGATAGACTGATTGGTAAAATGGATGCTGAGCTAACATGAGGATCCAAGTTCTACCCCTAGGGCCCATACTATCTAAAAAGAACTGGGCATGGCACTGTGCACTTGTAAGCTTGCAAACACAGTGCTGGGAAGGTCCACAGGAAGATCCCCCAGGCTCAGTAGCCAGGAATACTAACCTAATGGGCAAACTTCAAGTCCTAGCAACAGGATCTGATTTAAAAAAAAAAAAGATATCTATATCTAGTTATCTCATCAGGAATGACACCTGAGGTGTGTGAACCCTTACCCACACCAAAAATTCTGCTTTTAATTTTAAAAGATGTAAAGTGTTCTCATCTTTGCCTACATTACAAATAGCACTTTCTTTGTGTATACATTCATAAATAATAAAATCTAAATTTCATCCTTTAAAAACATAAAAGTCCATGCAACACAGTTTGTAAATATGATCTCTTAGCTACCATGCCTTGATTTACTTACCTCATATAGATATTGGTAAGTTAGGTCAGTAAAGACAATGCGAAAATACACAAAAATAGGAAGTGGATTTCGAGGGTCTTTGACTTTAGACACTCGAATGGCTTCTTGTACACGATTTCTGACATACAGTGCTGCTTGTGGGGATGACTTCAAGCTACTCTTCAAATAAATGGATGGGTACAGGGCTGTGCTTTCCTCCCATATCCAGAAGAGAGCATCATTTCTGTGCTTTTCTATATCAGGGCATTCTCCTTTGTAATCAGCAACTTGAAATTTATTGTTATAACAATCAGGAAAAAGATAAAAGCCCCATAAGTGATTTGGCCGAAGTGACTTTCCCAATCTTAAAGTCTCTTCCATAAAATGTCTTGCTGCCTCTTCAAACTCTTCTTTGGCCCACTTGACAGCTTCTGTGAAATTAAGTAGTATATTTTGTTGCTGGACCAACTCAATAGACTTATTCCTATAAATATCCTTGGGTTTCCAATTTCTTGCCCAGGTAGGCCGCCATTCTTCCCAATCAATGACAGCCAGGCCCACATTGTCTATTGGCATGTAATGCAAGATGTCAGTCTTAGCTACTTCCAAATGAGATTTTAGAGACACCAGCTGGGGTAGCCCTCCATTAAAAATTAATTGTGAGTCATCTATGTAAGGATAGAGACCCAGACGATCACTATAAAATATTGTGACAGGTTGACCCGTGGCACTTTTTCTGGGGCTTCCTACTAAAGAGAACAGACCAAGATCTAGTGGCTGATTAAACCTTGTGAAACAAGACTCAGTTGGGGCATTCCAGGCCCAGAGGAAAGGCACATCAGGGATAAGTGGGGGTGCCCTAAAATCCACAGTCAAGTAGCACGGAATCAGAAGGAAGACTAATAGTGTCTGGGGTAGTCCATTAGACTTAAGAAGGCTCCGAAAAAAGGAGTGTTTAAAATACAACACTCTCATTGCAGAGAATTAATTAGTATCCAATTGCTTATTTCTTCTTACACACTTTGGTCTCTCAAATATTTGGTGCAACAGGTGAGAAAAAACTGTGGGAGGTGAAAGTTTGATGACTGCTTTACATTGAACTATTGTTCTTCTTGCTTCATACTTCAGGAATGTTTTGTGACAAGTTGTATAATATATGACTAAAAAAAAAGAAATGCAGAATTTATTACAGCCAGGTTGGAAGCATTACTAAGTCCTCAACCCTGTTTACAGGCACTTTAATTTTATTTCAAAAGATGTAATCTCCTACTGTGTTTAAATCAATAAGATTTTTTTCTCTTATATATGATACAAATCTGTAACAGTTAAATCACATCTGATCCCATTGATAACTAAATGTAACTTTTCATTTTCCATTATATATATCCATCAGATGCCTTAGCAAAGACAAGTTAAAAAAAATAACTTGGACCTCAGGACCAGGTGAGAATGCCATCTTGTATCCAGGGTCTCAAAGGGACCAGTATGCCAGGAGAGCATGCAGGCTGCAGAAACAACATAGCTTCTTGAACAGGGCACCTTCAGGCCTTCATCTTCAGCCAGGAGGCAGAGCTGAGCTCCAGACCTCTGTGCACCTACCCTGCAAGAGGAGAGGTTGCCTGCAGAAAGGACTCTGACCACTGAGATTCAGGAGAGAGTTGGACTTCCAGAAGTGCTGACTGAGGCTAACAGAATCACAGGAGGAACAAGCTCCAGCCAGAGACAGCTATAACAACTAACAACTAATTACCAGATGGTGAAAGGCAAATATGAGATTCAAATATGAGAACCAAGACCACTCAGCATCATCAGAACCATGCACTCCCACCACAGTGAATGAATCCTGGATACTCCAACACACACAAAAAGAAAGATTCAGATTTAAAATCATGTCTCATGATGCTGGTAGAGGATTTTAAGAAGGACATTAATAACTTACTTACAGAAATACAGGAGAACACAGCTAAAAAGGTAGAAGGCCTTAAAGAGGAAGCAAAAAAATTCCTTGAAGAATTACAGGAAGGGGCACTTCATACTCATCAAAGGTAAAATCTTCCAAGAGGAACTCTCAATTCCGAATATCTATGCTCCAAATGCAATGGCATCCATATTCATTAAAGAAACTTTTGTAAAGCTCAAAGCACACATTGCACCTCACACAATAAGACCCACTCTCATTAACGGACAGATCATGGAAACAGAAATTAAACAGAGAGACGTTGAAACTAACACTAGTTATGAAACAAATGGATTTAACAGATATCTATAGAACATTATATCCTGAAACAAAAGGATATACCTTCTTCTCAGAACCTCATGGCACCTTCTCCAAAAACGACCATAGAATTGGTCACAAAACAGGCCTCAACAGATACAAAAATATTGAAATTATTTCATGCATCCTATCAGATCACCATGGACTAAGGCTAATCTTCAATAACAACATAAATAATAGAAAGCCAACATTCATGTGGAAACTGAACAACACTCTTCTCAATGATAGCTTGGTCAAGAAAGGAATAAAGAAAGTAATTAAATACTTTTTAGAGTTTAATGAAAATGAAGCCACAACATACCCAAATTTATGGGACACAATGAAAGCATTCCTAAGAGCAAAACTCATAGCTCTGAGCACCTCCAAAAAAAAAAATTGGAGAGAGCATACACTAGCAGCTTGATAGCACACCTAAAAGCTCTAAAACAAAAGGAAGCAAATTCACCCAACAGGAGTAGAAGGCAGGAAATAATCAAACTCAGGGCTGAAATCAACCAAGTGGAAACAAAAAGAACTATTCAAAGAATCAACCAAACAAGGATTTGTTTTGTTTTGTTTTGTTTTGTTTTGTTTTGTTTTGTTTTGTTTTGTTTTGTTTTTAAAACCCAACAAGATAGATAAATCCTTAGTCAGACTCACTAGAGCCACAGGGACAGTATCCTAATTAACAAAATCAGAAATGAAAAGGGAGACTTAACAACAGAACCTAAGGAAATCCAAAACACCATCAGATCCTACTAAAAAAGGCTGTACTCAACAAAACTGGAAAACCAGGATGAAGAGGAAAAATTTCTAGACAGATACCAGGTGCCAAAGTTAAATCAGGATCAGATTAATGACCTAAACAGTCCCATATCCCCTAAAGTAATTGAAGTAGTCATTAATAGTCTCCTAACCAAAAAAAAGCTCAGACCAGATGGGTTTTGTGCAGAATTCTGTCAGACCTTCAAAGAAGACCTAATTCTAGTTCTCCTCAAACTATTCCACAAAATAGAAGTAGAGGGAACTCTACCCAATTCATTCTACGAAGCCACAATTACTCTGATACCTAAAGCACAGAAAGAACCAACACAGAAGGAGAACTTCAGACCAATTTCCCTTATGAATATCAATGCAAAAATAAATACTCAATAAAATTCTCGCTAACCCAATCCAAGAACACATTAAAAAAATCATCCATCCTGATCAAGTAGGCTTCATTCCAGGGATGCAAGGATGGTTTAATATATGGAAATCCATCAATTTAATCTACTATATAAACAAACTCAAAGACAAAAACGACATGATCATCTTGATAGATGCTTTGAAAGCATTTCACAAAATCCAAATACAATTCATGATAAAAGTCTTGGAAAGAGCAGGAATTCAAGGCCCATACCTAAACATATTAACAGCAATATACAGCAGACCAGTAGCCAACATCAAAATAAATGGAGAGAAGTAGAAGAAATCTCACTAAAATCAGGGACTAGACAAGGATGCCCACTTTCTTCCTACCTATTCCATATAGTACTCAATGTCCTAGCCAGAGCAATTAGACAACAAAAGGAGGTCAAGGGGATATAAATTGAAAAGGAAGAAGTCAAAATATCACTATTTGCAGAAGATATGATAGCATATATAAGCGATCCTAAAAATTCTACCAGAGAACTCCTAAACCTGATAAACAGCTTCAGTGAAGTAGCTGGATATAAAATTAACTCAAACAAATCAGTGGTCATTCTCTACACAAAGGGTAAACAGGCTGAGAAAGAAATTAGGGAAATAACACCCTTCTCAATAATCACAAATAATATAAAATACCTTGGCGTGACTCTATCTAAGGAAGTGAAAGATCTGTATGATAAGAACTTCAAGTCTCTGAAGAAAGAAATTGAAGAAGATCTCAGAAGATGCACAGATCTCCCATGCTCATGGATTGGCAGGATTAATATAGTGAAAATGGCTTTCTTGCCAAAAGCAATCTACAGATTCAATGCAATTCCCATCAAAATTACAACTCAGTTCTTCATTGAGTTAGAATGGGCAATTTGCAAATTCATCTGGAATAACAAAAAACCTAGGATAGCAAAAACTATTCTCAGCAATAAAAGAACCTCTAGTAGAACCACCATGCCTGACATTAAGGTGTACTACAGAGCAATTGTGACAAAAAAAAAAAAAAAAAAAAAAAAAAAAACCAACAAACAAACAAAAAAACTGCATGGTACTGGTACAGAGACAGACAGGTAGATCAATAGAATAGAATTGAAGACCCAGAAATGAACCCACACACCTATGGTCACTTGATCTTTGACAAGGGAGTGTAAACCATATAGTGGAAAAAAGATAGCATTTTCAACAAATGGTGCTGGCAAATTGGTGGTTATCATGTAGAAGAATAAAAATTGATCCATTCTTATCTTCTTGCTCAAGTCTAAGTGGATTAAGGAACTCCACATAAAACCAGAGACACTGAAACTTATAGAGGAGAAAGTGGGGAAAACCCTCAAAGATATGCCAACAGGGGGAAAAATTTCTGAACAGAACAACAATGCCTTGTGCTGTAAGACTGAGTATCAACAAATGGAACCTCATAAAACTGCAAAGCTTCTGTAAGGCAAAAGACACTATTAATAAGACAAAAAGGCCACAAACAAATTGGGAAAGGATATTTACCAATCCTAAATCAGATAGGGGACTAATATCCAATATATATATATATATATATATATATATATATATATATATATATATATATATATTTCAAGAAGATGGACTCCAGAAAAATCAAATAACCCTATTAAAAATGGGGTACAGAGCTAAACAAAGAATTCTCAACTGCGGAATACCGAATGGATGAGAAGCACTTGAAAAAAATGTTCAACATCCTTAATCATCAGGGAAATGCAAATCAGAACAACTTTGAGATTCTACCTCACACCAGTCAGAATGGCTAAGATCAAAAATTCAGTTGATAGCAGATGCTGGCAAGGATGTGGAGAAAGGGGGACTCTCCTCCATTTTTGGTAGTATTGCAAGCTGGTACAACCACTCTGGAAATCAGTTTGGTGGTTCCTCTGAAAATTGGACATAGTACTACCGGAAGATCCAGCAATACCTCTCCTGGGCATATACCCAGAAGATTTTCCAACTTATAATTAGGACACATGCTCCACTGAGTTCATAGCAGCCATATTTATAATAGCCAGAAGCTGGAAAGAACCCAGATGTCCCTCAACAGAGGAATGTACACAGAAAATGTGGTACATTTACACAATGGAGTACTATTCAGCAATTAAAATCAATGAATTTATGAAATCCTTAGGCAAATGGATGGATCTGGAGAATATCATCCTGAGTGAGGTAATCTAGTCACAAAAGAACACACATGATATGAACTCACTGATAAGTGGATATTAACCCAGAAACTTAGACTACCCAAGATATAATTTGCAAGACACATGAAACTCAATAAGAAGGAAGAGCAAAGTGTGAATACTTCATTCCTTCTGAGAATGGGAAAAAAAATACCTTTGGAGGGAGTTACAGAAACAAACTTCAGAGCTGAGATGGAAGGAAGGACCATCCAGAGACTGCCCCACCCGGGAATCCATCCCATATACAACCACCAAACCCAGTCACTATTGCATATGCCAGCAATATTTTGACCCTGTTATAGCTATCTCTTGTAAGGCTATGCCTGTGCCTGGAAAATACAGAAGTGGATGCTCACAGTCATCACTTGGATGGAACACAGGGCCCCTAACGAAAGAACTAGAGAAAGTACCCAAGGAGCTAAAGGGGTCTGCAACTCTATAAGAGAATCAATGATATGAACTAACCAGTAACCCCCAGAACTGTGTCTCTTGTTGCATATGTAGCAGAGGATGGCCTAGTTGGCCATCAATAGGAGGAGAGGCCCTTGGTCTTGTGAAGATCATATGCCCCAGTACGGCCAGGAAGCAGGAGTGGGTGGGTTGGGTAGCAGGGCAGGTGGAGGGTATAGGGGAATTTCAGGATAGCATTTGAAATGTAAATGAAGAAAATATCTAAAAAAAAAAAAAAGTTCTTGGTTATCAGTTTTGAAAGCCCACTCTTGTCACATAGGCCAAATTTTGAAAACAACTTCTCACTTCCTTGAACATGTTTGCCTTGTCATGACTCGTTTGCGTGTGTAACTTAATGGATGATATTGGGAACTAAACCCAAGGTCTTGCACATGCTAAGCAAATACTGGTACTTCTAAGTTAGTGCCAGTGGCTGTTTGCTTGAACAAGGCTTTATTAAGCTCCTTTGGCTGACCTGTAACTGGGGATCATTCATTCTCAGCCTCCTGAGCATTTGGCATTAGGGCTGTGTGCCACCATTCTGGCTCACAATTCTTTCCCCCTGTACTTGTTTTAATAACAGCAAGGGAGAAAACTAAAGTCAGTTTTTATGTAGGTAATAACTTAGACTAGTTTAAGAACCCCTTAGAACACTGCTAGGCCAAATCTTAAAAAACGCCCACTTGTTGTTAAAATAGCAAGCTACTTTATGTCTTTACAAAGGGAATTGACTAACTTACCTTATTAAAAATCAATGAATTTTAAACATTAAATAGGGTTTGATAACCAAATTTGCATTTTTATTCATAGGTAAACTGAAAAATTATTTGTAGTTTGTCACATAATGGATGTGTCTGAGCCAGGAACCAAGAGATTAAGTTGCATGTATTCCAGCATTTAGTACTTGGAAAACTTACGACTTCTAACACACATTTAATATTTTTATGTTAGGAGGATGTACTGGCTAGTTTTGTGTCAACTTGACACAGCTGGAGTTATCACAGAGAAAGGAGCTTCAGTTGAGGAAATGCCTCCATGAGGTCCAACTGTAAGGCATTTTCTCAATTAGTGATCAAGGGGGAAAGGCCCTTGTGGGTGGGACCATTTCAGGGCTGGCAGTCTTGGTTCTATAAGAGAGTAGGCTGAGCAAGCCAGGGGAGGCAAGCCAGTGAAGAACATCCCTCCATGGCCTCTGTATCAGCTCCTGCTTTCTGACCTGTTTGAGTTCCAGTCCTGACTTCCTTTGGTGATAAACAGCAGCATGGAAGTGTAAGCCGAATAAACCCTTTTCTCCCCAACTTGCATCTTGGTCATGATGTTTGTGCAGGAATAGAAACCCTGACTAAGACAAATACCAACAGAGTGGGGTATTCCTGTGACAACCTGACCATGTTTTGGGGAGGACTGTGGAAGAACTTTGGAACTTTGGGCTTAAAGATCCATCCGTTGTTAAGAGCTCTGTCGGATGTTGTGTAGGAGCTTGGAAGATAATGTTGAGAACACTGCAGAAGATGGAGGTCTGGTTTGTGACATTTCAGAGGGAAAATAAAGATTCTTTTCAGGGCCATTGCTGTTTTGAATGTGAAGATTCTGTAGTTCTGGTTAGCTGGGGCTGAAGAATCAGCTGTGATTAACAAGATACCAGAACTACCAAAGCAAAAACTTTGCATTACTGGGACTATTGATGCTGGTTAGCTGGAGCTAAGAAATTAGCAGTGATTAAGAAGAGACCAGCATCATTGAGGTGACATCTTCTGGGAACTGTTTTCTGAAAGTACAAAGAGGCTGTGTTCCAGAGATGGCCAAGGTTGTACTCCTGCTGCAGCAGGACTTGGTAATATGTAAGGGTCACCCAGGTGGTACTGGTTTTGAAGGCATGAAGGGGTCACGCAAAGCAGCTGAGGCGCGGCACTCTTTGAGGCCACGGAAGGCCATTGGTGAAGGTGCAGCCTCAGTTGCAATTGAAGGCCCAGGACTGAAGGGGTCATGCAGTATTTTGGAGATGCCAGTACCATGAGATGACCACCAAGAGCAGCAGCAGCAGTTGAGTACAGGCATCTGGAGCCTAGAGGATGACGCATGTGCTACAAAGGGCCTGGCTGGAGAAGTGACCCAAGCCCTTGGAGGAGCCCAGAAGGTCGTAGAGTTGGATCCCAGACATTGGACGGTTGGAGATTGACTTTTGCTTTTGATTGTGACTGTGCCCTGATATTTTCCCTCTTGAAGGAAGAAACTGTTTTAGTGGAGCCCACAGTTAAGAGACTTTTAATTGTAAAAAGACTTTGGATTTTAAAAGAGATGGATATTTTAAAGAGATTGAAATTTTAAGAATATGTAAAGACTGTGGGACTTTTAAAGTTATTTAGAATGGGGATGAATAAGATTGTAAGGGTTGAGGCTTACTAGTGATGTTTTTGTGTGTCAAGTTGACAAGGGGTCAATTGTACTGGCTAGTTTTGTGTCAACTTGACACAGCTGGAGTTATCACAGAGAAAGGAGCTTCAGTTGAGGAAATGCCTCCATGAGTTCCAACTGTAAGGCATTTTCTCAATTAGTGATCAAGGGGGAAAGGCCCTTGTGGGTGGGACCATCTCAGGGCTGGTAGTCTTGGTTCTATAAGAAAGCAGGCTGAGCAAGCCAGGTGAAGCAAGCCAGTAAAGAACATCCCTCCATGGCCTCTGTATCAGCTCCTGCTTCCTGACCTGTTTGAGTTCCAGTCCTGACTTCCTTTGGTGATAAACAGCAGCATGGAAGTGTAAGCCGAATAAACCCTTTTCTCCCCAACTTGCATCTTGGTCATGATGTTTGTGCAGGAATAGAAACCCTGACTAAGACAGAGGAAAATATGGCTTTCCATATAATTATGTTGCTAGTATTCTTCTATGGGATATGGGAGTAATCATTGTATTCTTCTTGGTAGGAATGTTGTTCTTATCATAGTAAATTATCCACTCATCCTCATTGTTGAAAAATAACCTCAAAAAATAATCAAATAAAAGGAAATCTTAACCTTCATTACTCTTGTGTTTTAAACACAGGTATCATCTCCTCATGTTGGGACAGGTGATGTCTCTAAGGAGTCCATTAAACTCTGCCAGACGTCCCTGTGTAAGAGGTAGAAAATCTTAACATAAAATAAAAGATCAAAGTAATTCATGCCGTGTCAACATCAATGAGTGAATGACAGTAGGTAGGAGAAAGAAATAGAGTGAAAGTTTAGGATTCTAGGAACACCAAAATGAGACAGACACGAGCATTAGCCATTGAAAGACATTTAGGGTGTTTCCATTTGTTGTCTATTGTTAATAGGGTGGCTTGTAAGATTGTTGAGCAAATATCTGTGAAATAGCTGTCAAATCCCTTGGTCAAGGTGTCATATAGTCCCAAGAAATGATATACCAGAGTCATATAACAGATTTAGTTTTAGATTTTTTTTTTGAAGATTCTCTACACTGATTTTTTTTTGAAGATTCTTCATACTGATTTTCAGAGTGAATGAACGGAATTGCATCCCTAATGACCGTCAATGAGGGTTCCCCTTTTTTCCACAATTTCCAAACCTGAATTAATTTTCTGTTATTGACCATAGCTATTCTGACTGGGGTAAGATGAAATCATAGGCAATTTAATTTGTATTTTCCTAGTTACTAAGGATAATTAGCAACTTTTGAGGTATTTTTGGCCATTTTTATTTCCTCTATGGAGAAGTCTGTTGATATCTCTAGCCCACATTTAAACTGGGTACTTTGTTTTCTTGATTCATTGCTTTTTGATATTTTGGATATTAATTCTCTGTCAGATGTATAACTATTAAAAAGTCTCCCTCTGTGAGTTTATTCTTTACTATATTGATTGTTTCGTCAGCTTTACTGAAGCTTTTCAGGTTTATAAGTTCCAAGTTGTCCAACGTTGGCCTTAGTTCTTTCGCAAATGGAGTCCTTTGCAGAACGTCCTTCTCTACTCCTGTATCTTGTAGTGTAGTGTCTGTGTTTTCTTCTAGCAGATTTAGACCTCAATTCAAATAGAGATCTTTGATCTACTTGGAACTAATTATTGTGCAGGGGGGGGGGGTTGACATGAGTCACCTGCAGTTCCATGCTGCAAATTCTCAGATGTGAGTATATCACATGGGATTACCAGAAAATAACAAAGAAAATATAAAGGGTCCTGGGGGGGGTGGGTGGGGGGAATAACAGAATGCAAGTGACATTAAGTGGGAAATTGAATAACAGGGACAGAAGCCCAACTGGAGAGTAAGGAAGATGATAAATACACAAGAAAAGGCGGGCAGGGGGGGGGGGAGAGACAAATAACACCAAGGTTGTTTGATAAAGCCTCAAGGAATCACATTATTTTATATCTACCAGTAACAGACATGAGAAACATCCTTTGGATATTTGGTCGAGTTAGTCTCCAAGTAACTCTAAAAACAATATATGTTATAGATGTAGCTCTGTTGCTGCTCATGGGTAGAGACTGATCCCTGTTGCTGAAGACACTGCATACTTAAGGCACAGGACTCAAATGATTTGAGCAGGACCTGACCTGAAAGCCTCTTTCATATGGTCTATCTTCCCTGGTTCCAGAAAATATTATGCAAGCTGAAGAGAAGAAAGCAATTAACATTCCTATCCAGCTGCACCCTTGTGAATCATGGCAATTATGAGCATGGTAAAATATGTACAATGGTACAATAAGTGGCACTCATATGTCAGTGCCAACCTACAGCTATATCATTGGATTTAAGATGTACTCAATAGGAGGGAAATCATGACTGGTATGGAAAACTGAGCCAGCTTCCCCAGGGCTTGTGAAAACCTTGTGGACCTTAGAAGAACCTACTACTGCCACTTTTCTAGACTAGTTAATTTTTTACTACATTCTAGATCTTATCCCTATACCCACAGATAAGGGTAGCTACCACCCCTCAGCAAAGAAGCTCCTCTGTACAGCAAATGGAGATTATCACAGACAACCACATTGGGACTTAATGTGGAGGTCAACAGATTGTGGACAGTTCAACTCCAGTGAATACACCTGTATTATAGCCCCAGCATTCCTCCAGTTCAAGGATCGTCATGGAAGAGGGGCCATAAAGATCACAAGAACCAATACATGGCTCATAGATACCAGAACGTCTGGTCTAAAAAGTTTTTCCCAGAAATGTCTGAATAAACTAGACTATGACAATATCAGTGGTCATATTAATGAGGAAGAGAAAATTTCACAGTGCCACACCCTTAAAAAAAAACTTCAAGATTTTGACTGCTAACAGAAGGAAAAATTTCCTCTCCCAAGCCAGCCTTAGCTCCTTTTTTAGTTATTCAATACAAAGTGATCAACCTTGAAACCATATACACACATACAAACAAATCACGAAACAAAAAACTGGCACAGTAGGTTGGGTTTATATGTATGTGCACACACAAACACACATATATGTACATGTGATATATACTAAAGAAATACATTTAAGATATATATTAAATATATATTAAATAGTATAGACTTCTAAACTCTTTAAATAGATAACAATATATATATATATATATACATAATATTAAAGAATTATTTATAATTATATACACACATATAAGGCTACCATATATATTTAGGGCTACCATATATATTTAGGGGCTACCATATATAAAAAGAGGCTATCACTAACTTGAGAGTAGGGTTCATGAGAGAACTTGAGGGAGGGTAGGTGGAGGAGCTGGAGGAAGGAAAGGGAACAGATAAAGTAATTCTATTTCAATTAAAAATATTTTTAAAAAATAAGTTTTAAAAGCTTAACTAATTTCATCCCAGGTAACAAATGGCCTTATGCTTCTTATCAACTAGGTAGAACATGCCTACTTGGGAAAAAAGAAAGAAAATTCAAATACTCCAAATTCTAAAACATTTTGAGTACCAACATGAATCCACATGTGGGAAATTCTATACCATTAAAATGTGTTTCATGAATTAAAACATTTTTAAGTTCTGTATAAAAATTTACCTTCACCTAGGTATATATAAAATAACAAAATTTCATGTTTCTTTATCCCCTTCCCCTCATTCTTTAGGGTTGTACAGTTCTAAGAGCAACTGTACATGATAAAGGCCCAGTTCCTAGACTTTGGAAGCTCCACAGCATCAGAGGCAGTTTTTACTACATCTGACTTATATCTACAAATATCAAAGGACTCATTCTTTCAAATGAAAAAACGGAAATAAAAATCTATGTGAGAGTAGACTCCAGTATTTTGTCCTTATATGCTATTGACACGGGGTACAGAGTACTAAAGTGTTCTTTCTTTCAACACAAAGATAGATACCTACCTTTAAGCATTACAGTTTTAGACAAACTTATTTTTAAAAAAATTAAAAGGAAGAGAAAGATGGCTCTTACAGAAGAGCCAAGTTCAGTGCCCAGGACTAACATGTGGCTCACAACTGCCTGTAACTTCAGGTTCGGGTGATCTAACTCTCTCTTCTGACCTCCATGGATACTGCACTCATATATAGACATACACAAACACATGTACACACACACATGCAAACACGTGTGAGTGCACATACTTGCACACACATAATTCAAAATAAAGCTTGTTTTTAAAGATAAGCAGAAAATAAAAGCAGAGAAAGGTGCAAGTTTTTCTGAAAACAAGTATATTTCCTAACAATTTTTTTCTTGAAACATATTTTATAGATAATTTGGCCAGAATTCACAAACTTGATTCAACAAGAAAAGTTAGTATAATGTTACATTTCTACCGTCTTCTCTATTTGACTTCTTATTCTTCTTCTTCATCTTCAGTGTTTTGTATGTTTGACTTAACTTTCTGAACACTGCTCCAAATATGTATGGAAAGTCGAGAGATCCTCAAAGCCCAAGATGTTGTAGTTCTATATCTACCATGGACAACTAGATGGCAGAAGCTTTACTCACACAACTAAAGTCATTATAGGAAAAAAGATGTGGCAATTACAGACACAGAACTAGACAATCATTCTCCCCAAACCAGAACTGCCTTTTCTCTATTAGATCACAGTATAGAAAGAAAAGTAGGTAACTTACTATTGAAATAAATGAGTTTTCCTCTAGTGTCTCTGTAGGTCAGAAGTGCTTCCAGTTTATTGGTTGTGTGGTAAGGATAAGGCAGCCCTTTGACCAAAGAAAGAATGTTTTGCAATGTTTCTTTATGATAGGGCAGAAAGACCAGTATTTCTGTGTGTGGCATGTGAGTCGCGGTTTGCGTTTGGTGGCAGGGAAGATTAGCAAGAATGGGATATTATGAAAAGAATGTTGTAAATTTTTTGATTAGTGTTTGAAATGAGTCCCAGGGTCCAGTCGTAAAGGCAGATCCCATTGGCTATCTTCTTGACTTGCTAAGCATTTTAGCTTACTGACAGATAAATGTCTACATTTTATTACATTTTATTTCCTTTGGGAAAAAAGATTAGCATTTACTGTGTAAGCAAATGTAATTTCTCTTTTAAAAATCTTAGAATGAATGTTTTTAAAATGTCAATCAAAGTAGTGCTTGGCTTGTTGTTATTGGAAAAAAATAGTATTTTGGATCATGCTCCTTTTGTTGAGGTGGTGCCATAGGTAAACAGCGGTAGCCAGGGATATGTGCTGAAAATTCCAGCACAAAGTACTCTTACACAAAGGAACACTGTCTTTATACCATCAAGCCTCACACACACACACACACACACACACACACACACACACACACACAAAATGTTCCACTCAAATTATCACTCTGTACCTGGTGAGATACTTTAAATGGACTCTGAGGAGAGAGGTAACCTTCCCTTTCCATGTCTGCAGAATATTTCTTATCTTTCACTTGCACCAAATAACTCTTCCCTCATCTCGATGGATTCTACCTTATATCAAAGCATATATTCATCTCTTGCTTGAAACCTTAATCATTGTGTTGAACGTAGTCTATTTGGGGGCTATTACAATGAAGTATTATAGCTTGAGGCCTGGAGAGATGTTTCAACAATTAAAAGCACATCCTATACCTCTGAAACACCTATTTCAGTTCTGGGCACCATATGAGTTGTCTCGTGACCACAGACTTCTGGACTCCACAGGCACCTGCACACATGTTGCAAACATCCACAAACACACATATATACATGCAAATAAACCTTAAAAATTACAGACTCAATAAGAAAAGCTTGATTTTAGATAATGGAGTTCCAAGGTTAAGGTACAAGCCACTCTCACATGCTGGTAAGAACAGGCAAGTACTCTGTGGCCTGGCTTACATGGTGGGACTCATCCCATCTGTGAGAGCTCTGATTTCATAGTCATCACTTAACAAATGGCAGCCACATCTAAATGTCTCCTTGAGAGTTAAGTTTCTGTACATACATACATACATACATACATACATACATACATTTATATGTATGTATGGGGGTGAGATATGAGCTTTCCACCAACATTTTAAACATTAAATGGATATAAATTTACATAAGCAATATTATTTCCTTAGTAAAAGTTGCTTTTGTCCTTAGACAAAAACAAAGAAAAACAACAACAAAAAAAAACTTGCTTCTTAGAAGCCACAAACTTAGAAGATACCTTTAAGATACACATACTAACCTAATCCTATATTTTAATAATTGTCCCAACTGCCAACTAACAGTATGTTGTGATACGATATTAGAATGCTTGTGTCATGAAAAGGAACTAGAAACACTTGGCTGGTGATGCCAGTACATGAGCCTGTAGCAAGAATAGAATAAATGCTATTTCATCTTTGGAATCATAAACCCCAATGTATGTGGTTAGAGTAGAGAGTATCTCGAGAAAAATGTGAGGCTTGTGAATCCCTAGGTCAAGATACAAAAGCAAATTAACCAGAAATCTGAATCTAGAGCCGTGCCTCTCAACCTTACTAGTGCTGCGACGCTTTAATACAGTTCCTCATGCTGTGACCCCTCCTAACAATAAAAGTATTTCATTGCCACTGTTATGAATCATAATGCAAATATCTGATATGAGCATTATCCGCTATGCTACCTGGAGGCAGGATTCGTGACCCACAGGTTGAGAGCTGTGCTTAAGAGGCTGCAGAGCTATTGAGGGTGACAGCAGCACACACAATCTCCATACAAGACTCTGCCAAGGCAGTCAGAAAAGAGAGAAGAAACAGCACGTTAACTAAAAAAAAAAAAAACCAAACAAACAAAAACAAACAAACAAACAAACAAACACTTGCTTTGCCAGAGCTAGAGCTCTTGGCTGACAGCTGGGTACACACCCACAAATTCAGATGGCATTCACAAACTACAGGTAGCTTTGCCTGCACTTTTGATCAGCTAGCTGTACACCAAGTTTCCCACAACCCTTTCATTGTATTTTTTTTTGTTTGTTTGTTTTTTTCATGAACAATTTCCAGGACTGGAGGAAACAGGCTTAACAGTCAGCCATACAAAATGCTACAGAGGACAGAGAGAGATCTATGGAATAAGAGCTGGGTAGAGCAGTCAGAACTTCATGCTCTCTCTAGGCAAATATCCATTGAGGACTTTCTGCATGAAACCTCTAAAAGTTTGTCCTTTCTGATTTTAAGGGAGGCTTCATTGTATTGGCATGATGGAACCATTGACGAATATGTCAAAATAAGGTTACACAAGTACAGTGTGTCCTGATGCCTGTGAGTCAGGAGAGAAATGCCAAGCAAGGCCTGTTGTTCTTCAGCCACATTTACACAGTTCCAACATGCACAGTGCCAGGCAAGCAATTTCTGAGAAAAGAAGTCTTATGACCTCTTATCAGATAATGGGAAGGCAGAAAATCTATGAACAATTTGATAACAAAGTTCAGGGCAGTTAAAGTTCCTATGACATGCCTGGGAGAAGAGAAAATTCTCAAATTAAGGAGGGAATTGTGGATCAGGATCTATAGTTGAGAACCAAATTTATATATAATAATAGTTTAGTTATATAATAATGTTTGTATATTAAGTGCAAAATATATATTGTTAGTGTAAAATGGATTCAAATCACTTTGATAGATAAAAATCTACATAGTGCAACACACATGTTTTTAATTATAAAAGTGGCCATATTCTAATTAATTGGTCAAAGGCAAATTACTTCTAACTTGTTCTCTCAACAACCAGAATAAAACCCTTACCTGCCTTAATGCTTAATACTTAAGGAATGTCTGTAAATACCTTAACCACCACTTAAATATTCTAGGTTAGGACCAACATTGAAATAAGACCAAATGTCAATGATACCTTGCCCAAATATTTAACTTCATTATACTTTTGAGCTTTTCTTTCTTTAACTATAAAACATGGGTGATTGATAAGTAGCACACCGGTTTCTTTCTGACAGTGCAGGAAAATAGTGTACACAAAACAGGCATAAAACTTCTGGAGGGGTTCAAAACACACCATCTTGAAACACAATGCTTGCTGTTTGGGAGGAACTAAAGAGCCTTTAGATGGACTAAGCAAAAGCAGCCAAGGAACGGGCTCTCTACCTCCCCCTGGAGTTGATGCTTCTTGTGTGCTGACAGACAGGCTCTCTGACCTGCCCCAGGAGATGATGCTCCATCTCATGTGCTGAGGAACAGGCTCTCTAGCCACCCCAGGAGATAACACTTTTCATGTGCTGAGTACCCTCCCCTGTACATGGAAAAGAAGGAAATCTATAGCTGGGGAATGCAAGCAGAAGCTAAAATGAGTTTGCACAATCAAACCTTTGGTATGTTCTTATCAGCTAGATTTCCCCACATACATCCTAGGCCGTAAGTTCCTCCTGCAAGCTTTTCCTATGTCTTGATAGTTTTTCATAATTTTTTGTTGTTGTTGTTTAAGATGTATATTAAGATCTTGGATACTTTTTTTTCTTTGAATTTCTCCTGTGCTCATGAAAATTCCAAGCAAATTTTGTTTGTTTTGCTCATCTCTACCTATTCGTTCAATGTATTGGCCCAAGTCACAGAACTTCAGAGAAATGGGATTTCACCAGGATGGAACACCACTGGCCAGAGTATCCTGCTTACACCTAAAGCTCCAGCTGACATCTTGAAGACATCAGTGTCAGGCAATGGCAAGAAGTTTTTATATAAGCCTCTCAAATATCTACCTATGAAGTGTGGACAGTTAAATTAAAACGTTCACTAGAACATGCTCACTGGGGAGCAAGGAGATGATACCAATTCACTATTCCATATAGGATTTTGGAGTCTGTCATGCTCATACTAGTATTTGAAACTTAGGGAGGTTTAATTTTTCTGATAGTCCTATTACAAGTGCGCATGAAATGCTAATGTTTCAAATTATTCCTTTTCTTTCTAAAGCTCACAATTTATCCACCATCAAGCCCATACCTGGGAAAATGAAAAGTCTTGAAAATAAAGGAATTGACAATTGTTGTTGTACACAGCTGGAAACTGACCCCTTGCTTTCTTTTTCCACCCAGTTGGCAAGCTTACTTTCCTGACTATTATTATTCACATTCAGGGATATCGGGGGGGGGGGGGGAGATACTTAAGGTTGTCGAACAATTGGCAGATGGTTCATACCCTCAGCCAGAAAATCATCTTGCCGTCTATTTGATTTGACTCATTGGTCTGCACTTATGTCTCACTGAATAAGATACACATACAAGTAGATGAGGAGTAAGGAGCTGAAACATAATTAATTCTGCTCCAGTATTCGCTTTCTGGCCACATTATTTGCTGTTTCCCTAACTGTAAATATAATAAACGTTCAGAATGAAACCCTCTTGCCCTTATGAGGTATCAGAGTGCCCTGACATTTCACATGGTCATAGACACCTATCTCCTACATTCAGCTACTCACAACTGTTAAGTTATGGCCTGCGTGCTCAGTGGATGGACTAAATGTAATCCAAGTATGCATGCTGACACTGTGATCATGGCAAAGATACTAGTAATGGACTATTGACATATCGTTATGGATTGGCTTTAACTAAGAAACTCATTTTTTTAAATCACGAGTAAGCTATTTCTTCACAATAACTATTTTATACTCAAAATAATTTTATAACTGATTGTTGAGGTCTTGCTGTCTATTTTAATGATAACTGTGGGCTCCCAAGAGCTATATTCTGCACATAGACTCAAGTGACCCTGCCCCCAAGTTATTTCTGATAGCTAAATAAAGATGCCCACAGCCAATAGGTAGGCAGAAGAGACATATGTGGAGTTTAGGTATCCTGGGCTTGGAGCTAGAGGAGGACCATGAGGAGAAGAATTTGGAGGTAGAAGGAGAAGTCACCATGAGTTAGGTGAGTCATGAAAATGTGACCCTGAGAACTGGCCAATTAGAGTAAAGAGCAGCCCAGAAGAAATATAGTATGTAATAACTTGAGGTTATCAATAGGAAAATAGATTCTAATAGCGTAGAGGGTAGATATTTGCCCAGTGCCTGTACTGTTTAAGGCTAATAGTAAATATAAGAGTTGTGTATGTCTTTTATCAAGGAAATAAATGGTCAAAGGAAGAGTAGAAACCTCGGGTCTGGATTAAAATTTTCTACAGCAACTGATAACATCCTTAATAATCCTGGCAAGCCATACAATTAAACATAAAATTTAAAAATGCTTATAGAGAAAAATTCCAGTCATGAAATAAACTTAAATAACCAAAATGAGCCTTTATGAAAATGAAAATTTTTGTTATGAAGCAGAAATACTTTGGGGGACTTTATACTTAGTGCCTCCAAACCTGCCATTCCCTGATTGAATGGACTATCTAGGCACTTGAGTTAACAATTAGATGCTAAGACTTGCAACATAAAAGAACTAGCTAGTGTATTTGGGACATACTATATATGAATAAAGTATATTCTTTTCATCACTTTCAACCAAGAATTCAAGCAGATATCAAGAAGCTTAGGAAATATCATGCAGTATTACCTTGCTGGAAAAGACCTTATGCAGAACTCCTCACCACCTGCACTTTCATTATAGTAAAAAATACTCCTCCTGTGTTCATGTGAACCATGGCCTAGCTAGACTCACCAACATACCCAGAACAGATGGAATACCATCTCCACAGGTGACCTCATAGAAAGGATTTCAGAGTCAGCTCAAAGTCCTAGAAGCAGATGACATCACAAAGTAGACAGATTTTTCCCAAAACAACACATCAAGAAACTACTTCCTTCACTATTTTGTCTCTTTTAGACTCTCCCTTCCTTGAGAAAGAAAATGCTTTTTTAAAAAAATACAAATCTTCCTCTTTCTTTCTCTCTCCTTAACCTTTGATCTTCTGGGATAGGCTTTGTTTCAAATTTATCTTTCCTATCAGCCTGATGGTTTTCTTAAGTGAAGCACAATTATTATACTGCCATACAACCGTTGTCTAGATTTTTGTCATATTACATGATCAGTCTGATTGTTGCCATATAATCTAGATAGTATCAAAAATCTTAACTACAGTAGTCTCTACAAATATGATTATCAAGTAAACTCATGAAAGAAGATGGATGAAGGGATGGTATCTATGACCAGACAAGAAAACCCCACTATCTTTCCTGTGAGTGAGATCCTAATTCCTGGGAAAAAAAAAAAACTCCATAAAAGATTATTGAATGTTTCTTGCTTATGGTCCAAAATTGTCACCTTGTAGATATAACTACTCAACACAGAGGAGCATGGACAGTCTCTGTGAGAAAATACTGTTTTCACTATGGATTATATGACATGAAGTATCTATTTTTTTGCATGTGAACAGAAGACACTAGCACTATCCATCTGACAATTGAGATTCAACCATTTTATTGGGCTGACATATTCAAAAGACTACAAGATAAATCTATTGAATTTGGGGCAGTGTGCTTACATTTTCTTTTTTCAGTGTATTTTCTCCTAATGTCCATCCTCCCCTTTGCAGAGCTCTTACTACTGAGTCACTAATCAGATTCTTTTTGCCAGACATTAATTCAGCTTTACCTTTAAGATAACTTACACTGGAGTTTTAGACAGAGGAAATGAAGGGCTTCAGAACACTCCACCACAGATTACATCACTTAGGTGTATTAGGTATTGTATTAGTCAGGGTTCTCTAGAGTCACAGAACATATGGAATGAACTTATGGAAATTATTGGAATGACTTACAATCTGCCGTCCAACTAGCCCAACAATGGGCAGCTGTGAATGAGAAGTCCAAGAAACATGTTTAGTTCCATGAGGCTAGGTGTTTCAGCTGGTCCTCAGTAGTATAAGCTAGAATCCTGAAGCAGGTTCTAACAGATGTGCTGACAAGTAAGTGCAAGCAGGCAAAAAAGAACAAACACTCCCTTTTCTCACTGTCCTTTTGGAGGCCTCCAGCAGAAGGTATGGCTCAGATAAAAGGTGTGTACCACCACACCTGGACTAGGAACTTGCACTGTCTCATGCTGGCCTTGAACTCAGAGATCTTCTTGCTCTGTCTCCTTGGAATAAAGGCATGTACTACCTTACCTGGGCCTAAGTTTTTCATGGCCAGTATGCCTCAATTCTGAACACAGACATGTGTTCCATTTCTGTATTGTAGATCATTCCAGATGTAGTCAACTTGACAAGCAAGAATAGCCATCACAGGTATTTTGAGCTAGTGATGTGCTAACAAAGGAACAATAAATGTGAGGAGGACTCCCCAACAAACCAAATTCCACCTGTATAGAAAAACATTCTTGGGGAGGGGGGTGGAGAAGAGACAATACAGAGCACTTGACACTTTAGGTATTGGCTAAAATGCATCAGTTAAGTAAGCCTAGCAATCAGACCCTCCCACTTCCCTTCAATTCCACCATACATTTTACTTTCTCAAAAACTCTTATACCCTACAAGCTAGAACTCCCATTTCCCTTCATATTTTCACTTTCCACAGTTTAGAATGCTTTATGTTTAAAGTTGAAAAGCTCTTGATACTAGTTGCCTCTTTGCTTCTTTTGATCTTATCTCATAGTCTTCTTTGTATCTGTATAAGTATTACATAAGCTCCTAGGTCCTTTCTCTAGCTCCTTCATTGGTGACCCTATGCTCAGCCCAATGGGTATCTGTGAGTACCCACTTCTGTATTTGTCAGGCACTGGCAGAGCTTCTCAGGAGAGAGCTATATCTGGCTCCTGTCAGCAAGCACTTGTTGACATCCACAACAGTGTCTGGGTTTGTTGATTGTAAATGGGATGGATTCCCCAGGTGAGTCCGTCTCTAGATTGTTATTTATTCAGTCTCTACTCTCACTTTGTCTCTGTAACTTCTTCCATGGGTGTTTTGTTCCCTCGTTCTAATATGGATAGAAGTATCTACACTATGGTCTTCCTTCTTCTTGAGATTTATGTGGTGTGTGAATTGTATTTGGGGTATTCTGAGCTTCTGGGCTTCTGGGCTCATATCCATTTATCAGTGAGTGCATATGATGTGTGTTCTTTGTGACTGGGTTACCTCACTCAAGATGATATCCACCAGATCCATCCATTTGCCTAAGAATTTCATAAATTCACTGTTTTTAATAGTTGAGTAATACTCCATTGTGTAAATGTACCACATTTTCTGTTTCATGTCCTCTGTTGAGGGACATCTGGGTTTTTTTCTAGCTTCTGGCTATTATAAATAAGACTGCTATGAACATAGTGGAGCATGTGTCCTTAGAGAAAGGACCTAAGGAGCTTAAAGGGTTTGCAGCCCCATAGGAGGAACAACAATATTAACTACCCAGTACCCCCAGAGCTCCCAGGGACTAAAGCACTAACCAAAGAGCACACAAGGTGGGACTCATGGCTCCAGCTGCATATGCAGCAGAGGATGACCTAGTTGGACATCAATGGGAGGAGAGGCCCTTTGTCCTATGAAGGCTCTATGCCCCAGTGTGGGGGAATGCCAGGGCCAGGATGCAGGAGTGGGCAGGTTGGGGAGGGGGAGGGTGTTTTTTTGGAGGGAAAACCAGGAAAGGGGATAACATTTGAAATGTAAATAAAGAAAATATCCAATAAAAAAGTATTACATAACATGCATGTTCTCTATTAATCTTTGACTTAATCAATCAGATACACAGAATTTAAAAAGAGTGAAGACAAGGTTTGCTTGTTTTCTTTTCTCTTTTGTACTTGACACATAAATAAATAAGTAAACAAACAAAATTTTCTCCAGTCAAGTGTCATTGGGTATATAAATTACATTCCAGAACAGGCCTCATACTTATACCTAGGAATAGTCAGCTATGGTTTGGGGGGGGTGCTTTTTATCATTTTATTTTGCCATTTTTTGTTTTATTGTTTGTCTATCTTGACATTTTAAGTCCCTAGAAAGAGTTTGGGAAGGAAAGGTGGTGTGATATTGTAGGAGAAGTGGGGCAGGGGAAAACATGATCAAACACATTGTATGAAAAAGAAAATCCAGATAAGAAAACACTCAGTAAATCTAAGGGTTTTCTACTGTTATCAAAGCTTTTGTCTCTTGCTCATTCTCTTTTTATATCTGAGGCAGACTTAGCAAGTATGAAAAAAGACATAAATCATTTAATGAGCCATTGATCTGTTAACAGTAAAACTAAACTAGAACTGTTAGCATTAAAACTGAAAAAAAATGAGTTTATGTAAACAATTGGGAAATTATTTTGATGAAAACTGAAACTCCCCAGGAAATTCGTGCTACAAGAGAACAGATCCGATGATGCTCTCTGCCTTAGAGATGAGTCTCAGGAACAAAACTTTGTGATCCAGAAAGACGACCTGCATAAGGAAATTTATCCGAATCTTCACAAAAAGTTACATCAGGCTGACTCAGCCTCTCTGTGGACTGCATTCTTTTGCTTTCACTTAACTTCTGAGAGGGAGCATGAAAAAAAAAAAAAAAACCATCCAATTCAAGATCAGCCTTGCCTCCCTTTTATTCAATTAAAGTAGTATTCTGACCAGCAAAATGCAATTTATCAAACAATCTTTTGAATTATAGTATTAGAATAAGTTATATATAAGTAAGTAGCATTTAAATGAAATAGTAGCAAAACATATGATTAATATAGAATCCATATATTTTTCCAGTGTTGGAGGGTTATATTTTAATCTAGCCAAACAAGCTGACTGCGCTTCTTTTTCAGAAAATAGGAAGAGTGGTTATCAAAAGTCAAAGCAAGGACAGTTATAGGATTGCTCATCAGTGCTAAATTTGGGCATAGAGTGTAAATGTATGGCAGATGCTATAGTAAAGGAAAATGCACTAAAACTTCAACTCAAAATGCCACTGTAAGTATGTACCAGTAGATTCTCTCTGTATTCTGTGGAAATCTGCAGACAGTTATGGATGAGAAGTCCAGACAGAAGTGTTTGTCTCGTCACTAAAGCAAGGGAAAAGTAGAAAACTGCCAGGAGTCTCACCTGAGACAAAGAACAGAAATTCAGTGCTTAGAGCAACAAGAAAACAAGAATCTGGCTAAGTAATGGGCAACGGAGACTCAAGCATGGTGGTTGGGGGGAAGAACATTGAAAGAAGTTGGGAAACCAGCTACAAAACAACTGTGAACATTTCTGTGGTGGAGGGCTGTTCTGTTTCAGAACGTTTGATGAGTTTAAGCCAAGAATGAGATTGGGGATGGAGACAAGAACTTGATAAAACCTAGTCTTTTGCTTAAAAAACAAACATAGCAAAGTTATAAAATATGAGAAAATATCCGAGAGCAGAGAGATTGATAACGCCAAAGACTTAAAAGGAAACTTCAAACGGCACAGAACCTATTGTAAACATAATTATAAGGCAGCCAATGCCTTGGAAGTTGCCTCTAATTAGTACTTTGGCTACTTGATTAGTGTTATGGTTGACAGAACAGATATTGTGATTTCATTGCATATGCTTTGTCTGCTTTTAATTCTTAGCATGCAATAGCTACATTTCCAAAAATAATACTAAAAATGTCAAGTAAAATAAATACTACCAAAAGTGGTATTTGCTGATAATCTATAGTCTTCTAATAAAACTGAGATATTTTTATGATTGTAAATTTTAAAACAGCAATTCTTTCAATAATATTTTACTGAAACACCACAAACAAGAGAGTAATTCTATTCAATCTCTGAAAACAGATTTTCTATATATATATTATGAAACCATTTAAGAATTTTCAGCAAAACTAGGGTAAAATTATTACTGTCATCATTTTCCCAAGTGAGAAAATAAACATTAGATAAAACTTCAGTAATTTTCCTCCCGATCCAACTAGGAAATTCAGATCTAGCCACCTCCTTGAGTCAATGTTGTTACAAATATAACAAGTTGAAACCAACATAAGATATTCCAGACTGAATGGTTTGTCTTATACATCATGTAGATGATGGGAATCTTGTTGCTGGTACAAATACCCAAAAAACTTTGGGGTTAATATCCCATTTGCTTGGGCAGGTGAGAGAGAGGAGAGAACTTAAACCCACATTCTAGATATCTACAAATATGTCAATTTAATTAGACTTCAATGTAGTGCTCTTATCTTTGAATATCCATTCAACAATAGGTTTTTTTTTTATTAGCTACATAGTAAGAGGTCTGATTAGAACAATCAAATTATATTTTGTGATTTAAGTTACGAACTTATGATCAGAAAATAGAAGTCTATATTCATGCACACAAACTTTTACTTCAGTTGGGCTCAAGAATCAGAATAAGACTTTTATACTGAGACTAATATTTTACCTAATCAAATGTGAATTTCAAGGCTGGGGAAATGGGTCAGTGGGTCAAAAAGTGTTTGCTATGTAAGTGTGAGGACTTGAGTTTGGACCCCCAACACTAGCTTAAAGGCCAGGTATAATGGTGCACACTACTAATCCCTGAGCTGAGAAATGAAGAAAAAATAACCCTGGGAGCCTAGCTAAAATGGAGTGCTCAGGGTTCAGGGGAGATGCTGCTGTAAACATTGAGATGTAGACCAAGGCAATTAGATGTCAATAGGGAAGCCACAGCTGTGTACACACACACCCACACTCGGAAGCAGGCATATACACAGACACAGACACACACATACAGGAGAGAGAGAGAGGGAGAGGGAGGAGGGAGGAGGGAGGAGGGAGGAGAGAGGAGGGAGGAGGGAAGGAGGGAGGAGGGGGAGAGGGGGAGAGGGAGAGGGAGAGGGAGAGGGAGGAGAGGGAGAGAGGGAGAGGGAGAGGGAGAGGGAGAGGGAGAGGGAGAGGGAGAGGGAGAGGGAGGAGAGGGAGAGAGGGAGAGGGAGAGGGAGAGGGAGAGGGAGAGGGAGAGGGAGAGGGAGAGGGAGAGGGAGAGGGAGAGGGAGAGGGAGGAGAGGGAGAGAGAGAGGGAGAGGGAGAGGGAGAGGGAGAGGGAGAGGGAGAGGGAGAGAGAGAGAGAGAGGATGGTAGAGACAAAGAGAAGATAAATTTCATTTACTTACAGGGATATTTAATCTCCTGGTTATCTAGTTATTGTAGCCAAGTGACTGATGGAAAGTATAGAAGGTCATACTTGTTATATGATTTATCAAGTAAATTTAATGAATAATTAAAGTACCTTGGTAGGTGGTGATACAAGCCTTAATCCCAGCACTTAGGAGGCAGACGCAGACAGATCTCTGAGTTCAAAGCCAGCCTGGTCTATAAAACAATATTCAGGACAGCCAGGGCTACATGGAGAAACTCTGTTTCAAAAACCGAAGACACACTAACAAAAAACTAAAATATTTTATACATTTTGTGTCATACAAAACACAATGAGGAAACACTACAAGTGGCATTAGCTTAAAGCTAGCCTCAGTTCCAAAATCTGAGTTGAATAACCATTAGCTTTCAACTTTTTCCCTTTGGTCCTCTTTCTCCTCTTCCTTTCCCTTCTTTCTCTTTCTCCGCGTGTTTTTCTCCTTCCACATTTTTATGAACATCGAAATGTTTTACTCTTTATGTGTACCTCTCACTCTGTAGATGACACGTCACTCATGATTTCAAGACAAGCTAATCTGTATCATTCCTTCAGAACTCTGAACTACATCTGTTGGTAAAGCTTGGTCCTCTAGGTGAGGAAAACAAACCAGTTAGGAGGAGGCCAGATGATCAAGAGATGAAAACCATCAAAAGGCTAGGTTGAGCTCTGACATACTTCTGTGGTCCCAGGACTTGGGAATCAGAGGCAGGTGGATTGCAGCAATTGAAAGCTAATATAGTTTACATAGCTGCAGACCAACTAGTACTTCACCTCTATCTGCTCTCATGTCAATTTCATTCTATGGCATGGTTTTCATTTATCTAATTCAAGTAATGTGATGTGTTGTGACTACCCTCTCTGCTTTGATTGACAGTCTGTTTTCTCCTCTATAGTCTGCCTTAAGAATCCCTTTGGCCATATCTCTATAAGCAAAGTTGGACTTCCAACATTAAAGACAAAAATCTGTTGTACACTAGTTTGTAAATCATTAAATTCTACTTTATGATTCTGATATTCTCCTGATCCTTGTTAAAATAACTTTTCCTCAGCACCAGCTCTATTATTTACTTCTACAATTTTATGAAATAATTTATGTTTCCACCAATTTATAAAATTTCATATTACTAGATTGTACTCCATGCTTTGGATTTTTATATTCACATGTACACAATGTGATGTTTTGAGATGAAATCCAAACCTAAACTTGAAAGTCATTTACTTCATATGTACCTAATAATCATATGCTTAAACTAACCACATACAATATTTGTTTTGACTAATCACTTGAGGTCAAGTGTAAATCTCCATTTGTAGTGACATGTTGTGACAGGATTAGAGTCTTTCTTGGTTCCTCAATTCTAGAAGAAAAGAAATTTGGCCTAGAGGTAGAGACTGTTTAAGCAGAAGTGTACTTAGTAAATCAAAGTGATATTGCATCTGGAATTTTGAGAAGGCTGACTCAGAGTTGGGGAACTGGTGTCCTGATAGTTTCTGTGATCTGAGCTCCTGCAAAGTTTATGTTGGTTTCTTTCCTATTGTGCTGTCATTGTTAAATTCCCCACCTTTTGTGTCCCACTATATGGCACTTGATCTAGGACCATGATGACTTTGTAGATTTTCTTCCCATGCCATCAGCATATTCATATGATGTGCATGAATGCCCAATGGGAGAATGTCCTAGAACCTTGAGTTTTGATGTAATAGCAACAATCTAACTGCAGCTTTGAAGATGCTAACCACAAAGAGCATTTAACCACCTAGAGACACAACCACCACGAAGTAACTGTTTTCCTAGTTAATTCATGTTCAACTCACCAATTAATCCACTAATACAACACTATCATACTTATGTTTGCCCACTTTGAATTTCCATCAAAAATTTGAAACTCCAATCTTTGAGGGTTGGAATGATAAATGTTTCTTCCATAACATCTTCCTCCAGAAGGATTCCTGGTTATCTTCAGAATTATCAAGAAGGGGAGAAGATGTCCTAACATCTTGGATTACTAATAGAAAGGGGCCCAGATCTTTTAGGTGAGGGGTGAAATTCTAGGGAAGCTTGTCTCATTGCATCTGAAGCCCAGTAGAACAAATAAGTCAGGGGTGATTGACTGCTACCTCTTTTGTAAGAACATTTAGTGCTTAATAGCTCTTACACTTTGAATGTAAAGTGCTCCACTTAGGTTCATGATTGGAAAAAAAAATCTGACTCAAGAGCTATGCCTGGACCTCCTGATAAATCTAAGAAATAGATATTGGCCTTATCCTTGTCCAGATTTTCTTCCACCACCACTGAGGTGTTGATGAAAACAGGTCCCATTCAGCATTGGAAATAGGAAACAGTTGTGTCAACAAGTCCAGTATTCACTGATACATGACATTAGCTTTTCTAGTATCTTCCATCAGCCAGGAGCTGTTCATTTGTTTGTCTGTATGTTTGTCTGTCTTCCTGCAGGTTCTTACTCTGCAGTCTAGTCTAACCAACCTCCCATTGTAAAGCCACAGCTGGTCTTCAATCTCTGGTGATCATCCTGCCTTGGGCTTCTGAGTACTGGGATCATTGTTGAAAACCTTGGCACTGAGCTACAAGGAGGGGTTTCTGATGCTGTGTATTATTCATGTAGTCCCTGGAACAAACAAGAAACACTCCAGGGACCAACATGTCACAATCTATAGTAAGTTAGAATTTGGGTTATCTATATGTAAGACCCTCAAATTTAGAAGTATTGGTGGAAAAAAATCTCTTTTTATGCCTTAGAGACCAACCAAGAAAATGATCCCGATTGCATATATTACACAAGAAAGGCAGAACAGTGTAGTCAATAAACTGAATGTCTGTGAATATACTGACCACATTGTCATTTCCCCCTCATGAGTGGTGTGGAGGCAGAAACATCACATAGTCTCAAATAAGAAAGGTATTTGTAGCCAAATGTAGGTATGGCTGTGTTTCCACCAGTACATTTCTGAAATACTGATGGATCCCAGGGGCTCCAAGGAATAGATGCAGCTGTATAGGTATCCAAACCATAATCATCAGTGCAAAGAAAGGTGAAATTTCTCAAAGATGAGTTTTAAGTGTGGGGAATGTCTGAATATGAGCTAAATTAGAGGATATGTTTGAGTGCGTTTATTAAAATTGCCAGTTACATTATAGAGCATTCCAGTTCCAAGTCTATTCTTTTTTTTTAATTAGGTATTTTCCTCATTTACATTTTCAATGCTATCCCAAAGGTCCCCCATACCCACCCCCCCAATCCCCTACCCACCCACTCCCCCTTTTTGGCCCTGGCGTTCCCCTGTACTGGGGCATATAAAGTTTGCAAGTCCAATGGGCCTCTCTTTGCAGTGATATTCTTGAATCCCCTGAGAAAGTCAGTCACTGAAGGGGCACACATTTTTAAAAGTTAGGTTTAACTGCATTACTTTTATTATGGCCCCACTCTAAACTATGGTTTCTTTTACAAATGCTAATATTTGAGTCTTCTAGCCTCCTTTATTTGAGTGAATGAATTTTATAGAGTAGAAAATATTCCATAAGAAAATGTATCAGAGTATCTAACTTATCCTGGGAGCTTGAGAAATTGATGAATAGTGGAGAGTACTTACTGCTCCTTCAACCGATTAGAGTTCAGATCCCAGGATCTACATCAAATGGCTCACGAGCATCTCCAAATTACCCTAAGACCTTCTGAATGGAAAAACATAGATAGGAATTGGCAGCAATTCACCTGGCCTGAACTGTATAATCATTACTAGATGGGGGACTGCAGTGTTGACCAACTATAGGAACTCAGGTCCCTCCAATCCCTTACCAGATCATTTTACTTGCAAAGTATATGAAAAGCCTAAATATTATGAACTCTGTTTTGCCATAATTTTCACAATGGCAATGAAAACAATAGACACATATACTCTTTCTAGATTATTTATTTGAGGATATAGCCAACCCTTTAACTGGTCTATAGAATGTGTGAGGAAGTAATTGGTTTCAAATGGATCTAATAGCAGACACAACACCAACAGAATCATGAGCATTGTAAGGAAGGAGCAACTAATGCTCAGCTCATGAAACAAACAAGTTATCAGGAACAGATTGGGAAGGACAAGAGTGCCAGCAAACAGACAGAGGCCAAGAAGAGGCCCACTTATGTCGTGGCAGAGAATCTTTTGTTAAAACGGACTACTTAATCTGTTTTGTGTGAGATACTTTAAGTCCTCTGTGGTTTACAGCTCCTGGAAGACTGGGGTGGATCTTCTATGAGTCTGTTGGAGGGGAGTAAGACTTGGCTTGTAAATGAACACTTCTGATGAAGAGTATACACATTTTAATTGCTATGAGGGTAGAAAGCAAGACAGTGATCAGAACTTTCCAATTAGGCCAGAGTACCTAGCTTTCTAGTTCTTGATAACCACTTGACTTCCTGGTTAGAAAAGGAGGGGTTTCATTGGCCTGAAGAGGCCAAGCAGTGACTCATGCCATAGACCCATGTGGCCTCTTGAAACTAACCCAGATAAACCTGTTGAGTTAATAGTGTCAGAAGCTAACAGTCATAGGTCAAGAGTGTCCTCCCATACAAAAGCACAAGGAGTTAAGTTTTGGTGGAACCTAGTTCTGGACTGTGTTCTGAGAAGAGCCGTGGCCAGGACTGTGATATCACAGGGCACAGTCTTCCCAGGTGTCTTTTCAGGCATGGGTGTCTCCTGGGGACAGTGATCTCCATGAAGAACGTAGCCTACTTTGCCACATGGTAGATAATCTGGGATATAAAAGATGACACCTCTTCATTTTATAGAGATCAGAGAATTTGGGAGTCATGCTCCTTGTCTGCACAATAGCCAGCTCCTAGGACTTTTCTGTCAAGGTTGGAAATATCTCTATCCCACAGTAAGGGGTCAAATCATCATAAGCAATGTACTGGTAGCCTCAGTAAGTTGGGTGGGTTAGTTCCTTCTAGTTTTCTCAGATACATGAGCACCATATGTTGGCTGTGCCAAACCAGGAAAGGGCACTTTGACCTTGGAAACTTGTGATCACCCTGTTTACACGCCATACAGACTGCCCATGGATTTACTTTTGCTCAGTAGGGGTAAAGGAGGGGAGGTCTTTTGTGATCATTTTCCCCTCAGTCTTTTATTCTGCTTTTGTTTTGAGACATGGCCTCATGTAACCCAAGGAAGCTAAGCTTTGTACTCACTGTATAGCCGAGGCTAGTCTTGAACTCCTGACTGTCCTGTCTTTAATATATAAGTGCTGAGATTATGGATACATGTTACCATATCTGTCTGTGGTCCTTTCAAGTTCTTTCTCTCTGTGTCCTTTATTATTTATACAAACCAAATTTGATTCATTTCTATTTCAAGTTTTTCTCACTTTTAATATCTCTGTGTGGTCAAAAATGGGAGGAAGGAGCAAGGAAAGATAAATATGTGTGATGAAGAGAGCAAAGGCTTTTGATTTTGTCTGGGTAATATTTTTATAATTGGGTGTTTTTGAGATTACAACATAATTACATCATGCCCCTCTTTTCATTCCTCCTTTTTTTATATATTTTTTATTAGGTATTTTCCTCAATTACATTTCCAATGCTATCCAAAAAGTCCCCAATACCCTCCCCCCTGCTCCCCTACCCACCCACTCCCACTTTTTGGCCCTGGCATTCCCCTGTACTGGGGCATATAAAGTTTGCATGTCCAATGGGCCTCTCTTTCCACTGATGGCCGACTAGGCCATCTTTTGATACAAATGCAGGTAGAGTCAAGAGATCCGGGATACTGGTTAGTTCATAATGTTGTTTTACCTATTGGGTTGCAGAACCCTTTAGCTCCTTGGATACATTCTCTAGGTCCTCCATTGGGGGCCCTGTGATCCATCCAATAGCTGACTGTGAGCATCCACTTATGTGTTTGCTAGGCCCCAGCATAGTCTCACAAGACAGCTATATCAGGGTCCTTTCAGCAAAATCTTGCTAGTGTATGCAATGGTGTCATCTTTTGGAGGCTGATTACGGGATGGATCCCTGGATATGGCAGTCTCTAGATGGTCCATCCTTTTGTCTCAGCTCCAAACTTTGTCTCTGTAACTCCTTCCATGGATGTTTTTTCCCCAATTCTAAGAAGGGGCAAAGTGTCCACACTTTGGTCTTCGTTCTTCTTCAGTTTCATGTGTTTTACAAATTGTATCTTATATCTCGGGTATACTAAGTTTCTGTGCTAATATCCACTTATCAGTGAGTACATATCATTTGAGTTCTTTTGTGATTGGGTTACCTCACTAAGGATGATGCCCTCCAGGTCCATCCATTTGCCTAGGAATTTCATAAATTTATTCTTTTTAATAGCTGAGTAGTACTCCATTGTGTAAATGTACCACATTTTCTGTATTCATTCCTCTGTTGAGGGGCATCTGGGTTCTTTACAGCTTCTGGCTATTATAAATAAGGCTGCTATGAACATAGTGGAGCATGTGTCCTTCTTACCGGTTGGAACATCTTCTGGATATATGCCCAGGAGAGGTATTGCTGGATTCTCCGGTAGTACTATATCCAATTGTCTGAGGAACCGCCAGACTGATTTCCAGAGTGGTTGTACAAGCTTGCAATCCCACCAACAATGGAGGAGTGTTCCTCTTTCTCCACATCCTCATCAGCATCTGCTGTCACCTGAATTTTTGATTTTAGCCATTCTGACTGGTGTGAGAAGGAATCTCAGGGTTGTTTTGATTTGCATTTCCCTGATGATGAAGGATAATGAACATTTTTTTCTCATTCCTCCTTCTAAAGCCTGTTATTGCTTTATTGTTGTTAAGAAACACATGACCAAGGAAACTTACAGAAGAAAGTACTTAATTGGGATGCTTGCATTTTCAGAGGGTTAGTCCATGATCATTTTGTCAGGGACCGTGGCTACAGGCAGGCAGACATGGTATTGGAGCAGTAGCTGTGATCTGACATCTGATCAGCAAGTTACAGGTATAGAAAGGAGGATACTGTGACTAGTGTGGACTTTGAACCTTCAAAGCCTATCCCCAGTGACACACAGCCTCCAATAAGGCCATACTTACTCCAACAAAGACAAACCCACTAACCTCTCCTAAACAATTGTACTACTATATTTTTATGTCTAAAGACAATAACATGAACAGACTATAGAAAATCCTTAAGTCTCATTGGTAGCACTAATCTGTAGTTAGTTTTGCCACCCAAGTCACATGCTGTGATCCTAACACCAAGGGTTGGGTTAGTAAATAAGTCTTTGGGAGATGATTAAATCCTGAGGGTAGAACTCCATTAAATGGCTTCAGTGTTCCTATGAGGGAGATCCCAGAGAACAGTCATTTTCTTTCTAGCATGGGATGGCATAGCCAGGTGCTTTTGACCAGAAAGAAGGACCAGACATTAACTCTGCTGTCAAGCCTGACCGTGGACTGTTAAACTTCCAAAAACACCCCAAACATGTTTGTCTTTAAAAGGCACCTAATATTATGGTATTTCATTATAGTAGTTCAAAACAGACAAAAGGTGCTATAAATTACTATGTTAGTTAGACAGAAATATAAAAGAAGAAACCAAAGACCTTAAAATAAGACTACATTGTTCAATGGAGAATGCATTCTTTGGATAAATATATCCTCAGTATAATAGAATGTATAGTAGATCATTATCTTAAAATATTCTGCATTCTTATGAAGACTACAGCAGTATTCACAAGAGCCAGGATATGAAAAAACACTTAATGACCTGTGACAAAAGAAAAGAATAGAATAGAGATATCTTACCATTTCCAACAGCACAGAGGAACCTGGCCATTATGCCAAGTCCACAAAGCCAGACACATAATGACAAAAGCTCCATAATCTCACTTATATAGGATGCCCCAAGGGGTTACATTCATGCGCACCAAGTATGCAATGCTGGTTGCTGAGAGCTGTGGTTGAGTGGTGGGGGTACAATGGAAAATGCTGCTCAAAGGGATAAAATTGCAACCATGGCATATGGTTTTCAATATAGCAAAGTGACTATGGATGGTATTCTGCTGTCTCTTATCCTTGAAATCTGCTAAAATGTTAGTTCTTAAGTGCTCAAAACACAAAAATAAAGAGAATGGAATCTCTGTGAGACATGTTAATTGGCTTGGTGGCAATTATTTCACAATGACACATATCTCAAAACATAAAATGCACACATAAACTGCATATTGTTCTCTTTGGTTACAAAACTCCAAGCTGCATTAAAAGAAGAGTGGTAAAAAAAGGAGTTAGGGCAAGGGAAAAATCAGTGGTGAGGTCACTC
This sequence comes from Mus musculus, assembly GCF_000001635.26. Lineage (NCBI taxonomy): Eukaryota > Metazoa > Chordata > Mammalia > Rodentia > Muridae > Mus > Mus musculus. The sequence continues at coordinate 24,843,333 of NC_000072.6, read as the reverse complement.
AGTTGATATTTATTCATATTTTTACATGTGGATAAAGAGCTTTCCACTGTATATTTATACCTCAGTTTCTTTGTACACTCATCAATTAATTTGGTTACTAGTTTGGAGAATCTATATGTATATACCTGTACATATATTACTATCATGAAAATAGAAAAAGTATTTACAAGAGGATATATTCTTATGGTTTCTTGAGTAAACACTTGGATATGTGTTTATAACAAAGGATTAGACAAGTTTTGACAGTTGTGGTTGCATTAAACTACAAGCAAATCTGTATAAGGAAGTTGTCCTATACCTTAATTACCATTAGATCCATTATCCACACAGTGTGTGTGTGTGTGTGTGTGTGTGTGTGTGTGTGTGTGTGTGTGTGTGTGTGCGCATGCGCACGGAGTGCTCTTACTCTATTTTAATTTCTATTTAACTACAACAACTTATGATGAGCAACAGAGACCAGAAGGATTTATTTTCAAATATCATAAGCTACTTAAGCTCTCTATGCCTGAAATTCTTCTTCCTCTAATTGTTAACAATACTACCAACAATATAGGATAATTAGGAGGATTAGTGCATTAAATATATGAAATTCTCAGAACAGTGTCCAGACATGGAAAACTAAGGAAAGTTTTCCATTTTTGTTGCTGTTCATTTTAGCTCAAAAAAAAAAAAAAACTTTTAGTTATGATATCACAATGTCAATTATCTAAAGCTATTCCTATTAAAAACATTTTATAGCATGGAGAGGTCACCAAAACAAGGAACAGTGTGGATATATACTAAATTCTCCCATCTTCCTGTATTCCAGACACAAAATAAAATGCCAGGAAGCAAACAGATGGTTTAAGTTGGTTTCTATATGGAAAGCGACGAAATTCATTTAAGGGTCCACAGATTTTGGCAACCTGGGGGTTGGAGTTATAGGTAAAAGAGATAGAGAATAGAGAAAATAAAACTTCAAAGTAGATGTTTGGAAGAAGAGAGGAAGGCGGTATGAGAGTATGTCGGTCAGTGCAGTCTGACAAATGGGTGAAGCCTGGATCAGGCTGAAGAGGCTCCATGGAAGCCCTGGGTTGAGAGCTGACTCAAATAGAGGGCTGACAGAATACAGAAGGTTACAACAGCAATATCTAGATCAAATATGAACACCAACTGGTGCAGAAAATAGAGTCAGGTTTTAGAAAGGAAGAAATCGGTATCTTCTTTTGGCTGAAGGTAGAATCTAAAGTTATACCAGGGACTCCAACTGACTTGTAAGGGCAAGGAAGCCCCAGTATTGGAAGCAAACATCTCTATAGGAAAGGAAAATCTCCATGGTATATTGAGATAGAGTACATCCACTAGCAACAGATCCTCCAAGTCTTCAGTAAATAATATCTCACCATTTCCTGTTCCATCCTGGTCACCAAGCATTGTAGTCTGAGACATTGTGCACCATGACACTTCTATGCTGCTGCCACTGCACTAAATATAGTCTTGTTCTACAATTCTTAGACTCCTTTCTGATTGCCCTAGTCCACTCTGCCAACTCCACAACTTCTACATTCAGCAACAGTGCCTCTATCATACCCGTTATCCTAACATTTGAACTTTGATCCTTGGCTTTCCTCTTTGCCCTACCTTCCCACTCATGTATCCCAGTTTGTCCCCATGCCTCCTACAATGAAAAAGAGAAAGTACCCATTTAACCTCTTAGTCTCTAGAATTTTGTCTTCGTGTATAATCTGTGTGTCGGCTATTAATATAAATGTGTCTACAGCAGTCATGAGCCATACAATATGGATGACTTGGAATTAAACTCGGGTCCTCTGAAAGATCTGTAAGTGCTCTTAACCACTTGGCATTTCTTCATCAAAAACCTATTATACCACCCATAAAAATAAAGTGATATCGTTTACTACAGCATAATTATCCATATTGTAAGCCATAATAAATGGCCACTACTATTCCAAAGTATCCATAGTTTGTACAGAATGACCACTAGATTTCCTTATTTGAAAAATGTTTGATTCTTCTTAAGTCCTAAGTGCTATTTGTCATTCTATACATACACCTATAAAGAAAATAGACCAAATATCAATCCTCACCATGTTTCCAGTTTAGGCCAAGTGAGGAGTAGAAGTAGATGCCTCGTGTTATAAGAGATGAAAATAGAAAAGGCCAAATGATGTGTGTCTTTACTGAAAATTTCCAGTTCTCAAGGTGGGTTGATAAGGTTTTATCACTTGGGTATCTTTTGCTTTAACACACTCTAATAAGCACAGTCAATAATCTCCTCCTCTGATGTGCTTTACCACCTATTAACCACTCTCACTTTAAAGCAACCCCCACAGACTGGAAGGATGTCTCAGTGGTTAACAGCATTGGGATGCTCATGCCGAAGTTCAGGGTTCATAATCCATATGATTGTCTTACAACCATCTGTAACTCCAAGTTCATGGGACCCGACACCCTCTGCTAGCCTCTGCAAACTCTAATATACATATGCACAAGTATAGGAATAGCATAGAATTAATTAACTAACTAATTAAAACACAAAACAAGACAGTCAACTTTTCTGAGCAGCTAGGTTCTGCACATGTTGCACCCTCCACCTGCTCCATAATCAGTTTGGTCAACATTGTTCCCATTGTCATCAACCTCAAAGTTTTGGCCATGATACATATCCTTCACATCAGCTCCTCCTACCATCTGACTTTATCTCTCAAGATACATGCAAGCTCTCCACTCAGTCACGCCCTACACATCATGTACCTGGGCTGAACCAGGATAGTCTACTTGATTCTTTCTTCTACACACCATCCAACTACTGTAGGTCATATATCCTACCCTAGTGTGGTCATCCCTGCCTATACTACACCCAAACTCTAGGCTTTGGCCAGGACACGTATCTTGCATACATGCCCAAACTCTTCCTGCCTCCTACTTTATCTCATCCCTCTTGTGCCTCATCCATCTTCCAAGTCCAATCCAGTTCTGCATATTTTGCACCAGGGCCAACCCATGTGAGCCCACCAGATTTGTCTTTCTATGCACTCACTTCCATTGCCAGATCTAACCAGATTCCACATCCAGTGCCTTGACTTACTCCGGTCAACCCTGCTCATGCCACCACCAACCTCCATGCGTGAACCAGAACATGCATCCTGCATGGCAGCACAGACCTGTGTCCACCGTATTTTATCTCACTCATGCTATCTCCAACCTTCAGGCACAACCCTACTCATTCTGTGATCTGTCCTGGTACACATGCCCAAGTATAATCATAAAAACACAAATATGAAAGGTCAAAGTACACAGTACCCCCCAAATACCCAAATACTATGGAAAAATTTCACAATGAGAATTACTTAGATGGTCCCCTGGACACAGAATTTCAAAGAACAATCATATGTTTTATCAAAGAATTCAAGCAGTTTAAAAAGGTTGCAACAGAACAGCTCAATGACCTTAAAAATGATACATTTATAGAGGATACAAGGCTAAATGATGGCTAAGAAATCATGAACATAATGCTGAAAGAAATGATGAAGACAGTCTAGGTTTTGAAATGTAGCTAAATAAAATGACATAAATATTGAAAAAAATAAGTTAAAATGGGACAGGGACTGAGAAACTTAATAACCCAACACCCCCCCCCCCAAAAAAATAAGGGAAAACCTTATAACTAGAATGAACCAAGTAGAAGAGAAGATACCTAGGATTCAGATAAAGTAGAGGAATTAGACCACACAAGAAATATTATTGAAAAGCCTTTAAAGCACAGGAAAGGAGCATGTAGGAATTTGGAGACACCATCAAAAAAAAAAAGAAATCCCAAAACTTAAAGCTTCATATTATAGGTATAGCTTAGGGAGAAGAATCTCAGGTCAAGTTCATTGATGAAAACTTCCCCAAATAAAGTAATATAAAAACCATGCAGATACAAGAAGCTACCAAGTACACAAAACCTGAAAAGAAATTCCAGTTACGTTACACTAAGTCAGAAGAACAAAGAAATAGTACTGAAAACTGAAAGAGAAATACACACACATATACACATATATATATATGCGTGTGTGTGTGAGCCCTCTAAACTTACCATAGTGTTGAAAACATACTATATTGTCATTTTCTTTTTTCGAACTGAAAATAGATTCTTCTTTTAAACAATACATCCTTACCACAGTCTCACCACTTCTACCCTCTTACCCCTGTCCCTCAGAACCACCCCCACTCTGTTTCGTTCACCTTTGAATATAAAACAAACTCACATTTGTCAATACTGCATCCCAAGCTTGAGAGAAATAGCCAATAAATGTGCTATGATGCAAATGAGTGAGCTTATGACTGATTAGATAGAATTGGGCATTTGGGGAATACAAACTTGACAAGTAGGAATGAAAAGAAAGCTGGCTTACTTTATAAAAGTGGTTTCTAAAGCTGTATTATGTACAGCTATACATAGGATTGTCATATATAAAGTTTATATTGCTATAAAATAGAGATAAAAATTTAATTCTAAAAACTATAAAATGTATAGTTTTATAAGTGAGTTGTCAAGTACACTTCAAACATACACATACTTTTTAATAAAAGGAATTTTTATCTTACTCTTTACTTGATCATTTTTGAACTATGACAAACTTCTAATGAAGACATTCATTCACAATAATTTGATTTTATTCAATCTTCATTCTCCTTTGACTAAAAACAAAATATAAAAAACAAAAACAAAACCCCTAATATCCAAGTATGGCAAGCTTGTTTGCCGTCAGCATTATTAAAAGAATAGACATTCTGCCTTTAAATATCAAAATAGAATCTCAACTATTAAAATTGGATTACCTTTGTGAAACAGAATCTGATTTTGCATTGCTGAATGAGCACAAGACTATAACAAATATTTCAAAAGCTGGGTATAGATATAAAACTAAGGGGTGCCCACTGAGGTCTTCCTTAGGAAATTTGTGGGCCTCTGGAGCAGTTGATAGAGTATGTGAGTAACAACCATGAGAAAGAGAAGGCTTCTTCCAGGTAGAAGGTAGAATGCTGGGGTAGCTCCTACATTTAAACAAATATCGTGACCAGTGCTCACTCTAACATTTCCCACCTTTTCAATATCAAGCCCTTCTTTAGAATTCATGTTGGGATAACAGCTGCACTTAAAATGCTCAGAGAAGTATTTCAGGTCTCCAAATGAGGGGTTGCCAACTACTTCAAATGTCCCATTTTACAAAAGTTTAATGTCTATATTATTTGGATTCAACTGAGTATAGTGACTTCAATCTGTGTCTTTCCTTGTACACATGCCTTCTCCAAAGTGTTTGGCTGCACATATAGGATGACATTGATTGTGTATGGATTAAGGTAGTCCTCATGTATTTATGTAGGCCTGGACAGCCTGGCTGTAAAATAGTAAGACAGTCAATGTTACAAGTCACAAGGTATTTTAATGTCTCTTCCATGAACTTTCTTCTTGCCTGTTCAAATTGTCCTTTGGCTTTTGTGGTGGTTTGTGCAGTGTTCATTCCTGGATTTGGGGACTGTGCCAATTAAGTGGACTTAGTCTTATAAGTGTCCTTGTGTTTCCAGTTTCATCCCCAGATGGGCTTCCATTCTTTCCCGTCAATGACAGCTGACCCTTATTGGTCTACTGGAGTATAGAGCTCTATGTTAATCTTAGCTTTGGTCAAATTACCTTGCAAACTCCCTGCCTGAGGTATTCCTCCAAACACCTTCTCTTGTTTCTCATTTAAGCAAGGATATTTTCCAAGTCAGTCATTATAAAATATTGTGACAGGCTGCTGTGTGGCAGTTGTCCAGAGGCGTCCAGTTAGAGAAGAAACTTATATCCAATGAGGTTCTTAAGCTTCCAACACAGGTTTCAGCTGAGACATTCCAGGCCCAAAGGACAGTCACATCTTTCACATTGGTGCTGCCCTATAATCCACAGTCAGGGAACATGAAATCAGAAGGAAGATTAACACTATCTATATAATGCATCCCCAGACTCACCAAAGCTCCCTCAAAAGAGGTGCTTAAATCTCAACTCTCCCATCATAGAGAGTAATTACTAAGTAAGCACTTATTTCTTCTTCCACACTTTGGTCTGTCCAGTATTTGATGCAAAGGATTAGAAAGATTGTGACAAGAGGCCACTGAGGGATGTGACTGATTTTCACTGAAAAGTACTCCTCTTGTGTCATGTTTCAAGAATATTTAGCAGCAATTTAAATCATCCAGAACTGAAAACTGCAAATGCAGAATTCACTGTAGCCATAATGAGAACTTTATCAAGTCCTCAATTAAACAGGGAGTTTAACTCAATTTTGATGGATAGAAGGTCTGCTATTGTGTTTAAAGCAGTAATATTTCTTCTCTTTTGTATGCATCAAACCTATAACAATAAACATTAGTCTTCCAAAATCATCCCTGACCCCACAAAGAACTGAATGTAATAATTCCCTTTTATTAGGTCTATAAAATATTATTTCTAGCAACACTTAGGAAAAGCCAGTTGAATAAAAAAATTCTTATTTATTGATCTTAAAAAACTACTGTGTGATGATTTAATAAATTTGGAAAACAACCTTTCACAGAACTATAAAAATTATAAAAGGAATTATGTTTACCTTTGGAAATCATAAAATGCACTGCACTTAGATTGAGGACATTTCTTGAGGTCAGCTCTGAAATTATTTACATACAAACAACATAAAGGGGCCAGGAAATTGTATTTATGTGACTAACATAATAACCAAAGGATCATAGTTTACCCATTTAAGACTGAGAGGATACAGGGAGTGGGGAGAGCATTTGGGAGAGACTGGAAGGAGAAAATTGAAGTGGGCAAGTGATGTACTTATTTTAATTAAAATCCATAAAAATTGTAGATCACGCATTACTAGCCCAATAACAACAAAAAAGTCCTTATGAAGCATCTTGATTTACATAATGCAGAGATGTTTGGGCATAATACCAGTAAACAAAGTGTACAGTTGCCCCCCCCACACACACACACACACACTTATCACTGGTTTAGGTTTCCATACTTTCAGGTGCAATAACCTAGAAATATTAGTTGGAAGTGTATTTTTTAAAAATCAGTTTGGTGAGTTATACCTCAATAATAGAGGTCTTTGCCTGTAACGCACAGAGCTTTGAGACTGGTCACTAGTGTGAGAGCAATCAGAAGCAAAGTTTGAAAAACAAAGATACTGCTGTATTCACAATAAATAACCCATAACTTTTCAACAGCATCTATTACAGCATCTTATTACAACTACCCTATGACTAGCCATTGGCACTAACCCCTTAATGTTCCTGACTTATAATTAAACTTTGCCATAGGCGTGTGTATATAGAGGATAACAGTATATTTTGGAATCAGTCCTCTCTGGCATATCAGATATTTATGAAAGACATCACCATAAAATAAGAATGCAACACGTATATTAACAATTAAATCATTCCTTAATATTACCCAAGAAATGGTTATGTTGGCATTTTAAGCTCAAAAGAGATCATAGGTGTTCTGTTGACATACATACAAACAGAACAGTGAAGTCTCCCCTTCACAGGATAGTGTAGTCTGGCCAGCCACATTGAGATCATCTTTCAACAAATCTGGCTAGAAAGATTACTTCAAAGCACAGCCTAAACATCAGTTCTGTATCCCATTCATTGTGGGTACAATGGAGCTGATTGAAAACATGATGACCCAAGAAAGTAATAGTACACTCATATGCTTGTAGCACTTTTTCAAATTTAAGGTCACATCTGTCAGGGACATACCTGCCAAAACTCCAGATTAATAGTTCTAATGGAAATAGTAACAACAACAACAACAACAATAAAAGTAAAGTAGATCAAAGCTGAATGTCAGGATGGAATGCACAAGGGTCGGAAGCACCAGAATGGCAGGGAAAACAATAAAGATGCTGTTCTGTGAATGTTTTCCATTAGTTATCCTATGTTAGGAAAACAAAACTTCTGGATTTTCTTTTGCTCTTGTAGTACATTCAAGAGAAACAAAACTTGAGGGTTTTTTCTTTTCTCTACTCTTACACTGTGACCTTGAGAGGCATGGAGATATATCTCTCTCTAGGAAGAAAGCTATGAACGCTGAAGGGGACATCAGCTGATTGTCTGCTCAACCAATGTAATCTGACTTGAACTACCTAGAGATAGAGCCCACAAGCTGGCATCTCAGTCACAAATACAAACAATTTTGATCAAATGCCTATACAGAAGATTTCTTGCAACCCTCTCCTCATGTTTAACTAACTTATGGGAAGGGTCTGTCATAATAGATGTTACAAAGGGTGGATTAACAGAAACATATGGTCAGACTGGGAGAAGCAGGAAAGGCCTCCATATTCTTTCCATGTGATATTCCACCCAGGAATCACTACATTGATCTGAGGCCTGAGAACTCTCAAACTCTGTTCTTTCAGGTTTTTATAGAGACTTCTCTGAATAGTCATGAAGGAAGCAATGGTAGCTATGTGAAAATAAGATTATATAGAATAAGAATGATCAAAAGACTATAAACCAGAGCTAGAAAGTGTAGTCAAGGATTGTCATTTTTCATTGAAATTTTGTGATTTCTAGTTAGATAAAGGAAAATCAGAGAATTTATTACCAGGTCAAAGACAAAATAAAGGGATGATTAGAGAGTCTAAGACCTGTAGCAATAAAAAAGTTGTAAACTAGGAGCTAAAAATAAAAACCAAAATTTCTGTATTAAAATGTCACAGTTAGGTAAACATTTGTATGTGTGCCGATGTATTTATTTGTGTGTGCTGAGTAAAAGTGCATACATACATATACATATACATATACATATACATATACATATACATATACATATACATATACATATACATATACATATACATATACATATACATATATATATAGTCTGTAGGATCACATATCACTTTAACACACAAAAGTTTTGAAACTTGATACATTTGAATTTTAATCCTAAAAGCTATTTTCTTATTAAGTGACCAAAGGCAAGTTAATCTTTTCTTTAACATGATTTTTTTTCAACAACCAAAGAAAACCCATCATTCTAAGACTTCTATGATGTAAATATCTGTACTGGATAGTTGACTATTTTACATAGGACTATCAGGCATACAGTGTCTCTCAGTCTAGGTATGAGTTTAGCAAACTACTCAACTTCACTGTCCTTTCTGCTTGCTTGCTTGCTTGCTTACTTACTTGCTTACTTAATTATAAAATATAGCAATAATTATACACTTGTGGGTGGTGAGATGTTCTGTCATTAAAAGAATGTATTATTCTCCCAGGGAATCCAGCTCAGTGTCCAGTACTTACAGTGGATAGATCATAGTGGCCCATAACCCCAAATCCAAGGGATCCACCACCATTCTTCTAGCCTACATAGGCACCCACACTCATGATTGCATGTAGACCAAGAAGACACATACATACACATAATTTAAAAGGTAAAAGAAATATTCATAGGTTCATTGTTTGTTAAAATAATTGACATAAAACATTCAGCCAAATACTTGTGAAAGACTTCAGACTTCTATCCTAAAACACAATGAACTAAAGATTAATGAGCAAAGGCATATGAAGGAAAACTCTCATTCACTCCAGAGTAAAATATCCACCATGCAGACACTCCCTGTTCTAAGGAGACATTGTACAACGTATGACTGGGAGTGGCCGTTATAGTCAGTACTGACAAACTTTCTGTATAGCCTATTGTCAACTAGTTTCTAGACAGGTCTCTGGTCATGTTCCTTCCTCTAGAAGTTTTCATTGATATAGTTCATTTCCTACAACTATTTTTGGTTTAAAACGCCTATTGAGATCTTGGTCATAGATATTTCTTTGTAGCTCATGATGTTTTTTTTCCTTTGAAGATTCCCATGTACATGAAAATATTTTTAACTTTACTTCTATTCGTCTGTCAGTTCAATTCATCATGATCCACAGGTACAGAACTTCAGAGACAATAAAAGGCTTCTTTCTTTTACTTTGGTTCTAGCAGAATGGGTTACCATTGCTGGAGATACAATGCTTGCTCCTCAGACTACACAGCTGACATTTGGGAGTCACGGAGTCAGCATAAAGCAAGACACCTTTTCTACAACAGCCTCCCAAAGCCCTGCCTGTGAAGTATGGACAATTAAAGCAAAGCTGTAACTGGAGCATGTTCACTGGCTGAAGAAGAAACTCACCCATTTGCTTTACCCCATTTGTGACTCTAGAGTCTGTTAATAGTATCTGGAACCCTGTGGCTTTTTAATCTCTTCTGATATTCCAATGAGAATGGACATAAAGTCGCCATGTTGTTTCAAACCACGGTGAGCTAAGGAATGAAAGGCAATTGATTCTGCTCTAGCATTCACATTCTGAGCAAATTCTTTCAGTGTGCACTCAGTGACTATAGCCACATTTCCTGAGGTAACTGAAACATCTACGTGAATCCCCCCAGTCTCACACTGCCCTGAAGACAGACCACTTGATTTTACAAACCTGCTTTCTGCTCTCAGCAATTTCCACTCTCTGTTTGTTATCTGCGTGTTTATAAGATGGACTAAGTACAAATTCAGATAACCATGCTGACATTATAACAGTGAAAACATTTTAGTAACTTAGATCAGTACTCACTTTGACATTCTTTGTGGATTGAATTTGTATAAACCACTTGCACCCAAAGTAATCTGTAGACTGATACTAATTATATATCTTATAACAACATTAATAATCAGGACTAGTAGACCATAAATTAGAATTAGGTTTCAAAAGCCCAAGCAAGAAATTAGACTGAAAATTCCACCTTAGCTCTTATAAGGCTTCAGTTGGGAGGGATAAGCACTGTCATGCTAGTTGTGGACCACATTGACAGTATCTCCAAACCTTTCTTGGATTAAGTGAACTTTTCAGGAACCTGGGTGGGTAATTTGATGGTGTGACTTAACTATATGATATATATATATAATAACTTCTTACTAGTGTATACAAAGCTTACAATAATTGGGGGAGAAAGCATAGCCTTCATTAAAGGATAATTTATTTAATCACTTTCAATGAAGAGACAAGTGAATATCAAGAAGTTTACTAAAAACACTGTTACCTTGGTGGAAAGAACCGTATAAACACCTGGTCACCATCTGCATTTCCATCATAACAACAGCAACAACAACAAAACCCTCTTCTTTATTCATGTGAATCATAACCAATTTAAATCAACTCCAGCACTCCTTAAACAAGACCCATACCTACATATAACCTCATAATTTGAATTTCACAGCAAATTCCAAGGTCCTAGAAGCAGATGACATCACAAAGTAGACAGATCTTCCCAAGATAATTTATTTCTACTTCTTTCCCCTACATTCAATTTTCCCATCTTTCATGGAAAAATATTTTTAAATAAAAGTCTCCCTGGCTTTATTTTTTTAATTTTTCTGAAAGCCTGACTGATAACTATGCATCTCAATCTACTAAGCTTTTCATAAGTTCTTCCACTACGGGTTCAAATCTGGGCGTTGGACTTTCCTATTAACTTTATTTTTTTTCTTAGTCAAGCATGAAATTGACAGACTGCATCAGTTTCCAAAGCTCATATTCCATTAAATTGTCAATTTGATAAATAAAGGTGAACATTTGGTAGACCTACAGTAAAGTACTAAGGACTGAAACAATATAGCACAGAGCACATCCTTTTACATTTCCTTATGGTGAGATCTCTTCAGGCCTTGGGAAAACTTCATGAAAGCTCAACGACTGTCTATTGATTAGAAAGACACAATGGAAGTTCATTTTTCCTCTTATTTAGCATGGACATGATATTGGATTTTCCTTAGTTCAACATTGCAATGAAAAACTTGTGAATCGCTTCATAGGAACTGTCCCAACTTCTCAATAAAAATTTTAAGTACTTCTAATACTGAAATCTGAACTGAAACAGACCAGAAAGATGGCTCAACTTATCTGGTTTCTTCTGTTAATCTATCACTTGTCAAATCAGTTCACAGAAACAGATTTTTTAGAGAGAGGGAAGTGTGTTTTCTTTGCTTCTTGTATTTGGTAGAAAGCACTTAATAAATTTACTTTGTTCCTAATTGTTAATAACAATATTTTCCCTTGTCTACACTCCCTTCTATATGTGCATGAAAAGCAAAGGTTTCTTCAGAATATTTTAAATTAAGTTTTTTTATAGTGAATGATAGAAATTGTTTTGATGGGAAAGAAAGACTTGAAGAAATTCATGCCACAGAACAATTCAGATTATGATGCTTAGCCTTACTGATGATTTTATCAGCATAACAGAATGACTCTTCCTCTCGGTGGGTTACCTCCATTTGGCTACTTCTTTGTATCTATGAGATATGAGCATGCTAAGAGAGCACCCACCATATTCAAGGTTAGCATTAAGTTGCCTTCCCTCAACAGAGCTGAAATAAATTTCTTGCTAGTAAAATGCAATTTATATCAAAATGTTTTATTCTTTCTAAATAGATTATTAGAATTAGTTCCTTTAATGAGTAATATTTAAACAAATAGTAGCAAAATATTGGTGTAAAATGCATGTATTTTATATTATGTTATGTATTGATCTAGCCAGACAATTTGAATGATGAATAATATTGACTTTCAACTTTATGAGAACTAGAACCATCTAGGAGACAAAACAGAAATAATTTTGAGTGAATTTTATTTTATCCCACAAAAGTACAGTTTCTCTAGAACCAAGGTAGATTTGTGAGTTTTCTTCCCATCCTATCATAATATTCATTGGTGTGCATGTATGACCACTGGGAAAGAGTCCTAGAGTTTAAATTTCTAATGTAGTAGGAACAATCTAACAGTGCCTTCAAGGACATCTAACTACAAAAGGCATTTATATCACATAGAGCAGTAGTTCTCAACCTTGTTAATGTTGTAACACTTTCATAAAGCTCCTCATATTTGGTGACCCCATCCATAGAATTGGCCACTATAAGATATGGTTTACTCTAGATATATCAGTGATTCAGAATCATTATGATGATCCAAAATTTTTACAGTAGGGTGTTTGTGTATTAGCAGAGTTTTACAGATCCTCAAAATGTCCTGGAACCTTCTGCTTGGAAAAAAACAGAGAATAGCTTTAGCAACAATTCACCTGATAAAATCAATACATTTAGTACATGATAGGTATACCCTATGACCTGTAACTGGTGATCAGAGAATATCTGTGTGAAAAGTGGATGTGTGTCTGAGGAGATAGCTCAGAATGTAAAGCTCTTTCCACGCAAGTATGCAGGTCTGGATTCCAATCCCTGAACACATGTAAAGCCAGGCATGATAACATGTATTGGCAATTCCAGTACTTCTGTTGTAATTTCAGAATGGAGACAATAGAATCCCAGAAATCTGTCAGCAGTTAGCTTGTTGTAAATAGCAGTAAATAAGAGGCCTTGTCTCCAACACTGTGAAAAGCAGGCAATGACATCCCAAGTTGTTCCTTGATTTCTACACACAGTAACACACACACACAATTCAAAACCATGCAGAATGGTATGCTGCAGGCCATTGAAAGACTACTAACTCTTCAATAATTCTTTTCATTTTGGAAGGGGTAATCTACACAAAACCTTTAGATAGCTATTTACAAGCAAATGACTTAGCAGTCAATGCTTCTCTGAAATGCATGTCAATCCTCTTGACTGTGCCTCTGAAGGGCTAGGATTAGAGGCATGGCTCACCACATCTGGTCTGTATATCCATTTCTGATGTCCTATTCCTTGACCCCCAAACTATACTTGACTACAAAGAACGTTGGGAAGCAAGGTGGGAGCAAGGACTCCAGTGACTGGACCTCTGGATTTTGTTGATCTGTGGTGTTTTGTCTACTCTCCTAGAACCTCATCTTATTCACCATAAAATTTTCTGCAAAGGACTACTGCCATGTCTTTGGGAAGGCAGATAGACTCTAGTGGGGTCAAAATCTATAGTCCACCCATATTTGGGGTATTTGGGGCAGTCATATATCATTGTTCCTTCCAAATAATAGTTTGTACACTGTATTTCTCAAGTTCTCTAAAACATTTAGACAGATGGAATGAATACATACATGACAAATAGGACCTATTGAACTGACTTACACAATATGGGCTATGTAGTTCAGCCATGGCTGTGTAGATACTGGGGGAGCTGAGAATTGTTAAAAGTCAAGAGCCTAGAATAATAATTATTCAAAGCCTAGGTTCAAAGATGTTGGCTTTAAGTGTTCAGCTATGTCATCCAAAGGGAAGTGTTTCTTTTTTTTTTTTTTTTGTCTTTTTTTTTCCTTTGTTTTTTTTTTTTCTTTAGAATAAAATTTTTATTAGGTATTTTCCTCATTTACATTTCCAATGTTATCCAAAAAGTCCCCAATACACTACCCCCCCACTCCCCTACCCACCCACTCCCACTTTTTGGCCCTGGCGTTCCCCTGTATTGGGGCATATAAAGTTTGCAAGTCCAATGGGCCTCTCTTTCCAGTGATGGCCGACTAGGCCATCTTTTGATACATATGCAGCTAGAGTCAAAAGCTCTAGGATACTGGTTACTTCATAATGTTCTTCCACCTATAGGGTTGCAGATCCCTTTAGCTCCTTGGGTACTTTCTCTAGCTCCTCCATTGGGAGCCCTGTGATCCATCCATTAGCTGACTGTGAGCATCCACTTCTGTGTTTGCTAGTCCCCGGCATTGTCTCACAAGAGACAGCTATATCTGGGTCCTTTCAGCAAAATCTTGCTAGTGTATGCAATGGTGTCAGTGTTTGGATGCTGATTATGGGATGGATCCCTGGATATGGAAGTCTTTAGATGGTCCATCCTTTCTTCACAGCTCCAAACTTTATCACTGTAACTCTTTCCATGGGTGTTGTGTACCCAATTCTAAGAAGGGGCACAGTGTCCACACTTTGGTCTTCGTTCTTCTTGAGTTTCATGCGTTTAACAAATTGTATTTTATATCTTGGGTATCCTAAGTTTTTGGGCTAATATCCACTTATCAGTGAGTACATGTTGTGTGAGTTCCTTTGTGATCGTGTTACCTCACTCAGGATGATGCCCTCAGGGTCCATCCATTTGCCTAGGAATTTCATAAATTCATTCCTTTTACTAGCTGAGTAGTACTCCACTGTGTAAATGTATCACATTTTCTGTATCCATTCCTCTGTTGAGGGGCATCTGGGTTCTTTCCAGCTTCTGGCTATTATAAATAAGGCTGCTATGAACATAATGGTGCATGTGTCCTTCTTACCGGTTGGGACATCTTCTGGATATATGCCGAGGAGAGGTATTGCTGGATCCTCTGGTAGTATTATGTCCAATTTTCTGAGGAACCGCCAAACTGATTTCCAGAGTGGTTGTACAAGCTTGCAATCCCACCAACAATGGAGGAGTGTTCCTCTTTCTCTACATCCTCGCCAGCATCTGCTGTCACCTGAATTTTTGATCTTAGCCATTCTGACTGGTGTGAGGTGGAATCACAGGGTTGTTTTGAGTTGCATTTCCCTGATGATTAAGGATGTTGAACATTTTTTCAGGTGTTTCTCTGTCATTCGGTATTCCTCAGGTGAGAATTCTATGTTCAGCTCTGAGCCCCATTTTTTAATGGGGTTATTTGATTTTCTGGAGTCCACCTTCTTGAGTTCTTTATATATATTGGATATTAGTCCCCTATCTGATTTAGGATAGGTAAAGATCCTTTCCCAATCTGTCAGTGGTCTTTTTGTCTTATTGATGGTGTTTTTTGCTTTGCAGAAGCTTTGCAACTTTATGAGGTCCCATTTATCGATTCTCGATCTTACAGCACAAGCCATTGCTGTTCTATTCAGGAATTTTTCCCCTGTACCCATATCTTCGAGGCTTTTCCCTACTTTCTCCTCTATAAGTTTCAGTGTCTCTGGTTTTATGTGGAGTTCCTTAATCCACTTAGATTTGACCTTAGTACAAGGATATAGGAATGGAGCAATTCTCATTCTTCTACATGATAACCGAATGTTGTGCCAGCACCATTTGTTGAAAATGCTGTCTTTTTTCCACTGGATGGTTTTTGCTCCCTTGTCAAAGATCAAGTGACCATAGGTGTGTGGGTTCATCTCAGGGTCTTCAATTCTGTTCCATTGGTCTACTTGTCTGTCACTATACCAGTACCATGCAGTTTTTATCACAATTGCTCTGTAGTACAGCTTTAGGTCAGGCATGGTGATTCCACCAGAGGTTCTTTTATCCTTGAGAAGAGTTTTTGCTCTCCTAGTTTTTTTGTTGTTCCAGATGAATTTGCAGATTGCCCTTTCTAATTGGTTGAAGAATTGAGTTGGAATTTTGATGGCGATTGCACTGAATCTGTAGATTGCTTTTGGCAAGATAGCCATTTTACAATGTTGATCCTGCCAATCCATGAGCATGGGAGATCTTTCCATCTTCTGAGATCTTCTTTAATTTCTTTCTTCTGAGACTTGAAGTTCTTGTCATACAGATCTTTCACTTCCTTAGAGTCACGACAAGGTATTTTTACTGTTTGTGACTATTGAGAAGGGTGTTGTTTCCCTAATTTCTTTCTCAGCCTGTTTATCCTTTGTGTACAGAAAGGCCATTGACTTGCTTGAGTTAATTTTATATCCAGCTACTTCACTGAAGCTGTTTATCAGGCTTAGAAGTTCTCTGGTGGAATTTTTAGGGTCACTTATATATACTATAGTATCATCTGCAAAAAGTGATGTTTTGACTTCTTCTTTTCCAATTTGTATCCCCTTGATCTCCTTTTGTTGTCTAATTGCTCTGGCTAGGACTTCAAGTACTATGTTGAATAGGTATGGAGAGAGTGGACAGCCTTGTCTAGTCCCTGATTTTAGTGGGATTTCTTCCAGCTTCTCACCATTTACTTTAATGTTGGCTACTGGTTTGCTGTAGATTTCTTTTATCATAGTTAGGTATGGGCCTTTAATTCCTGATCTTTCCAAGACTTTTATCATAAATGGGTGTTGGATTTTTGTCAAATGCGCTCTCAGCATCTAACGAGAAATAGTTTGTGAAGAACTGGGATTAGATCTTCTTTGAAGGTCTGATAGAACTCTGCAATAAACCCATCTGGTCCTGGGCATTTTTTGGTTGGGAGACTAATAATGACTGCTTCAATTTCTTTAGGGGATATAGGACTGTTTAGATCATTAACCTGATCCTGATTTAACTTTGGTACCCGGTATCTGTCTAGAAACTTGTCCATTTTATCCAGGTTCTCCAGTTTTGTTGAGTAGAGCCTTTTGTAGAAGGATGTGATGGTGTTTTGGATTTCTTCAGGATCTGTTGTTATGTCTCCCTTTTCATTTCTGATTTTGTTAATTAGAATACTTTCCCTGTGCCCTCTAGTGAGTCTGGCTAAGGGTTTATCTATCTTGTTGATTTTCTCAAAGAATCAGCTCCTCGATTGGTTGATTCTTTGAATAGTTCTTCCTGTTTCCACTTGGTTGATTTCACCCCTGATTTTGATTATTTTCCTGCTGTCTACTCCTCTTGAGTGAATTTGCTTCCTTTTGTTCTAGAGCTTTTAGGTGTGTTGTCAAGCTGCTAATGTGTGCTCTCTCTAGTTTCTTTTTGGAGACACTCAGAGCTATGAGTTTTCCTCTTAGAAATGCTTTCATTGTGTCCCATAAGTTTGGGTATGTTGTGGCTTCATTTTCATTAAACTCCAAAAATTCCTTAATTTCTTTATTCCTTCCTTGACCAAGGTATCATGAGAAGAGTGTTGTTTAGTTTCCATGTGTGTGTTGGCTTTCTATTATTTATTTTGTTATTGAAGATCAGCCTTAGGCCATGGTGATCTGATAGGATGCATGGGACAATTTCCATATTTTTGTATATGTTGAGGCTTGTTTTGTGACCGATTATGTGGTCAATTTTGGAGAAGGTACCGTGAGGTGCTGAGAAGAAGGTATATCCTTTTGTTTTAGGATAAAATGTTCTGTAGATATCTGTCAGATCCATTTGTTTCATAACCTCTGTTAGTTTCACTGTGTCCCTGTTTAGTTTCTGTTTCCATGATCTGTCCATTGGTGAAAGTGGTGTGTTGAAGTCTCCCACTATTATTGTGTGAGGTGCAATGTGTGCTTTGAGCTTTACTAAAGTGTCTTTAATGAATGTGGCTGCCCTTGTATTTGGAGCATAGATATTCAGAATTGATAGTTCCTCTTGGAGGATTTTACCTTTGATGAGTATGAAGTGCCCTTCCTTGTCTTTTTTGATGACTTTGGGTTGGAAGTCGATTTTACTAGATATTAGGATGGCTACTCCAGCTTGTTTCTTCCTACCATTTGCTTGGAAAAATTGTTTTCCAGCCTTTCACTCTGAGGGAGTGTCTATCTTTTCTCTGAGATGAGTTTCCTGTAAGCAGCAAAATGTTGGGTCCTGTTTGTGTAGCCAGTCTGTTAGTCTATGTCTTTTTATTGGGGAGTTGAGTCCATTGATATTAAGAGATATTAAGGAAAAGTAATTGTTGCTTCCTTTTATTTTTGTTGTTAAAGTTGCCATTCTGTTCTTGTGGCTGTCTTCTTTTTGGTTTGTTGAGGGATTACTTTCTTGCTTTTTCTAGGACGTGCTTTCTGTCATTGTATTGGTTTTTTTCTGTTATTATCCTTTGAAGGGCTGTATTTGTGGAAAGATAATGTGTGAATTTGGTTTTGTCGTGGAATACTTTGGTTTCTCCATCTATGGTAATTGATAATTTGGCTGGGTATAGTAGCCTGAGCTGGAATTTGTGTTCTCTTAGTTTCTGTATAACATCTGTCCAGGCCCTTCTGGCTTTCATAGTCTCTGGTGAAAAATCTGGTGTAATTCTGATAGGCTTGCCTTTATATGTTACTTGACCTTTTTCCCTTACTGCTTTTAGTATTCTATCTTTATTTAGTGCATTTGTTGTTCTGATTATTATTTGTCTGGAGGAATTTCTTTTCTGGTCCAGTCTATTTGGAGTTCTGTAGGCTTCTTGTATGTTCATGGGCATCTCTTTCTTTAGGTTTGGGAAGTTTTCTTCTATAATTTTGTTGAAGATATTTGCTGGTCCTTTGAGTTGAAAAATCTTCATTCTCATCTACTCCTATTATCCGTAGGTTTGGTCTTCTCATTGTGTCCTGGATTTCCTGGATGTTTTGAGTTAGGGTCTTTTTGGATTATGTATTTTCTTTGATTGTTGTGCAGATGTTCTCTATGGAGTCTTCTGCACCTGAGACTCTCTCTTCTCTCTCTTGTATTCTGTTGCTGATGCTTGCATCTATGGTTCCAGATTTCATTCCTAGGGTTTCTATCTCCAGCGTTGCCTCAATTTGGGTTTCCTTTATTATGTCTCCTTCCCTTTTTATGTCTTGGAAGGTTTTATTCAATTCCATCACCTGTTTGGTCTGTTTTTCCTGCAATTCTTTAAGGGATTTTTGTGCTTCCTCTTTAATGTTTTCTACCTGTTTAGCAGTGTTCTCCTGTATTTCTTTAAGTGTGTTATTAAAGTCCTTATTGATGTCCTCTACCATCATCATGAGATATGCTTTTAGATCCTGGTCTAGCTTTTCCGGTGTGTTGGGGTTACTTGGATTGGGCGAAGTAGGAGTGCTGGTTTCTGATGATGGTGAGTGGTCTTGGTTTCTGTTAGTAAGATTATTATGTTTACCTTTCGCCATCTGGTAATCTCTGGAGTTAGTTGTTATAGTTGTCTCTGTTTAGAGATTGTTCTTCTGGTGATTCTGTTAGCCTCTATCAGCAGGCCTGGGAGACAGGCTCTCTCCTCTGATTTTCAGTGGTCAGAGCACTCTCTGCAGGCAAGCTCTCCTCTTACAGGGAAGGTGCACAGATATCTGGTGTTTGGACTTCCTCCTGGCCGAAGATGAAGGCCCAAAACAGGACCTTTCCCAGAAGCTGTGTTGCTTTGGCGGGTCACAGAAGCTGTGAGCTTGTGTGGTGCACATTCTTACCTGTGCAGACTATGTTCGATGGAGTCCCGGAACTAAGATGGCTCCCGCTGATCCTGAGGCAAAGGGCTCCAGGGCCGGGCGGAGACCTGTCCTCTGGCCGGGAGGGTGGCCGGATCACCTGAAGTCTTAAGATCCCGTGGAGGGTGTTGTGGGTAGCTGGTGGGTGTCAGCCGACTCTGTGCCCTAGCTACTCAGGTGCTGGTCGGACCGGAAGGGTGGGAAGTGTTTCTTGCCAACCAGTGATTTCCATCTAAATAGCACAAAACAACCGGAAGCCCCGTGAGACACTTGGACCTGTATTTTGTTTTGTCTTTTGAGGGATGATGACTCATTTAGAAATAGAAATAATGACAACTACATTTCAAAGATTTCAAGAAATTTATGTTTTAATTGTTTATTATATTATGTATTTTACAATGGATTATTTTTATACTTCAATTGTGAGCATTTGTTCTTGGTATTCTCTTCATGGTGTTTAAAATAATGGTGCCCTTTAAAGCTTGATGCCCCATGTAGGGGAATGCAAGGGTGAAGAGGCAGGAGTGGGTGAGTGGGTGGAGGAAAACCCTCATAGAAGCAGAAGGGAGGGGGATAGGATAGGGGTTTTCCTGTGAGTGAGAGGGAACCAGGAAAGGGGATAACATTTGAAATGAAAATAAAGAAAATAACCAATAAAAACTAAAAATTAATAATAAAATAGTTACTAGTTCATCAGCATTATTCAGTAGAATGGACAGCTGTTTCTAGAACAAATTCTTGTCTTGTAAATCCCACTTTTGCTTGCATATCAAAAAAATTGTACACAGAGCCTCACTGCACTGTGTGTGTGTGTGTGTGTGTGTGTGTGTGTGTGTGTGTGTGTCTCTTCTCATTGAAAGTATATATAAACTTAGTTTCCCCACAAATAGCTGTACTTCTAATGGTCTAGTTTTTGGAATATTTCTTGGTAGACAGAACCTTAGATGTGGTTCTCAGTCTGAAGAAAACAAGAATAACACATGCATCTATGTACTGCATATTAGACCCTCAATGGGTGTTGTGACTTGAATGTAAAATAGCCCCACAAACTCAGAGGTCTTAGCATTTGGTCCCCAGTAGGTGGCACTGGTTTAAAGGTTGTCACACCACCGTGTTGTGGAGGCTGCCTAGAGAAGATAGGTCACTTGGAGACAGCCTTTCAAAGTTTATTATCCCGCCTGGCTCACATGAGCATACATCAGCCACATGCTCACTTCACATAAACAGACCCTTTGTTGTTGCCACTTGTGATAACAGTGCCCACTGAAATCCTGAGAGAGAATACATCCCTCCCTTAATCTATTTCTGTCAGATGATTTTGACAGGGCTAGTAAAATTAATATACCAGGGTTCCTCAGAGCATAAATTTATACCCGGAAGTCACTTTTTCTTTCCATGCTTAATCAAAACCTAGTTTAAAAAAACACAATTCTTTGCAAACTTTTACACCTTAAAAACTAAAGTGTATATTGATCCACGCCCTATCTTATCTCTGTATGTGTTATGTGACTCTAGTAAATTGTATTTCATTACAGGGTAGAAGAATCCATTCATAACATGACTCTGTTCTACCTTGGTATTGCATATAGTACTGAAGTGATTGAAGATCAAGTAGATAAGAAAATTGGCCATAATATTTAACTTCTATACAGTTTGACCACAGATGTGCACATCAGTCACTAGACTTCTGCAAGAAGCCAACTTTTTTCAGATAACAATGCACACATGTGATATATCAATATAATAGCACACTGCCAATGTTAATTTATAGCTTTAGTTTAAGTAAGCACATTATAAATGCATTTCACTTAGTATCCTATCCCTCTAAATGAAATAATGAAGCAAATTTTGTATTCTGAGTATACATTAGTCAGGGTTCTCTAAAGTCACAGAACTTATGAAATATCTTTCTATACTGAGGGAATTTATAGTGATGACTTACCATCTGTAGTCCAACTAGCACAACAATGGGCATCTGGGGATGGGAAGTCCAAGAATCTAGTAGTTGCTCAGTCCCACAAGGGTAGTTGTGTCAGCTTGTCTTCTGTTGAAGTGGTCCTAACAAATATGCTGGCAAGTAAATGCAAGCAGTCAGATAAAAGCAATCTACAGATTCAATGCAATCCCCATCAAAATTCCAACTCAATTCTTCAACGAATTAGAAAGAGCAATCTGCAAATTCATCTGGAATAACAAAAAACCTAGGATAGCAAAAACTCTTCTCAAGGATAAAAGAACCTCTGGTGGAATCACCATGCCTGACCTAAAGCTTTACTACAGAGCAATTGTGATAAAAACTGCATGGTACTGGTATAGTGACAGACAAGTAGACCAATGGAATAGAATTGAAGACCCAGAAATGAACCCACACACCTATGGTCACTTGATCTTTGACAAGGGAGCTAAAACCATCCAGTGGAAGAAAGACAGCATTTTCAACAAATGGTGCTGGCACAACTGGTTGTTATCATGTAGAAGAATGCGAATTGATCCATACCTATCTCCTTGTACTAAGGTCAAATCTAAGTGGATCAAGGAACTTCACATAAAATGAGAGACACTGAAACTTATAGAGGAGAAAGTGGGGAAAGCCTTGAAGATATGGGCACAGGGGAAAAATTCCTGAATAGAACAGCAATGGCTTGTGCTGTAAGATCGAGAATTGACAAATGGGACCTCATGAAACTCCAAAGTTTCTGCAAGGCAAAAGACACCCGTCAATAAGACAAAAAGACCACCAACAGATTGGGAAAGGATCTTTACCTATCCTAAATCAGATAGGGGACTAATATCCAACATATATAAAGAACTCAAGAAGGTGGACTTCAGAAAATCAAATAAAGCAATTAAAAAATGGGGCTCAGAACTGAACAAAGAATTCTCACCTGAGGAATACCGAATGGCAGAGAAGCACCTGAAAAAATGTTCAACATCCTTAATCATCAGGGAAATGCAAATCAAAACAACCCTGAGATTCCACCTCACAACAGTCAGAATGGCTAAGATCAAAAATTCAGGTGACAGCAGATGCTGGAGAGGATGTGGAGAAAGAGGAACACTCCTCCATTGTTGGTGGGATTGCAGGCTTGTACAACCACTCTGGAAATCAGTCTGGCAGTTCCTCAGAAAATTGGACATAGTACTACCGGAAGATCCAGCAATACCTCTCCTGAGCATATATCCAGATGTCAACTGGTAAGAAGGACACATGCTCCACTATGTTCATAGCAGCCTTAATTATAACAGCCAGAAGCTGGAAAGAACCCAGATGCCCCTCAACAGAGGAATGGATACAGAAAATGTGGTACATTTACACAATGGAGTACTACTCAGCTATTAAAAAGAATGAATTCATGAAATTCCTAGCCAAATGGATGGACCTGGAGGGCATCATCCTGAGTGAGGTAACACATTCACAAAGGAACTCACACAATATGTACTCACTGATAAGTGGATATTAGCCCAAAACCTAGGATACCCAAGATATAAGATACAATTTGCTAAACACATGAAACTCAAGAAGAATGAAGACTGAAGTGTGGACACTATGCCCCTCCTTAGAATTGGGAACAAAACACCCATGGAAGGAGTTACAGAGACAAAGTTTGGAGCTGAGACAAAAGGATGGATCAGCTTCCAAACGCAGACACAATTGCATACACTAGCAAGATTTTGTTGAAAGGACCCAGATGTAGCTGTCTCTTGTGAGACTTTGCCGAGGCCTAGCAAACACAGAAGTGGATGCTCACAGTCAGCTATTGGATGGATCACAGGGCTCCCAATGGAGGAGCTAGAGAAAGTACCCAAGGAGCTAAAGGGATCTGCAACCCTATAGGTGGAACAACATTATGAACTAACCAGTACCCCGGAGCTCTTGACTCTAGCTGCATATGTATCAAAAGATGGCCTTGTCAGCCATCACTGGAAAGAGAGGCCCATTGGACATGCAAACTGTATATGCCCCAGTACAGGGGAACGCCAGGGCCAAAAAAATTGGAATGGGTGGGTAGGGAAGTGGGGGGGAGGGTATGGAGGACTTTTGGGATAGCATTGGAAATATAATTGAGGAAAATATGTAATAAAATATATTTTTTAAAAAAGCAAATCTTCCTTCTTCCAATGTCCTTATGTAGGCCTCCAGCAGAAGGTGTGGTCCAGATTAAAGGCGTGGACCACCATGCCTAGATCTGGGCCTTGCTTTGTCCCAGGCTGACCTTAAACTCAAAAATCTCCTTGCCTTAGTCTCCCGGGATTAAAGGCATGTACTACCTTGCCTGGGTCTAAGCTTTTCATGGCCAGTATGCCTCAAAATCTCCATGCCAAGATCCAGGTCAGAAATTTGTGTTTTCCAGCCTCACAGTTGTGCCCTCCCATTCTGGATTGCAGTTCATTCCAGATATAGTCAAATTGACAACCACTAATAGTCATTACCCAGTGCAAACCTCAGTTCGTCTATAGAAAGAACATTAGGAAGCAGATCAAGGCCTTCAAAATTGCTGCTGTTTCTTGGGAAACTCCTTCTGTGTGCCTGGTGTAACAGCTGATTTTGGCTGATCTTCACTCATCTACTCAACACCTGATCTTTCGTAGAAAGAATTAACGAATTAAACAGTCAAAAAAGAGGAGGAATAACCTTTTGGAATGGGGATACTACAAGGGCAAGATGTAGCTGCTAGAGTTTCCCGGTATCATGGTGGATCCCTCAGGATTTGCCACCAGAGGAATCAGATTTAATGGGGCTTACAAGATAAGGTTTTAGCACAGAAGTGGATGATCACAGTCAGCTATTGGATGGGTCACACGGCCCCTAATGGAGGAGCTAGAGAAATTACCCAAGGAGCTAAAAGGAACTGCAACCCTATAGGTGGAACAACAATATGAACTAACCAGTACCCGGGAGCTCTTGTATATGTATCAAAAGATGGCCTAGTCGGTCATCACTGCAAAGAGAGGCCCATTGGACTTGCAAACTTTATATGCCCCAGTACAGGGGAACGCCAGGGCCAAAAAGGGGCAGTGGATGGGTAGGGGATTGGGGGGGGGTATGGGGGAACCTTTGGGATAGCATTGAAAATGTAAACGAGGAAAATACCTAATAATAATAAAAAAAAAAAGATAAGGTTTTAGTTGTTGTGCCCCGAAATGGAGTTACCATTGTTTCTGAGCTAAGTTTGTGTGGTGTTTTTCTTCTCACGGAAATTAAGCTGGGTTCCAGAGAGAAAGGTATGACAGCAAAGAGTGGGTTCTTCTGATGTGCACCATGGGGCTGGAGCTTTGAAGCATGGGGCTGGTTTGATAACGACCCGCTAGTGGGAACCTATCGAACTGGGTGGAGAGATTTTTGAGTTCTGAGTCAGAGTCTCCAACCAGCCCCATGGGCAGAGAGTTGCCGGTGCCCAACAGTAGTGCAGGAAGCTTGCTGGTCATTTTGTAATATTTCCCTTAACAGGTGGCAAACCAACGTGTTGGGCAAGAATTCACTAGAAATTTAAGATTATTAGCCTGAGAGTTCGAGTTTTATTTTATTTACTTATTTATTTTATTTTGTTAAGAGAGTGCTGAGACAAGTCGCAAGTCATGTGTACTCAAGGTCGGAAGTTGAAACAAAGAAAGCAGCTTCTAGGTCCCCTGCTGTGGGGAGCTGCATGCTGCTCTGAAAAAGAATGAAGTTGCATACTTCTTAGGGCAGAGATGGCTTGAACT
This sequence comes from Mus musculus, assembly GCF_000001635.26. Lineage (NCBI taxonomy): Eukaryota > Metazoa > Chordata > Mammalia > Rodentia > Muridae > Mus > Mus musculus. The sequence goes on along the minus strand of NC_000072.6, from coordinate 24,817,648 downwards.
GTGACTTTTAAATTGGGGTTATTTGCTTTTAGGATAGATTCATATACAGATTCTGTACGAATCACATGAGGAGTTTCACCCATGGTACAGAACTAGGATAGGGAAAATTAGTCACTGACTCCAGAGTACAGAGTGCAGTGATAATCATTGCCTGCTTTGATCAGGTATTAATTATTAATGTCTGTGGCTCCAAGTAGAGAGATCAACAGATAGATATTATACGGGTATTAATAAAAAATGTCTGTGGCTCCAGGCAGAGAGCTGAACAATAAGATAGCATAAGAATGCTTTATATGCCTCATGGGATACTTAAATTCTGTCTAACATGGCCTCCATGGGAATCTTGGGGTTTTTATCCTGCTTGGCAAAATAGACGAGGCCTAAGAATAGGCACATACAATATTTAAATTTACTTCACTTGTTTTGGATTGTTTTAACTTTCAAAATGGGTGTGATTTTGAGTTTTGTAGATTTATTATTCCTCTGGAAGAGGGGGCAGGATACAAGCTTTCCTGGTTGCCAATGGAAGGATATGCTATTTTGGGAAAAAGGTTTTGTCTTTGCGTGTTTAGAAAAGGTGACTAGAGCCAGGCATGGTGGCGCACACCTTTAATCCCAGCACTCAGGAGGCAGAGGCAGGCAGATTTCTGAGTTCAAGGCCAGCCTGGTCTACGAAGTGAGCTCCAGGACAGCCAGGGCTATACAGAGAAACCCTGTCTCGAAAAAACAGAAAAGGTAATTAGGGTCTTTACACCTTCCAGGGTTATATGGATCAAATATGATGAAGGGTGACCCCCAGAGGACTAGATTCCAGAGAATCAAACAAAAAAAATATATCTTGATGATACTAAAATTTTGTTTTGAGATTTGTATATTACAGAATATACAGCCTTGGTGAATCTCCTTGTCAGACATGCTGAATTAACTTGATTGAACTCCTGATGTCCTAGACTTTCAAACAGATTCAGTCAAGGCACAGACATCAGAGATTAATCAATCCTATTTTTCCTACCCTTCCCTACCCCCTTCAAAATATCTCAATGCCCATGTTCAGCTTGAAGAAGTTATAAAAAGTTGTCGGCCCAGTTCCCTGAGCTTTGGGGCTGGAGAGAGTTATTATAGGTTGTCTTTTTAGGGAATGTAGAAATGGTCATAATTGGAACAGGGAGGAATAACTAGAATTGATTGCATAGCCATAATCTCATTTGGTAGAAACCTTTTTAATTGTTACTAAGCTGATGTCATAATTTCTTATTTTGATACAGAATTTATTTTGATACAAAATCAAGGTTTTCATTGGTATAAATTTCTTCTGTTGATACTAAAAATTTAGAAGTACAGAGCTTAGACCCAGTCCTTGTATTACTGTTATAAAATGGTCCAAGACAACTAAGCTTGTGAGTTAAGGGCCAAATAGCAAATTCAAGGCTCTGAGTTTATTGCTAGGTTGTTTTGGGTTATGTTAATTAGAAATGGCTGAGAGTAGTTAACAGAGAACAGTCCAGATTACTTTATATGGATAGATTGGTTTTCAAATATGTCAGAAACCCACAGAATGTGACATTTAATATTATTTATTCACTTCTTGTTGAGACAAATCTGCTCCTAACAGCTTCCCATTAGTGGATTCAAAGAAGCAACTGAGCATCTTATTTCCAGGTGAGGCTGTACATTTGTGACTAGGTCACCACTGGGCAGAAAATTGCCAATCTCTCCTGCGGACCTGTACTGTCCAAAAAAAGGGACATAATTTACAGGTTGGGACAGCTTAGTTCTGTTGAGACAGAATAGGCTAGTCCTTAATTTCCTGTTTCTCGGGTTCTGTCAGATGATCCTGGGCCAGAAGGCAGAAGACATGTTCCATCTTACTGACTTACTGGGGCTGTATAGGTAGTCAGCTGTCTCTACAATTTATCCTTGTTCTGGAAGTTGTATTAGGCTTCCTATATATTTTCAGTTAATATTAGTCATTCTGGGATTTCTGATGGGGTTGAAAAACTACATAGTCTCATAGCCAACCCAGGCTATTTACATTGAGAGATCAGATTTGAGAAGATGGTTTTCAGATGGCATACAATCTTAAGCTGGGATATAAGTCAGGTGAAAAGTTATAAGTCCTTTAAGTTAGGATAGAGGAAAGTGTTCTATATTAGTGACACAAATGATAGACTGGGTGTTAGGTATATCTTATACCTTATAATTACAAAATGGTAAATAGTTGTGTTCAATTTATATTTGAGAGAAAGGTTTTGTTTTGTCTTTTATTAGAACAGAAAGGGGGAAGTGTTGTGGATGGGCCTGGTGCTGTTTGTATTCTGACACTAGTTCTGCTCTCCTGGACGGAGCTGAGGACAAGGAGTGAGTCATGTACCCAGGTGACTTCTTGTGAACCAATCTCCTAATAAAAAAGGAGCCAATGACTGGGAAAGGAGGAGGAACTTCCAGGTTAAATATAAGAAGAAAGGAAGAAAGAGTTAGGGCCTTTTAGAATGGGTCTAGCATAAGGGCAAGATGTAGCTGCTAGAGTTTCCTCAGTATCATGGCAGATCCATCAGGATTTGCCACCAGAGGAATCAGATTTTATAGATCTTACAAGATAAGGTTTTAGTTGTTGTGCCAAAAGATTGTTACCATTGTTTCTGGGGGGCGGGGGGAGAAGAGAAGGAATAACTCATTGCAAGTCAACAGCTTACCAATAGCTTTCTCATTGACCCTGCTACTGGTAAGAGGCATTCCCACAAATATTTAGATTTGTGTCTTGTTTTGAGGTTTTTATTAATCTGAATCAATGGGCACTTGATTTTTGACCAAAAACAAAACAAAACAAAACAAAACAAAAAGAAAGCCAAAATTATTCAATGCATAAAAGAAAGCATCTTCAATAAATGGTGCTGGTCCAACTGGATGTCTGCATGTAGAAGAAAATTGATCCATATCTATCAGCCTGTGCAAATTCAAGTACAGATTGATCAAAAGCCTCAACATAAAATCAGACACACTAATAATTGATAGAAGAGAATGTGAAAGATAGCTTCAAACACATTGGCACAGGAGACAAATTCCTGAAAGAATAACAATCACCAATCATGCTGGTACTAAGATCAACAATTAATAAATGGGAATGACATGAAACAGAAAAGCTTTTATAAGGCAAATGACACCATCAAGACGACAAAAAGACCTTTGGGAAAAGACCTTTACCAACATTTTACCAACCATCTGATAGAGAGCTAATATCCAAAAGATATTTTTAAAACCTCAAGGTAAATATAATAACATAAGAAACTAGACATCAACAAACCAAATAACCCAATTTAAAAATAAAGTATAGATCTAAACAGAGAATTATCAACAAAGGAATCTCTACTAGCTGAGAAGCATTTAAAAATGTTCAACATTTTTAGCTAACAGGGAAATACAATTCAAAATAACTCTGAGATTTCATCTTATACTGATCAAGGTCAGAATGGCTAAGATCAAAAACTCACCTGACCAACTTCTAGTATCCCGGGTCCCAAAGAGACCAGTCTACACAGGAGAGCATGCTGGCTGCAGAAGCAACATAGCTTCTGGGACAGGGTCCCTTTCGGGCCTTCATATTCAACCAGGAGGCTGAGCTGAGCTCCAGAACTCTTCACACTTGCCTGCAGAGAGTACTCTGACAACTGAGACTCCGGAGAAAGTTGGACTAACAGAAGTACTGACAGAGGCTAACAGAATCACAGGAGGAACAAGCTCCAGTCAGTGACAGCTATAACAACTAATGCCAGAGATTTCCAGATGGCAAAAGTCAAACCTAAGATCATTACTAACAGAAACCAAGACCACTCAGAATCATCAGAACCCAGCACTCCCAACACAGAGAGTCCTGGATACCCCAACACATCTGAAAAGCAAGATTCAGATTTAAAATCATATTTCATGATGCTGGTAGAGGATATTGAGAAAGACATTAATAAATCATGTAAAGAAATACAGGAGAACATGGCTAAACAGGTAGAAGGCTTTAAAGAGGAAGCACAAAAATCCCTTAAAGAATTACAGGAAAACACTGCTAAACAGGTAGAAGTCCTTAAAGAAGAAACACAAAAATCTTTTAAAGAATAACAGAAAAACACAATCAAACAGGTGATGGAATTGAACAAAACCATCCAAGATCTAAAAATGGAAGTAGAAACAAAAAAGACATCACAAAGGGATACAACTCTGGAGATAGAAATCCTAGGAAAGAAATCACAAACAATAGATGTGAGCATCAGCAACAGAATACAAGAAGTGGAAGAGAGAATCTCAGGTGCAGAAGATTCTATAGAAAACATGGACACAACACTCAAAGAAAAGGCAAAATGCAAAAAGATCCTAACTCAAACATCCAGGAAATCTAGGAAAAATGAGAAGACTAAACCTAAGGAAAATAGGTATAGATGAGAATGAAGATTTTCAACTTAAGTGCCAGTAAATATTATGAACAAATTATAGAAGAAAACTAACCTAACCTAAAGATAGATGCGCATGAAAATACAAAAAGCCTACAGAACTCCAAATAGACTGGACCAGAAAAGAAATTCCTCCTGACACATAATAATCAGAACAACAAATGCACTAAATTAAGACAGAATATTAAAAGCAGTAAGGGAAAAAGGTCAAGTAATATATAAAGGCAGACCAATCAGAATTACACCACACTTTTCACCAGAGGCTATGAAAGCCAGAAGATCCTGGACAGATGCTACACAGAACCTAACAGAACACAAATGCCAGCCCAGGGTACTGTACCCAGCAAAACTCTCAATTACTATAGATGGAGAAACCAAAGTATTCCATGACAAAGCGAAATTCACAAATATCTTTCCACGAATCCAGTACTTCTAAGGATAATAAAGGGTAAACACCAACACAAGGACAGAAATTACACCCTAGAAAAGCAAGAAATTACTCATTCAACAAACCTAAAAGAAGATATACACAAGAACAGAATCCCAAATCTAACAACAAAAGTAAAAGGAAGCAACAATTAATTTTCCTTAATATCTCTTAAAATCAATGGACTCAAATCCCCAATTAAAAAAACAAAAAACAGACTAACAGACTGCCTACACAAACAGGACCAAACATTTTGCTGCATACAGCAAACCCACCTCAGGGACAAAGACCGATACTACCTCAGACTAAAAGGCTGGAAAACAATTTTCAAAGCAATGTCCAATGAAACAAGGGGAGTAGCCATTATAATATCGAATAATATCAACTTCCAAACCAAAGTTATCAAAAAGGCAAGGAGGGGCACTTCATACTCATCAAAGGAAAATTGTCCAAGAAGAACTCTCAATTCTGAATATCTATGTTCCAAATGTAAGGGCAGCCACATTCATTAAAGAAACTTTAGTAAAGCTCAAAGCACACATTGCATCTTACACAATAATAGTGGGAGACTTCAACACCCCACTCTCATCAATTGACAGATCCTGGAAACAGAAACTAAACAGAGACACCTTGAAACAGAAGTTGTGAGACAAATGAATTTAACAGATATCTACAGAACATTTTACCCTAAAACAAAAGGATATACCTTCTTCTCAGCATTTCATGGTACCTTCTCCAAAACTGACCATATAATTGGTCACAAAACAGGCCTCAACAAATACAAAGATATTGACATTATCCAATGCATCCTATCAGATCACGAGGGACTAAGGCTGATCTTCAATAACATAAATAATAGAAAGCCAACATTCATGTGGAAGCTGAACAACACTCTACTCAATGAAACCTTGGTCAAGGAAGAAATAAAGAAAGAAATTAAAGACTTTTTAAAGTTTAATGAAGCCACAACATACCTAAACATATAGGACACAGTGAAAGCATTCTTAAGAGGAAATCTCATAGCTCTGAGTGCCTCTAAAAAGAAACTAGAGAGAGCACACACTAGCAGCTTTACAACACACCTGAAAGCTCTAGAACCAAAGGAAGCAAATACACCCAAGAGGAGTAAACAGCAGGAAATAATCAAAATCAGGGCTGAAATCAACCAAGTGGAAACAAAAAGAATCAACCAAACCAGGAGTTGGTTCTTTAAGAAAATCAACAAGATAAATAATAGCCAGACTAACTAGAGGGCACAGGGACAATATCTTAATTAACAAAATCAGAAATGAAAAGGGAGACATAACAACAGAACCTGAGGAAATCCAAAGCATCATCAGATCCTACTACAAAGGGCTATACTCAACAAAATTGGAAAACCTGGATAAAATGGACAAATTCCTAGACAGATACTAGCTACCAAAATTAAATCACGATCAGATAAATGATCTAAACAGTCCCATATCCCCTAAAGAAATAGAAGTAGTCATTAGTAGTTTCCCAAACAAAAAAGGCCCAGGACCAGATGGGTTTAGTGCAGAATTCTATCAGGCCTTCAAAGAAGACCTAATTTCAGTTCTCCTCAAACTATTCCACAGAAGGTACTCTACTGAATTCATTCTATGAAGCCACAATTACTCTGATACCTAAACCACACAAAGACCCAACACAGAAGGAGAACTTCAAACCAATTTCCCTTATGTATATCGATGCAAAAATACTCAATAAAATTCTCATTAACCAAATCCAAGAACATATCAAAATGATCATGCATCATGATCAAGTAGGCTTCATTCCAGGGATGCAGGGATGGTTTAATATATGGAAATCCATCAACATAATCTATTATATAAACAAACTCAAAGACAAAAACCACATGATCATCTCATTAGACGCTGAGAAAGCAATTGACAAAATCCAACACCCATTCATGATCAAAGTCTTGGAAAGATCAGGAAGTCAAGGCCCATAAATAAAAGCAGTATACAGCAAACCAATAGCCAACATCAAACTAAATGGAGAGAAACTTGAAGCAATTCCACTAAAATCAGGGACTAGACAAGGCTGCCCAGTAGTAATCAAAGTACTAGCCGGACAATTAGACAACAAAAGGAGATCAAGGGGATACAAATTGGAAAGGAACAAGACAAAATATCACTATTTGCAGATGTTATGATAGTATATATAAGTGGCCCTAAAAGTTAGACCAGGGAACTCCTAAACCTGACAAACAGCTTCAGTGCAGTAGCTGGATATAAAATTAACTCAAATGGCCTTTCTCTACACAAAGGATAAACAGGCTGAGAAAGAAATTAGGGAAACAACACTCATCACAATAATAACAAATAATATAAAATACCTTGGTATGACTCTAACTAAGGAAGTAAAGTATCTGTATGATAAGAACTTCAAGACTCTGAAGAAAGAAATCAAAGAAGATCTCATAAGATGGAAAGATCTCCCATGCTCATGGATTGGCAGAATTAATATAGTCAAAATGGCTTTCTTGCCAAAAAGCATTCTACAGATTCAATGCAATTCCCATCAAAATTCCAACTCAATTCTTCACGGAGTTACAAAGGGCAATTTGCAAATTCATCTGGAATAACAAAAAAACCTAGGATAGCAAAAACTTTTCTCAATGATAAAAGAACCTCTGGTGGAATCACCATGCCTGATCTCAAGCTGTACTACAGAGCAATTGTGATAAAAAAAACTGCATAGTACTGGTACAGCAACAGACAGGTAGATCAATAGAATAGAATTGAAGACCCAGAAATGAACCCACACACCTATGTTCACCTGATCTTTGACAATGGAGCTAAGTCCATCCAGTGGAAAAAAGACAGCATTTTCAACAAATGGTGCTGGCACAACTGGTGGTTATCATGTAGAAGAATGTGAATTGATCCATTCTTATCCCCTTGTACAAAGCTCATCTCTAAGTGAATCAAGGAACTCCACATAAAACCAGAGACACTGAAACTTATACAGGAGAAAGTGTGGGAAAGCCTCGAAAGTACGGGCACAGGGGAAAAAAATCCTGAACAGATTGTGCTTGTAAGATTGAGAATTGACAAATGAGACCTCATAAAACTGCAAAGCTTCTGTAAGGCAAAAGAAACTGTTAATAAGACAAAACGGCCACAAACAGATTGGGAAAGGATCTTTACCAATCCTAAATCTGATAGGGGACTAATATCCAATATATACAAAGAACTCAAGAAGCTGGACTCCAAAAAATCAAATAAACCTATTAAAAAATGGGGTACAGAGCTAACAAAGAATTCTCAACTGAGGAATACTGAATGGCTGAGAAGCACCTGAAAAAAAAATGTTCAACATCCTTAATCATCAGGGAAATGCAAATCAAAACAACCCTGAGATTCCACCTCACAACAGTCAGAATGGCTAAGACCAAAAATTCGGGTGACAGCAGATGCTGGCAAGGATGTGGAGAAAGAGGAACACTCCTCCATTGTTGGTGGGATTGCAAGCTGGTACAACCACTCTGGAAATCAGTCTGGTGGTTCCTCAGAAAATTGGACATAGTACTACCTGAGGACCCAGCTATACCTCTCCTGGACATGTACCCAAAAGATGCTCCAACTTGTAATAAGGACACATGCTCTACTATGTTCATAGCAGCCTTATTTATAATAGCCAGAAGCTGGAAAGAACCCAAATGTCCCTCAACAGAGGAATGGATATAGAAAACGTTGTACATTTACACAATGGAATACTACTCAGCTATTAAAAACAATGAATGTATGAAAATCTTAGGCAAATGGATGGATTTGAAGGATGTCATCCTGAGTGAAGTAACCCAATCACAAAACACACATGATATGCACTCACTGATAAGTGGATATTAGCCCAGAAACTTAGAATACCTAAGATACTATTTACAAAACACGTGAAACTCAAGAAGACAGAAGACCAAAGTGTGGATACTTCATTCCTTCTTACAATGGGGAAGAAAATACCCATGGAAGGAGTTACAGAGACAAAGTTCAGAGCTGAGCCTGAAGGAAGGACCATCCAGAGACTGCCCCACTTGCGGATCCCCCCCATAAACAACCAGCAAACCCAGACACTAGGCAGATGTCAACAAGAGCTTGCTGAGAGGAGCCTGATATAGCTGTCTTCTGCGAAGCTCTGCCAGTGCCTGGCAAATATAGAAATAGATGCTCACAGACATCCATTGGACAGAGCACAAGGTCTCCACTGAAGGAGCCAGAGAAACACCCCTGGAGCTGAAGGGTACTGGATCCCCATAGAAGGAACATCAATATGAACTAACCAGTACCCCCTGAGCTCCTTGGAACTATACCACCAATCAAAAAAAAAAAACACATGGTGGAACTAGTGGCTCTAGCTATATATGTAGCAGAGGATGGACTAGTTGGTCATCAATGGTAGAAGAGGCCCTTCGTCCTGTGAAGGCTCTATGCCCCAGTATAGGGGAATGCCAGGACCAGGAATGGGAGTGGGTGGGCTGCGGAGCAGGAGGAAGGGGGAGAGGATAGGGGATTTTCAGAGAGAAAACTAGGAATGGGAATAACATTTGAAATGTAAATAAAGAAAATATCTAATTAAAAGAAAAAACTTAAGTGACAGATCATGCTGACAAGGATGTGGAGCAAGGGGAAAACTCTACTTACCTGTGGAAGTAAAAACTTTTATAACCAGTCAATTTGGCAGTTTCCAGAAATTTTTGAAATAGATCTTAAGACCCAGATACACACACTCCTGAGCATATACATACAGCATGCTCTACCATATCACAAAGACACTTGGCCAGCTATGTTTATAGCAGCTTTATTTGTAGTACCCAGAAATTAGAAACAATCTGGACGTCCCTCAGCTAAATAATGGATAAGGAAAATGTGGTACATTTACACAATGGAGTATTACTCAGATGTTGAAAAAAATCACCTCATTAAATTTACAGATTTGGTTGGAATTAGAAAATAAATCATACGTGGGGGACAAGAACAGGAGAAATCAGATGAGGGAAATGGGGGAAGAGAGTGTAGGGAGAGACAGCTGGAATTGGGAAGCATTGAGGGAGGGGAACCTTGTGCAGTGGACCCTAGTGAGAATTCCTATCGTTAGAGAGTACGAAGTCTGAAGTGGCCATCTTTTGTAGTCAGGCAAGGCTTCCAGTGGTGGGACTGGGTTAGATTTGGTTGTGTTCTTGCATAAGGAGGTCCCATGGAGATCTAAGCCATCTTAAGCATCTAAGCAGATGCCAGGTTGGTAGGTTACTCCCTGGAAACTGTCACTGGGGCCAAAGGCAACTTCTACTCAGCTCACTGAATGTAGAGGGGTCCAGTGGATGAATGTATGGAGCCTTCATTCTAGTCTCTTTGGTGTGAGATAGTACTCTGAAGGCTATGGAAAGAAAACTGGAAACAAACACAGCCACAAAACCCTCCGTCTACAGCCTTTCCTGCCTGTAAGATATGCTGGGGCATTAGTGGCACAAAACTTGTAGGAGTGCCCAACCAATATTTAATTTAACTTGAGGCCTACACTATGCGAATGAGGCCACACTCCTATACTGGCTTTCCAGGAACTTACAGCTGGATACCCTGGAGAAAAGTGGTAGAATCAAACACAAGTGGCAAAAAAATATTAATGAACAGATTCCTAATGATATTCTGCTATACTCATAGATCAGTTGCTTTTCCAACCAGAGTGGCTTCCTCAGGCAACAGATGGAATCAAGTGCAGAGCCCCACAACCAGATATTATGTGAAGGGAAAGTCTAAACTGGAAGTCTCTCCCAGGTCCCTTCTCTCAGAGACTGAGCAAACTGTACTGAAGAGGGGAGAGGTGCCTGTAAGAGTCATAGGGGATGGAGGACACCAGGAGACATGACCCATTGAATCAGCTAAGCAGAGCTCACATGGACTCACAGAGATTGAAATGGCAAGCATGGGGCCGGCTTGATACATATATGTTATAGCTGTTAGCTTGATGTTTCTGTGAGGTTCTTCAGGTCCATCCATTTGTCTTAAAAGTAGGAATTCATGTATCTATAACTCCTTTGCCTGTTCTTGAGATTCTTTCTCCTATTGGGTTGCTTTGTCCAGCCTCTCTTTGAGGGCTTCTGCCTTGTCTTGTTGTGTCTTCTTTTGTCCTGTTTGGTTGTTGTCTCTTAGAGGCCTGCTCTTTTTCGGGAGAAAAATGGAGGGGGGATTGGATCTGGTGGAGAGGAGGTGGGGAGGGAAGCAAAGAGAAGTATAGGGAGGAGGAACTGTAGCAGGGATGTATTCTAAGAGAGGTTCTATTTTTAGTAATAAGAAAGCTTAAGAACATAATTTGGATCATTCATATTGCCTCCCCATCCTAATTTATATTTTTGGTATACACTTCCATATACCTGTAGAGAGAATATCTTATGTCTTTATGGATGTGGTACCTGTAAATAATAAAGCTGATGGCCTGTGACTTAGGCAGGAAATAGAAGGCACAATATCTGGAAGGCAGAAAGGATTCTGGGATAGTATCAAGCTGGAGATTCACCCTGGAAAATGTATGGAGACAGGTACATGTGACCTGACCACGGGTAGCCCACCCCATGGTAAACTTTAGATTAAAATAAATTGGTGATTTTTAAAGTTATGATCTAAACCGGGCGGTGGTGGTGCACGCCTTTAATCCTAGCACTTGGGAGGCAGAGGCAGATGGATTACTGAGTTCGAGGCCAGCCTGGTCTACAAAGTGAGTTCCAGGAAAACCAGGGCTATCCAGAGAAACCCTGTCTCAGAAAAAAAAAAAAAAAAGTTATGATCTAGTCAGAAAAGAGCCTAGCTATATGGCCAACATATTTGTAAATATATTATGAGCCTTACTTTTAAGAGCATAGGTCTGGGAGGTAAAACCAGACCAAACTTCTACTGCTTGGAATGTATTTTATGAGAGAATCTACTTTTAATAATAAAAAAGCTTAAGAACATAATAATTGGGACCATTCATTTTGCTTTTGCAATTCCATCCTACTTCACATTATGATAAGCCAATCCATATATCCTGTCCTCTCCCAGATATTATCAAATCCTTTCTCTTCAAAAACAAACCGTTAAATACATCAGTTTCCGGGCGTGGTGGCACACACCTTTAATCCCAGCACTTAGGAGGCAGAGGCAGGCAAATTTCTCAGTTCAAGGCCAGCCTGGTCTACAGAGTGAGTTCCAGGACAGCCAGGGCAACACAGAGAAACCCTGTCTTGAAAAACCGAAAAGAAAAAAAAAAAAGAATTGTAGATACTGGGCCACAGCGCTCCATACTAAAATACAATCAGGAGAGAGCTGGTCTCCTAGGAGTGCTGACAAGCTTGTGAGCACAGGTAAGACCACCACTTCTGCTCAAATTCCTGGCTCAAGAGGGACCCGCCCTGAACCATCAGGACACAGAAGCCAAGGAACAGCCAAAGACAGGATCCTTCTGGTTTCCATCTGCACCCCCAAGGTGACCTTTTGCCACAACTGTCCATACCTAAATTCCTCCTGGAGAGAACTGGTCTCCCAGTAGTTCTGACACACAGTCGTGCAGGAGGGAAAAGCCATAGTCAGAGACAGCCAGACTAGCTAACAGCAGAGATAACCAGATGGCAAGTGGCAAGGGTAAGAACATAAGAAAAAGAAACCAAGACTACTTAGCATCTTCAGAACCCAGTTCTGCCACCACAGTGAGCCCTGGATACCCCAACCCACCAGAAGAGCAATACTCTGATTGAAAAATCACATCTCATGCTGATGATGACAGAGGTTAAAAAGAACATAAATAACTACCTTAAAGAAATACAAGAGAACACATGTAAAGAGCTTGAAGCCCTTAAAGATGATACACAAAAATCCTTTAAAGAATTGCAGGAAAACACATCCAAACAGCTAAAGAAATTGAACAAAATCATTCAGGATCTAAAAATGGAACTAGAAACAACAAATAAATCACAAAGGGAGGCAACCATGGAGACAGAAAACCTAGGAAAGAGATCAGGAGACATAGATGCAAGCATCACCAACAGAATACAAGAGTTAGAAGGGAGAATCTCAGGTGCAGAAGAAAACATAGAAAACATTGACACAACAGTCAAAGAAAATGAAAAATGCAAAAATATCCTAACCCAAAACATCCAGGAAATGCAGGGCACAATGTGAAGGCCAAACCTAAGGGTAATAGGTATAGAAGAAATGAAGATCCCCAATTTAAAGGGCCAACTTAAATATCTTCAACAAAATTATAGAAGAAAACTTCCCTAACCTAAAGAAAGAGATGCCCATAAACATACAAGAGGTCTACAAAACTCCAAATAGATTGGACCAGAAAAGGAATTCCTCCAGTCACATAATACTCAAAACACCAAATGCACAAAATAAAAAAAGAATATTAAAATCAGTAAGGGGAAAAGGTCAAGTAACATATAAAGGCAGACATATCAGAATTACACCAGACTTCTAACCAGACATTATGAAAGCTAGAAGATTCTGGGCAAATATTATATAGACCCTAAGAGGACACAAATGCCAGCTCAGGCTACTATACCCAGCAAAACTCTCAATTATCATAGATGGAGAAGCCAAGATATTCCATGACAAAAACACATGTTCACACTATCTTTCTATGAATCCAGCCCTACAAAGGATAATAGATATAAAACACCATCACAAGGAAGGAAACTACACCCTAGAAAAAGCAAGAAAGTAATCTTTCAACAAACCCAAAAGAAGATAACCACACAAACATAAAAATAACATCAAAAATAACAGAAAGCAACAATCACTATTCCTTAATATTTCTTAAAATCAAGGGGCTCAATTTCCCAATAGCAAGACAGACTAACAGACTGCATACATAAACAGGACCCAGCATTTTGCTGCATACACGAAATGCACCTCAGTGACAAAGACAAACACTACCTCAGAGTAAAGGGCTGGAAAACAATTTTCCAAGCAAATGGTCCCAAGAAACAAGTGGAGTAGCCATTCTAATATTGAAAAAAAGCAACTTTCAACCAAAAGTTATCAAAAAGGATAAGGAAGGACACTTCATACTCATCAAAGGAAAAATCTAACAAAAGAACTCTCAATTCTGAACATCTATGCTCCAAAAGCAAAGGCACCCACATTCATAAAAGAGACTCTACTAAAACTCAAAGCACACATTGCACCTCACACAATAATAGTGGGAGACTTCAACACCCCACTTTCAGCAATGGACAGATCCTGGAAACAGAAACTAAACAGAGACACATTGAAACTAACAGAAGTTATTGACAAAATGGATTTAATAGATATCTATAGAACATTTCAACCTGAAACAAAATAATCTACCTTCTTCTCAGCACCTCACGGTACCTTCTCTAAAATTGACCACATAATTGGTCACAAAAAAAAGGCTTCAACAGATACAAGAAGACTGAAATAATCCCATGCATCCTATCAGATCACCACAGACTAAGGCTGGTCTTCAATAGCAACAAAAACAACAGAAAGCCCCCATACACATGGGAGCTGAACAATGCCCTACTCAATTATAACTTGGTCAAAAAGAAGTAAAGAAAGAAATTCAAGACTTTAGAATTTAATGAAAATGATAGCACAACATACCCAAACTTATGGGACACAATGAAAGCAGTGCTAAGAGGAAAAACGCAAAGCTCTGAGTGTCTCCAAAAAGAAACTGGAGAGAACATACACTAGCAGCCTGACAACACAGCCTGAAAGCTCTAGAACAAAAAAAAGCAAATACACCCAAGAGGAGTAGACAGCAGGAAATAATCAAACACAGGGCTGAAATCAACCAAGTAGAAACAAAAAGAACTATACAAAGAATCAACAAAACCAGGAGCTGGTTCTTTGAGAAAATGAACAAGATAGATGAACCCTTAGCCAGACTAACCAGCAGGCACAGAGACAGAATCCAAATTAACAAAATCAGAAATGAAAAGAGATATAACACCAGAAACTGAGGAAATTTAAAAAAAATCAGACCCTTCTACAAAAGCCTATACTCAACAAAACTGGAAAATCTAGTTGAAATGGACAGTTTTCTAGATAGATTCCAAATACTAAAGTCAAATCAGGATCAGATAAACCATCTAAACAGTCCCATAACCCCTAAAGAATAGAAGCAGTCACTAAAAGTCTCCCAACCAAAATAAGGCTGCGATCAGACGTGTGTAGTTCAGAATTCTATCAGACCTTCAAAGAAGACCTTATTACCAATATTCTTCAAACTATTCCACAAAATAGACAGAAGGAATACTACCCAATTCATTATATGAAGCCAGAGTTACACTGAGTAGTCCCCTTTGGACATGGAACATTTTTTTTTGTCTAATCAGGAACTTTGTCACAATTTCCTTTCATAGAGGACTTCATAAGAGATCTTTTTCTACTTCTATCATGTTTAATGTTCCAAATAGATTTTAAGAGGCATTTCACTATTATAAATTATTTTTGATGACTTTTAAAATGTCAATACTGAGAATACTGAGTTGTACATTTTAAAATAAAATTTATTAAACAATAAAAAATTAAAATTAATAGTAGAATTGTAACAGCAGTGGAAGCTACAGCTTTGAGTCATGTAAATTGGCCACAGTCAATCCCAAATTCAAAATCTTGTGTTAAGTCCCCATTAGCTTTCATTCAGTCAATAAATATTCAGCAGACTAGTGTCGAATCCCAGGTACTGCTTATCACAATATAGATATAAGTGTAATAAGTAGATAATATCCATGTCCTCATGGACAGTAGTAGAGGGGGTAAAAATAGATACACAATGTTGTGTGTGGGTCCAGGAAATGGAACACACCTACAGAAGTAGAATTACCTTCACTGTAAAGTTCTAAATTCTCTGTGGGTCCCAAAAGTTACATTGTTTAGATATTTGCTTTATACCACACTTAACAGTGCATTCCATGTATTCCTTCTCTATGGCCTAGTAACTATTAACCTTGTAAAAATAATTTTGACATCATGTCCTTTAGGAATCTCTGATAACACCAAATTCTTCTTTACACATTAGAGCCCTTTAAATTTGTCATAATATGGAAAACACACTATGTCATTTTTCCAACATTCTTTTCTTTCATCTTCAAATGTATATCAAACTCACTGATAGTAAAAATACACTACTTCACTTGGACTCGGTAATACTGAATATGAATACTGAATTTGTATTTGAGGATGGAGTGGATAAGACATGAGATGTCATTCCAGCTATTAGATGAACAGTGATATTTCTGCCATCAGATGACAGGGACTGCAGATTTTGAGAAAGCCCAGGTGGTAAGGGAACACATTCACTATCATTGCCATCATCGACTGGAACAAAATGTTTCAAAGTTAACCCACTGATCTTCCCAGCACATCTGAAGGATAATGCTTCATAAATACCATAAGGCAGGCAGGGGATTGATGCAATAAGCATTTTCAGGTATAGAAATTAAGTTTGACAACCAGGAATGAAAAGAAAATTAGAATACTTTATAAAACTAAATACTGAAAATATATTAAATCGCATACAAAAATAGAATTATCATTTTAAACTTGAGCTATTTGTTAAAAAGTTATAAAATTTTTTCAACATGAAGTAACTAAAAAACAGTTCTACATGTAAACTAACAGACTTGAGGCATTCCATTTTTTAAAAAAGAAGTTTTTATCTTCATATTTATTTGATCATATTGAAAGTAATGACAAACTACTGAAAGCACATTAATTTTCTAGTGATTTTATTTTATTCAGTCTTCATTCTCTTTAAACCAAAACTAATCCCTAAGTAGCCTTGCTTGTAATCAATCTTTGGTAGAAGAATATATAATTTCTCTTTGAAACTCAAAAATAGAATCTTGATTATAAAAATTGAATTACTTTGGTAAAATAGAATCCCATTCATAATCCCAAATTACTGAGGCCTGCAAAAATAATAATAATAATACATCAAACGCTGTGGGTAGAGAAAACTAAGGAGTACTGACTAGTGTCTTCCGTGGAAAAACAAAAATATCTTGTGGCAGATGGTACAGCACATGACCAAGTGTTGTCATAAATAGAAGGCTTTTGCCAGGTAGGAGGTAGAAGGCTGGGTTGGGTTCTACCTTGGCTTTTATACAAACATTGTCACCGACGCACACATTCACGTCTTGTACATTTTTTACATCAGATGTCTCCTTACATGTCATTCTGCTAAAACAGCTGCATTTAAAATGTTCAGAAAAGTATTCTAAGTCTCCAACCCTGGGGTTGCCAAGAACTTCGTACTTTCCAGTTTCCGTTAACATAATATCAAAATGACTTGGGTTCAAGTGAAGATATACATCTGAACTTTCTTTTCTTCTTGAACACATGCCTTTCTCATTACAAAGTGTTTGGCTGCACATTTTGGCTGCTAGGGTAACATTGACTATGTATGGATTCAGGGTCGTCTGCATGTATTTATGTAGGATTGGGCAACCTGCCTGTAAAATAATAAGACAGTCAGCATAATAAGGCACAAGTTCTTATATGAACAGTTAAACTATAGTAAGTCTTAAGGATGAATGAAACATTGGGCCTAACAAGTGGTAGGAAATACTTCACTTTAACAAGCAACAATTTTGTAATGTGTAAGTTTATCAGGCTACTGGAGAATTTTTTAGTTAAGGCTTAACTTATCCTAGCCTTAATTTTCTGCAATAATTCATAAGTTAATCAAAAGAATGGAGTGTTATAGTTGTTAAGACTATGGACTTTCAGGTTAACTTGCCCAATAATAGTACCACCTTCATTAATGGCCATGTCTACCAACCTAGGATATCTCACAACCTTTCTTTTTTTTAATGGTTTTTTTTAATGTTTTTATTTATTTTTTACACTCCAGATTTTACTTCCCGCCCCCCACCCACCCACCCACCCTCTGACTGTTCCACATCCCACACCTCCTCTCTGCCCACTTGTCCCCATGAGGATGTTCCCACCCCCTACCCCTCACTACCCACCCTTTCTGACCTCTAAACTCCCTGGGGTCTCCAGTCTCTTGAGTTGGGTGCATCATCTCACAACCTTTCTAAATCTTAGTTTATTATCTGGATCACTTCAGGAAAATTGGTTGTTTGGTTATGCTTCAGTTCCATCTCTTTTAAATTAGTGACAATTTTGAAGCCTGTCTCATAGAGTCATTGTGAAGATAAATGACAAATGGGTATGGTATCTAACATTTCTTCAGTTAACTCTCAATCATAAAAAGTTGAAGCAAAAACTCTTGTTTGTCAGATGAGTTTATATATCATTAAATATGGCTCCAAAGCTGATGCCTCAAATGATTCCTAGTCAAACGTTTGTAATGACAGTTCTTTGACAAAGTGTGGATTACAGTGAGGAGAAGCAGAAGTAATCCATCTTCACAGTACCATGTTCTACAACTTGGAAATTAGCCTTTAAAATAGATAGGAGACAGTCATAGTCTCTCAGGATGAACAGTTCTAGTGAATGGGCTGAGTTTGGTAGCACATTTGGAAAAAAAGAGAGCGAATACTGGCAGCTCTGGTGTGAATATACACTACTTGATATTCTCCTTGCGTTGACATTCTCTATTGTTGAGTCAGTAATTGCCTGGCAAATATATCTGCCCTCTAGTCCCTAGAGCATAGATTATAGATATAGATATAGATATAGATATAGATATAGATATAGATATAGATATAGATATAGATATAGATATAGAGGTGTGTGTGTGTGTGTGTGTATATGTGTGTGAGTGTCACACTCCAGCAATACTAAGAGAATACAAAGGAACAGGAGTTCAAGATCAGCCTCAGCAACACAGCAAATAATGGCCAACCAACATATGCCACATAAGACGGAAAACATATATACAAGTAACATTATATAGACTGAGTGGGTGATATTTAGGAATATGTATGTATATAGGCATGTATGTAGTAACAATTAATGGAAAAATAGGTCATTAATATTAAGGAATGGGAAAGAGTATTTTGGAGAGTTTACAGGGAAGAAAGGGAAGGTAGAAATAAAATTATAATATAATCTAAAAAATTCTATATAGATTCTTTCTAAATTTATATAGTATAATCTAAAATAAATAAGTAAATAAAAGTAAAATGAATCTACTAACACTGTAACAGAAGATCCAGAACCTTAAGAAGTCCAAGACCTCTAGAAGATAGAAATGATCCTCAGAAACTATCAGTCAAGTGAACAGAAAGACAAGGGTTAAACAAAAAGCAAACTAGAGAAAATGATTTGATGATAGTTTTATATGTACATTTTGGAAAGATTTATACTTTCAATCTAAAACAAAACCACTATATAATTAAACTTTCAGTGGTCACCTTCATGTTATCCATCAATTGCACTAAATGCAGAGTTGGGAGCGGAGCACACTACTATTATACAGCATGAGCATGTAAAGTGAGTAGCATCTATTCTAGAGTGTTCCACCTGTGCAGATACAACAGATATATACAGCCTCAGGCATGGAGGTACACATGAAGGGAAACAGCTGGCTTATTTTGAGCATTATTTCTTTGGAGTTTTGACACAATATATCTTATTATGTCTTTTTATTCTTTAATTTTAATAATGATGGTATTTTACAAGTGACTAACAAAACTCCTGAATATTAAAAAAAAATCAAGTTTTATAAGGTTGGGCTGATAAGGCTGGCTTTTTCTCACTACAGGAAGACAAATACATTTTCTACTTCATAATAAAAGATGCAACACAACGTGACTGGGCAGATTCTGCGCATCTACTGTTTGCCCACCACAGTACTTAATATAGTGCTTAATACTTAACAGAGTACTTTTCTAAATACGATCTCCAAAAACTTTAAGTATAAAATTATTTTTATCTATTTCCAACCAATTCAACTTACCGCACGTTGTGCTAAACTCATAGCATCCCATATTATAATTCCAGAGGTACCCAGAGCAACAATTTCACCAATTGTATTCACAAGGTCATCCTGGCAGAGGAGATAGAGTTAGCAGGAAGTAATAATTGGAAGCATTTACACAGGACAACACCAACAAAGCAAGCACGCTAACCCATCAATAATACTTTAAATGTTTATCTTTTACTTTTTTTTTTTTTTGCTTATTCATTTTCATCCTGCTGACTGCCCGCTCCTTATCACCCCTTCCCACAATCCTTCACCCATTTCCCCTTCATCTTATCCTCTGAGCAGGTGAGCCCCCTGGGTCTCCACACATACACACACATACACACACACACACACTAGTACTTCAAGTCTCTGTGAGGCTAGGTGCTTCCTCTCCACTGAGGTCAGACAAGGCAGCCCAGCTAGAAGAACTTATTGCATGTACAGGCAACAGCTTTTGGGACAGCCCCTGTTCCAGTTGTTCGGGACCCACATGAAGACCAAGCTGCACATCTACTACATATATGCGGGGAGGCCTAGGTCCAGCCCTGTATGTTCTTTGGTTTGTGAATCAGACTCTTTGGGCATTCCTTTACTATTAAAAAAGAGGCTATTATAATTATTTCTTCTGGCAATATCCATAAAATAAAAATAAAACGGTTAAAATATTGTCAGCATTTTATGGTTCTCCATGGCTGCTAACACGTCATATAACTACAATAAGCACTAAAAGTGTAGTAATTCTATCTGTTTGGGAGAATATAGAACAAGCCCTGTTTACATTCTTAAGTGATATACAAATCTAAATTCATGTCCTTTCAAAACATTAATTTTCAGTAAACTGTATTTATGGATACTAGGTCAGAGATGCTTGTTTACCTCTAGAAGGTATTCAGAGGTACGATCAGTAAAAACAAGACGGATATAGACAAAAATCGGGACTGGATCCGATGCATTCCCAACCTTGGACACTCTGATAGCTTCCACAACTCGGTAGCGGACATAGAGGGTAGCTTGTCGATTGGACTTCAAGTCTTTCTTCAAATAGACAGATGGGTAAAGGCCGGTGCTTGCTTTCCATAGCCATTTAAGATTATCATTTCTTTTCTTTTCCACAGCAGGGCACTGCCCATCATACTTAGGGTCTTGAAACTTATTGTTATAACAATCAGGAAATAGATAATAACCCCATAGCTGGTTTGGTCGAAGGAATTTCCCCAGGTGTAAAGTTCCTTCCATAAACTTCCTTCCTGCCTCTTCAAATTGTTGTATGGCTTTCTGGGTGGCTTCTGTGATACTAAGTCCTGGATTAGTTGATTGGACCAATTCAATAGACTTATTCCTGTAGTTATCCTTAGGTTTCCAGTTTCTCAACCAGGTAGGCCTCCATTCTTCCCAGTCAATGATAGCTAAGCCCAATTTGTCGTCTGGAATGTAATGCTCTATGTCAGTCTTAGCTTTGCGCAAATGAGCTTGATAATCGCCCCTCTGAGGTATTCCTCCATAATGTTCTGCTTGGTTTGCATCTATGTGAGGATACAAACCAAGTCGATCAACATAAAATAATGTGACAGGTTGCCCTGTGGCAGTTTTCCGGGGGCTTCCAATTAAAGAGAAGAAGCTCAGATCTATTGGATCATTAACATTTCCTACACAACGTTCAGTTGGGACATTCCAAATCCAAAGGAAAGTTGTATTTGATAAAATTGGTGCTGCCCTATAATCCACAGTCAAGGAGCATGGAATCAAAAGGAAGATTAACACTGTTTGGAATGTGCCCCCAGATTCAACAAAGCTCCCCCAAAAGAGGTGCTTAAATCTCAACTCTCCCATCACAGAGAATAATTACTAAGTAGGCACTTATTCCTTCTTACACACTGTGGTCTGTCCAGTATTTGATGCAAAAGATTAGAAAGACTGTGGCATGAGGCTACTGAGGGAGATGAATGTATGGTGACTGATTTACACTGAAGATTCTTCTTCCTGTGTTACATTTCAGGAATATCTTGGAGCAAGTTAAATCATCCAGAACTGAAAAGAGACAAATATGGAATTCACTGTAGTCACAAGGAGAGGTTTACCAATTCTAATTTCATGCAAGGAGTTTAAATTAATTTCAAAAGACAGGAGACTTTATTTGAAGTACTTAAAACAATACGTTTTTTCCCTTGTGTTGATAAAACTCTGTAACCATCAACACTTAGTTCATCTTCCAACATCAGTCCTAATCCCACAGAAAACTGAATGTAGTTATTTTTCTTACTTCATTCCCAGATATATAGGGTCCTGTATCTATCAGTATTTTAGAAAATACCAGTTAGAGGAATACAAATTTGTATTTACTGGTTGTGAAAATATGCTCTGTCATGATCTGCCAATTTTTGAAAACAACCTGTCTCAGAATTTGAAAAAAAATCCATATTTTGTAATTCTTTTATGTGTGTGTATATATGAACATGACGGTGGCACTGGGAAATGAACCTAAATCCTTGCATATGCTAGGCAAATATTCAATCAGTTAAATTCCCAGTAATTTGTTTGTTTGATTGTTCGTTGACTCATTTATTGGATCATGGTATTGTTAAATTCCCTGGGTGTCCTGGAACTTATAATTCTTGAACTTCAGCCTCCCAAATCCCTGGGATTATTTGTGTACCACCATCGCCACTTCTATTACTTGCTCTTTCTTTCCCACTTCATTATTACTCTTCTGTAGTGGACAGTATGAGAGAAAGGAAAAGTCACTTTTTCCACAGGTAATGTAATGATTGAATATAAGTTGAATATCCTCTTAGAACATTGCCAAATCAAATCTTACAGAGATTTTACTGTTAAAATTAACAAATGACTATATATCAATTGACTCTAGATTTGTTAAGTAAACATGATAGGAATTCTGATCTTTAAACACTGTTTCAAAAAGCAAGACTATGTTGTCATTCTGATTGATGACATACTGAAGTGTGACCGCAATGAAATGGCCTGAGGTAAGAATCAGAGATTAAAACAGAAGGAGTTCTACATTAGTTAAATTGTCCCTTAATCTTGCCAACAAGAGACTATTACTTTGCTTCATCTTAACCTTATCAAAGGTCATATGTTTCATGTGGGCAGACACTAGGACGATGGGGTAACCTTTTCAACTGCTCAATCAGCCCCTGAACCTGAGAATATTTCTGGATGAATCTAACTAGAAGACCATTACTTACATACATACCTACATACATACATACCTACGAAAGTGATAGTAAGTCTTACCCTTTGCACTTTTTCAAAAGTCAGTTATCTGCCTGCCAAAATTCAGTTGCATACCTCTTAATGAATGTGTGAAAAAAAAAATAGCTGAAGTAGAGTTGAACCCCTGCTCTCATATCACATCCAACACAGAAGACTTCTGTGACTTTAAAGAGTATGAAGGTTTCTCTTTACCTACAATGAATTCTACAACATTGACTAGGTATTCTCAAATCCAATGTAACTCTGACCTGATCCTCATAGACACAGAGCTCATGAGCTGACAGCTCAGTACAATATTTCTCTTTCCCATATCAAGAGGCCATCATTGAGTCCAGCAGATTTTGATCAGCTGGGTAAACATTAAGTTTCCCCCAGCCCTCTCTTCGGGCTTTATTACTTTCCTTAAACACAGAATTTCTGGAGACAGGTTTAGCAGATTGTTGTAATCGATGCTGCAAATTACAAGAGTAGGGAGATACATAGGATCAGTTTGTAAGAGAAGCTAGTTAAAGCTTCAAACCTTCCCCAGGTGAACCTCGATCCAGAAATCTTCACAAGATCTATGACCTGAGAATTCCTTAATTCTTTCAAGGTTTTATAGTGACTTTATTGCATAGGCATGGTGGAAGCATTGATAATAACTATGTAAAATGAGAACAGACAAAAAATACCTAAAAATTGTCTATGAACTGGTGGCAAGGCCTGACACTCCCCTTTATCTCTTGGTGGAACTCATTCCCATCATACTTGGTATGGAACAACACCTTTGGAAAAAAGAGTTATCTTTCTCTATCAAAGAAGGGGAATTCTGGGGATATATGACATATTCAAAAGCAAAATCCAGAAAAATGAAAGTTTCTATGACTTTCAAGAAGGAATAGAAAATTTTGATACCAGGGAAAAATTATGAACCAGGAACAAAAGTTTGAAAAATAACAATTTATGTACAACAATGTCATATTTATATATTAATTTGTTTATACTGAGTATAAGTGAATGTATATTCAGTATAAACCAGCTTGGTATATCAAACTGTATAAACCAGTTTGATAGACAATATTTTTGGTACCAGAAACATTTGAATTTGAATTAAAAAAAAAGCCACTGTAATTAATAATTCACAGGAAGGTTATTTATTGTCTTCAACTTAATCTCTTTAACAACAAGAAAATAACTCTTGCCTAAGTATTCCTTAACTAATATCTATAATTCCTGTACTGTACTAAGCAGTTGAATTTTCTAGGAAGAATCAAGAAACATATAGTTGGACTCAATTCTCAAAGTCAGCTTACCCATACTTTTCAACTTTGCTGCATTTTACAAATGTTTTCACTTACATCTTGAACTACAAAATATTGAGCAATGGTGGCACACACCTTTAATCTCAGCACTTGAGATCCAGAGGCAGGCAGACCTCTAGGAGTTCAAGGCCAGCCTTGTTAACAGAGCAAGTTCTAAGACAGCAAGGGCTACACACAGAGAAACCCTGTCTTGAAAAACCAAACTATATATAATTTTATATATATTATACTGGGGTCTGGAGAGGACTCAGCAGTTGAGCACTAACTGCTCCTCCAGAAGTCCCGAGTCTAATTCCCAGAGCCATCTGTAATGAGATCTGATGACCTCTTCTGTTGTGTCGAAGACGACAGTGTACTCATATACATAAAATAAATAAATGTTTTTAAAATATGTGTATATTTGTATATATAAACTAAATAATATATAAAATATATAAATATATAAAATATATAAAAGCCAAGTTATATATAATCGTATATATTATATAGATAATCCATGTGTATGTGGATTATAAAGAACTATATGCATAGGTTTATATATATTATGTGTATATATACATATATTATGTATTATATATATGCATATATAATATATATGGACTTTAAATAACTATATCTATGGATTATATATAATCCATGCATATATAGGTATATGGATTATAAAGAACTATGTGTATAGATCCCTTATATTATAAGAATGTATATAAACCTCTTGGGGTAATGGCTATGAAGAAATTCATAATACAACACCCTAAAACATAATGATGTGGCATTTTAAGCTAATGAGAATTGATCAAATGCGTATGATAGGGGCTTTCTGATCTATCCCAGAGCAAAATATCTATCATAAAGGGGCTCTCCTCTTTGTACTAAGAACATGTCTCGTAAGTGGAGACTGGGTGGCTGTTAAAGAGAATCAGTGCTGTTAAAGAGAATCAGTGCTGATAAACTCACTTCATGCCCTATATTGTCAGTTAGTTTCTACAGATGTCTTCTGGTCATTGACACACATTCCTCCCTCTAGAAATGTTCACTGATCTCACTTGATCTTCATAATTAATTTTTCTTTAAAAGAAAAGGATCTTGGTTGTAGATATTTCTTTAGATCAGTGTTTCTCAACCATTCTAGCAAACCTCTATCTCAAAAATAATAATAAACCATTACAATTCTCAATAGTAGCAAACTTATAGTTATGAAGTAGCAAAAAAAATAATTTCATGGTTGTGGGTCCCCACAACATGTGGAACTGAATTAAAAGGTTGTAGCATTACACAGGATGCAAACCACAGCTTTACAGGTTTTTTTCCTATCAAGTTTTCTATGGCTGTGGAAAAAAATACTGAGTAATATTTTGCCTTGCTTCCATTTACCTGTCAGTTCAAGTTATCATGATCCACAGATACAGAATTTCAGAGACAAGATAAAGCTTCTTTCTTTTGCTTTGGCTCTAACAAAATGAGTTACTATTGCCTAAGATAGACTGCGTACTCGACAAGTTACAGGTAACATTTGGAGACACAGAGTCAGCAAAAGGCAAGATGCTTTTACTACATCAGCCTCCTGGTGCTCTGCCTGTAGAGTATGGACAGTTAAAGCAATGCTGTTACTGGAGCGTGCTAACTTGCTGAAGAGGATCCCTCGCCTCTTGTTCTATCTCATCTGTACTTTTAGAGTCTGTCATGCTGGTATTGGTACCTAGAAACCTATACATTTCTAATCTCTTCTGATATTCCAATCATACATGGACATAAAATTGTTACGATGTTTCAAACCATGGTAGGCTAAGGCATGAAAGTCAATTGGTTCTATCCTAGCATCTTTGAATCTTGAGTTCCTGAGTTAAATGGATTTTAAAGGGGCTTAAATGGATACTTTGACACTACCACTTGAAAATTATGACAACTGTAACACAGTAGGGGCATCAGTGAGAAAATATACCTTCCACTGAGTGACAATTCTTTCATCACTTTCACCTAAAGAAAAAAAGAAGAGAGAGAAAATCAAGAAGTTTATAAAAAGCATGTATACTGTTACCTTGCTGGAAACTTAAAATACCTGCCTACCATCTGCATCTCCATCATAACAAAAGAAACACTTCTTAATTCATGTGAGCCATGGTCAATCTAAATCTACTTCAGCACTCTTAGAATAAGCCAAGGGGAAAGCCAGAGCAAATTCCAAGATTCTAGGAACAGATGACATCACAAAGTGAACTGATTCTCCCAAGCTCACAGACCACCCCTTTCCCTCTTCCTTCAACTCTCCCATCCTTTCAGGGGAAACAAAAATTTCCTGATTCACTTCTTTCCTATGAAGTCTGGCTGATATACTTTTCTCAATCTATTCAGCTTTCAGACATGTGACTCTCCTTTTAACTGTATTGTTTTCTGAATTAATCACAAAAATCATACAACCCAAAACCTTGCCATATTAACAAATCCTTGCAGTAATTGCAGCATGTAGGTAGCATGAAACATTATGTCATTAGCTTTCATCCCTGCAATTCTACTAGATACTCACAGTGAGCATCTAGTAGAACTACTGTTAAGATGGTTTGATTAAAACTGGATAGCATTTGTGACCAGAGAGTAGCATCCTGCTACCTTTCCTCCTGTTGAAACTTCATGCCTAGGAAAATCTCCAGTGAAACACAAGTCTGTTTCCTGTTCAGAAGATGACAGTGAAAGATTTTTATTTGCTTTTATGGAAAATAGACTTGGCTTTTCTATTTTCATTATGCAGGACAATAATGTAATTAAAACCCTATGATTGGTTTCACAGGCTGTATTTCAAATTCTTGATTAAGACCCAAGTTGTTCTAAAGTGTATGTATTATGTTTCTGCTAAATATGCAGATACATCAGACAACTCACATAACATGGAATAACTTAGCTCTTCCCCTGACTAGGCTGCCTAATTCTAAAATACATACATTAAAAGATCAAAGCTCTGGAGTTGGCCAGAGTGGTAGCTCACCTTACCTGTTTTTCTTCTATTAATCTGCCTTATTTCAATTCATTCCCTAGATGAACCTAAAAAGGGTATTTAAAAAAATACTTATTCTCCTCCCCTATATCTGACACATGGAAAGTGCTGAATAAGTCTAATAAACAACAATAACAATAAATATAATAAAACAATAAATCATTATATTGTTAGTAAGAATGTCCCTTGACCCCACCATCATCTATATATAATACCGTACCATGAATGAAAAATAAAACTTCTTCTGTATGACAAAGGACACTGTCATTCTCACAAAGCAGCAGGACACAGAATGGGAAAAGATCTTTACCAATTACACATCTGGTAAAGGATCCCTGCCTTGCTCAACCTTCATCAGAGAAGCCTCTTATAGTAGATGGGAAGACCCACAACTGGACTGTATGCTGAGAATAAGAGACTTTGAAACACCCAGTGTTAAATGAGATGTCTCCATCAAAAATCCCTCCCCTCAAGGGTCAAGGAGCTATGTGTAAGAGGAAATGCAAAGACTTTAAGAGCCAGAGGGGATGAATGACTCCAAGGAAATAGAATCTTCCAGACACAACAGGATGGACAAACAAATGAATTTATAAAGACTATGACAGCATGCATAGGGCCTGTACATGTTCAAGTCAGACAGGGTCCAAGTACTCAGAGGGGGAAGCAGAAATGGCTCCCACACCTAACTGAGAAGCTAGCTCCAATTAACACTAGCAAAGGAAAGCTTAGTTTTCTCCAGTGGAGTCTCACTAGGTATAGTAAACACACTTAAGGGTAAGGCCCTTACCCAGCAATAAATGGCCAACACTAAACAAACTCAGTACAATTTTTGTAGACTTTGAGTCTCAAATTACCTTGTTTGAACACTTTTTATATTATTGGTCTTTTGCTTGTATACTTTGGTTTCACTTTTAATGATCCCTGGTGTTTTGTTTTGTTTTGTTTCTTTAAGTGTGGGGGTGTATTTCTGTTGTTATTTTTGTTGTTGGTGGTGTTGTAGTTTGAAGGTTTTTTGCTCTTCTTTTTTTTTTAAAGAGAGAAAAAAAGAAAGGGTATGAAGTTGGGTATATGAGAAATCTGGGAGGAGTTGGAGGGAGAGAAGTGTGAACAGAATATATTATGTAAAAAAACTATTTTTAATAAAAAGTAAATAAATATAGTTAAATAAAGTTAATTTTAAAAAAGTAAAACTTCGCCCTTCTGGCCAACTGCAGCACCTGGGTCCCTGGCCCAGGGAGTCTCTGGACACCCGCAAGGACACACACAGGATCCGCCACGGGATCCTAAGACCTCTGGTGAGTGGAACACAGCGCCTGCTACAATCCAATCTCGAGGGAACTGAGACTGCATTAATTAAGGAAGCAGATAACCCAGCCTGATCCAGGGCTCAAGTCCCTTCCGGCCCACTGCAGCACTGGGGTCCCTGAGCCGGGAGTCTCCGGACACCCACAAGGACCCACACAGGATCCGCCACGGGATCCTAAGACCTCTGGTGAGTGGAACACAACTTCTGCCAGGAGGCAGGTTCAAACACCAGATATCTGGGCACCTTTCCTGCAAGAGGAGAGCTTGCCTGCAGAGAGTACTCTAACCACTGAAACTAAGGATAGAGCTAGTCTCCCAGGTCTGCTGATAGAGGCTAACATAATCACCTGAGGAACAAGCTCTAACCAGTGACAACTATAACAACTAGCTCCAGAGAATACCAGATGACAAAAGGCAAATGTAAGAATCCTACTAACAGAAATCAAGGCCACTCACCATCATCAGAACGCAGCACTCCCACCCCACCTAGTCCTGGGCACCCCAACACAACTGAAAAGCTAGACCTGGATTTAAAAGCATATCTCATGATGATGGTAGAGGACATCAAGAAGGACTTTAATAACTCACTTAAAGAAATACAGGAGAACACTGCTAAAGAGTTACAAGTCCTTAAAGAAAAACAGGAAAACACAACCAAACAGGTAGAATTCCTTATAGAAAAACAGGAAAACACATCCAAACAGGTGATGGAAATGAGCAAAACCATACTAGACCTAAAAAGGGAAGTAGACACAATAAAGAAAACCCAAAGTGAGGCAACTCTGGAGATAGAAACCCTAGGAAAGAAATCTGGAATCATAGACGCGAGCATCAGCAACAGAATACAAGAGATGGAAGAGAGAATCTCAGGCGCAGAAGATTCCATAGAGAACATCGGCACAACAATCAAAGATAATACAAAACGCAAAAAGATCCTAACTCAAAGCATCCAGGAAATCCAGGACACAATGAGAAGACCAAACCTACGGATAATAGGAGTTGATGAGAATGAAGATTTTCAACTTAAAGGGCCAGCAAATATATTCAACAAAATTATAGAAGAAAACTTCCCAAACCTAATCAATGACATGCCCATGAACATACAAGAAGCCTACAGAACTCCAAATAGACTGGACCAGAAAAGAAATTCCTCCCGACACATAATAATCAGAACAACAAATGCACTAAATAAAGAGAGAATATTAAAAGCAGAAAGGGAGAAAGGTCAAGTAACATATAAAGGCAGACCTATCAGACTTTTCACCAGAGACTATGAAAGCCAGAAGAGCCTGGACACATGTTATACAGACACTAAGAGAACACAAATGCCAGCCCAGGCTACCATACCCGGCCAAACTCTCAATTACCATAGATGGAGAAACCAAAGTATTCCACGACAAATCCAAATTCACACATTATCTTTCCACGAATACAGCCCTTCAAAAAATAATAATAGAAAAAAAAAAAACAATACAAGGACGGAAATCACGCCCTAGAAAAAGCAAGAAAATGTAGTCTCCCCTCCCCCAGCCTGAAACCTGCTTGCTCAGGGGTGGAGCTTCCTGCTCATTCGTTCTGCCACGCCCACTGCTGGAACCTGCGGAGCCACACACATGCACCTTTCTACTGGACCAGAGATTATTCGGCGGGAATCGGGTCCCCTCCCCCTTCCTTCATAACTAGTGTCGCAACAATAAAATTTGAGCCTTGATCGGAGTAACTGTCTTGGCTACATTCCTTTCACTCGCCACCTAGCCCCTCTTCTCTTCCAGGTTTCCAAAATGCCTTTCCAGGCTAGAACCCAGGTTGTGGTCAGCTGGCCCGACACAACAAGAAAGTAATCCCTCAACAAGCCAAAAAGAAGACAGCCACAAGAACAGAATGCCAACTCTAACAACAAAAATAAAAGGAAGCAACAATTACTTTTCCTTAATATCAATGGACTCAATTCCCCAATAAAAAGACATAGACTAACAGACTGGCTACACAAACAGGACCCAACATTCTGCTGCTTACAGGAAACCCATCTCAGGAAAAAAGACAGACACTACCTCAGAGTGAAAGGCTGGAAAACAATTTTCCAAGCAAATGGTCTGAAGAAACAAGCTGGAGTAGCCATTCTAATATCGGATAAAATCGACTTCCAACCCAAAGTTATCAAAAAAGACAAGGAGGGACACTTCATACCCATCAAAAGTAAAATCCTCCAAGGGGAACTCTCAATTCTGAATATCTATGCTCCAAATACAAGGGCAGCCACATTCATTAAAGACAGTTTAGTAAAGCTCAAAGCACATATTGCACCTCACACAATAATAGTGGGAGACTTCAACACACCACTTTCATCAATGGACAGATCGTGGAAACAGAAACTAAACACAGTGAAACTAACAGAGGTTATGAAACAAATGGATCTGACAGATATCTACAGAACATTTTATCCTAAAACAAAAGGATATATCTTCTTCTCAGCACCTCACGGGACCTTCTCCAAAATTGACCATATAATTGGTCACAAAAAAGGCCTCACAAATACAAAAATATTGAAATTGTCCCATGCATCCTATCAGACCACCATGGACTAAGGCTGATCTTCAATAACAACATAAATCAAGGAAAGCCAACATTCACGTGGAAACTGAACAACACTCTTCTCAATGATACCTTGGTCAAGGAAGGAATAAAGAAAGAAATTAAAGACTTTTTAGAGTTTAATGAAAATGAAGCCACAACATACCCAAACCTATGGGGCACAATGAAAGCATTTCTAAGAGGGAAACTCATAGCAATGAGTGCCTCCAAGAAGAAACTGGAGAGAGCACACACTAGCAGCTTGACAGCACATCTAAAAGCTCTAGAGAAAAAAGGAAGAAAATTCACCTAAGAGGAGTAGATGGCAGGAAATAATCAAACTCAGGGGTGAAATCAACCAAGTGGAAACAAGAAGAACTATTCAAAGAATTAACCAAACGCAGAGTTGGTTCTTTGAGAAAATCAACAAGATAGATAAACCCTTAGCTAGACTCACTAAAGGGCACAGGGAAAGCATTCTAATTAACAAAATCAGAAATGAAAAGGGAGACATAACAGCAGATCCTGAAGAAATCCAAAACACCATCAGATCCTTCTACAAAAGGCTATAATACTCAACAAAACTGGAAAACCTGGACGAAATGGACAAATTTCTAGACAGATACCAGGTACCAAAGTTAAATCAGGATCAAATTAATGATCTAAACAGTCCCATATCCCCTAAAGAAATAGAAGCAGTCATTAATAGTCTCCCAGCCAAAAAAAAGCCCAGGACCAGATGGGTTTAGTGCAGAGTTCTACCAGACCTTCAAAGAAGATCTAATTCCAGTTCTGCACAAACTATTCCACAAAATAGAAGTAGAGGGAACTCTACCCAACTCATTCTATGAAGCCACAATTACTCTGATACCTAAACCACAGAAAAACCCAACAAAGATGAAGAACTTCAGACCAATTTCCCTTATGAATATCAATGCAAAAATACTCAATAAAATTCTCTCTAACCAAATACAAGAACGCATTAAAGCAATCATCCATCCTGACCAAATAGGTTTTATTCCAGGGATGCAGGGATGGTTTAATATACAAAAATCCATCAATGTAATCCATTATATAAACAAACTCAAAGACAAAAACCACATGATCATCTCTTTAGATGTGGAAAAAGCATTCTACAAGATTCAACACCCATTCATGATAAAAGTCTTGGAAAGATCAGGAATTCAAGGCCCATACCTAAACATGATAAAAACAATCTACAGCAAACCAGTAGCCAACATCAAAGTAAATGGTGAGAAGCTTGAAGCAATTCCACTAAAATCAGGGACTAGACAAGGATGCCTACTTTCTCCCTACCTATTCAACATAGTACTTAAAGTCCTAGCCAGAGCAATTAGACAACAAAAGGAGATCAAGGGGATACATATTGGAAAAGATGAAGTCAAAATATCACTTTTTGCAGATGATATGATGGTATATATATATAAGTGACCCTAAAAGTTCCACCAGAGAACTCCTAAACCTGATAAACAGCTTCGGTGAAGTAGCTGGATATAAAATTAACTCAAACAAGTCAATGGCCTTTCTCTACACAAAGGATAAACAGGCTGAGAAAGAACTTAGGGAAACAACATCCTTCTCAATAGTCACAAATAGTATAAAATATCTTGGTGTGACACTTAACTAAGGAAGTGAAAGATCTGTATGATAAAAACTTCAAGTCTCTGAAGAAAGAAATTAAAGAAGATCTCAGAAGATGGAAAGATCACCCATGC
Organism: Mus musculus; assembly: GCF_000001635.26. NCBI lineage: Eukaryota > Metazoa > Chordata > Mammalia > Rodentia > Muridae > Mus > Mus musculus. Next base: position 24,784,748 of record NC_000072.6, on the reverse strand, counting down.
TCATGGATTGGCAGGATCAACATTGTAAAAATGGCTATCTTGCCAAAAGCAATCTGCAGATTCAATGCAATCCCCATCAAAATTCCAACTCAATTCTTCAACGAATTAGAAAGAGCAATCTGCAAATTCATCTGGAACAACAAAAAAACTAGGATAGCAAAAACTCTTCTCACGGATAAAAGAACCTCTGGTGGAATCACCATGCCTGACTTAAAGCTGTACTATAGAGCAATTGTGATAAAAACTGCATGGTACTGGTATAACGACACACAAGTAGACCAATGGAAAATAATTGAAGACCCTGAGATGAACCCACCCATCTATGGTCACTTGCTCTTTGACAAGGGAGCAAAAACCATCCAGTGGAAAAAAGACAGCATTTTCAACAAATGATGCTGGCATAACTGGCAGTTATCATGTAGAAGAATGAGAATTTATCCATTCCTATATCCTTGTACTAAGGTCAAATCTAAGTGGATTAAGCAACTCCACATAAAACCAGAGACAGTGAAACTTATAGAGGAGAAAGTAGGGAAAAGCCTTGAAGATATGGGCACTGGGGAAAAATTCATGAATGGAACAGCAATGGCTTGTGCTGTAAGATCAAGAATCGATAAATGGGACCTCATAAAGTTGCAAAGCTTCTGCAAAGCAAAAGACACCATCAATAAGACAAAAAGACCACCAACAGATTGGGAAAGGATCTTTACCTATCCTAAATCAGATAGGGGACTAATATCCAATATATATAAAGAACTCAAGAAGGTGGACTCCAGAAAATCAAATAACCCCATTAAAAATGGGGCTCAGAACTGATCAAAGAATTCTCACCTGAGGAATACCGAATGGCAGAGAAGCACCTGAAAAAATGTTCAACATCCTTAATCATCAGGGAAATGCAACTCAAAACAACCCTGAGATTCTACCTCACACCAGTCAGAATGGCTAAGATCAAAAATTCAGGTGACAGCAGATGCTGGAGAGGATGTGGAGAAAGAGGAACACTCCTCCATTGTTGGTGGGATTGCAAGCTTGTACAACCACTCTCGAAATCAGTTTGGCGGTTCCTCGGAAAATTGAACATAGTACTACTGGAGGATCCCGCAATACTTCTCCTGGGCATATATCCAGAAGATGTCCCAACGGGTAAAAAGGACACGTGCTCCACTATGTTCATAGCAGCCTTATTTGTAATAGCCAGAAGCTGGAAAGAACCCAGATGCCCCTCAACAGAGGAATGGATACAAAAAATGTGGTACATTTACACAATGGAGTACTACTCAGCTATTAAAAAGAATGAATTTGTGAAATTCCAAGGCAAATGGTTGGACCTGGAGGGCATCATCCTGAGTGAGGTAACACAATCACAAAAGAACTCAAATGATATGTACTCACTGATAAGTGGATATTAGCCCAGAAACTTAGTATAGGGAGATATAAGGTACAATTTGCAAAACACATAAAACTGAAGAAGAACGAAGACCAAAGTGTGGCCACATTGCCCCTTCTTAGAATTGGAAACAGTCACCCATGGAAGGAGTTACAGAGACAAAGTTTGGAGCTGAGACAAAAGGATGGACCATCTAGAGACTGCCATATCCAGGGATCCATCCCATAATTAGCCTCCAAACGATGACACCATTGCATACACTAGCAAGTGTTTGTTGCAAGGACCATGATATAGCTGTCTCTTGTGATACTAGGCCGGGGCCTAGCAAACACAGAAGTGGATGCTCACAGTCAACTATTGGATGGATCACAGGACCCCCAATGGAGGAGCTAGAGAAAGTATTCAAGGAGCTAAAGAGATCTGCAACCCTGTAGGTGCAACATTATGAACTAACCAGTACCCCGGAGCTCTTGACTCTAGCTGCATATGTATCAAAAGATGGCCTAGTTGGCCATCAATGGAAAGAAAGGCCCATTGGACAGGCAAACTTTATATGCCCCAGTACAGGGGAACTCCGGGGCCAAAAAAATGGGAATTGGTAGGTAGGGGAGTGGGGGGGGGGGTGTGGGGGACTTTTGGGATAGCATTGGAAATGTAATTGAGGAAAATACGTAATAAAATAAAAAAGTAAATCTTCCTCAGGGATGTTTTAAAAGTTAACCTTTTAACTTAATCCATTAAGAATTTGTTTTGATGGAAATTAACAACTTCAGGAAATGTATGCCACAAGAGAATAGATCTGATGAGGCTGAGCCCTAGTTATGATTCTCAGAACCAAACTTTGTGATCCTCAGAGGCAACCTGCATCAGGAAGACTTCACGGATCAGGACTTGCTCAACACATCAGACTGACTCAACCTTTGAATGTGTTGCATTCATTTGACTACTTGGCAACTTTGAGATGGAACCTCTTCAAGGTTGGGCTTTAAGTTGTCTTCCCTTGACCCAATTGAAATGGTCTTCTCTTCTTTAAGATGTAATTTTACTTTTAATAAATCTGTTCTTTTTACATGGATTGATAGAATAAGTAAATTCAAATAATAGTAGCAAAGTATTTTTGATGCAGAATCCAGACATTTTTTATAATGTTGGGTATTTTTACATTAGCCTAACCAAACAAGGGCATGGTATGATACCGATTGTCCAAACTACATTATCTTGAGTCACCCAATAAAGAAATCTCTGTGCTTATTTGTGAGGGAGTTTCTAGAGTGGGCTAGCAGATAGAAAGACCCACAGTAGATGTGAGTGGCACCGTTTTGTGGGGCAGAATTGGAGCCTGAGTAGAGAACAGTCTGCACAGCGGCATCCATTGCTCAGCTTTCCTCATGCAGACCTAGTATCTCAGGATGCTCATGTTGCTTCCCACTGCCATGCCTTCCCCCACAATGGACTCTACCATCAGACTGTAAAGCAAAGGCATCCTTCTAAAGTTGCACATGTCAGAGGTTTGATCACAGAAATAATTAAAGGAACTAGTACATAAAACTAGTACCAAGAATTGGGGCACTGTTGCTTTGATATGTGGTACTAGTTAGTGATACCCTAGTATAGTGTAAGCAGAGCTAATGGTCCATTCTAGTCAGATCCTTGAAGACAGGCACAATAAGAAAGATGCAGGCCGTAGGGTTCCAGAAGATAAACAGGACTCAATCATGGACTTGACTAAAAACCTTCTTACTGAATTCTGGTAAAGACTATGAGTGCATTCTGCACATGGCCTGAGAACTTGAGTGTGGCTGAATTAAAAAAAAAAATAGTGGATTGTTTTGTTTGCCTTTGAAATCTCAAAACAAGGTAATATGCAGGCTCTGTCATAGCTAGTGTTTGTGGGCCTACAGAAAGAAGAGAAAATAGTAAACCAGAAAGATTACTAATCATCTCAACTGAATAGAACAAGCAAAGAGCTTAAAGTTACAGACAAAGTGCTTGTGGAGGCAGGACAGGAAGGAGGTATGGAATGTGGAACAGTCAGAGGATGGACTGGAGGTGGGAATAAAATCTGGAATGTGAATGAATGAATGAATGAATGAATGAATGAATAAATAAATAAATAAATAAATAAATAAATAAATAAAATATTGTAAAAAGCGTCAAGTTGATAAAGGGTAGGTTTGTGGTGGCTAACATTTATTGTAACCATGGCAGTTTCTAGAAACATCTGGGAGATAAATCTATAGTCATGTGATAAGGTAGTTTCCTTAGGTTAATTGCCATAGAAAGACTCATCCTGCAGGTGGGTGGTACTTGACTGGAGAGAGAGAGAGAGAGAAATCAGCTTAGGCCAGCATTCCTCACTTCCTCCTGACTCTGAATACAATGTGGTTGTAACAGTCACAAGGCCTCCCTACCATAATAGATTACATCCCAAATTGTAAATAAAGTAAGTTATTCACCCCTGAATTGTTTCTAGTAGAGTATTTGGTCAAAAGATAGGCAGGCAGGCAGGCAGGCAGGCAGGCAGGCAGACATGACCACGTGCTTCTGTTTCACAAAAGGAAAGGGAAAACAGTGAACAAAAATCATAAAAGCAATCATTAGAATTGCTCCTCAGCACAAAAGGTCAACCAATATGCTTTGTCTATTAACATATTTTATATGCATAGATATAAGCTATCATCAATAAGGAGCACAGTCGTTCTAGAATAAATCATAAGTACACAGCAGACACTACACAAAGAGGAAAATGAACCACAGCGTCAACCTCACAATGCCTTTCTAAGGATGCTTTAAAGTTCATACTTCTCTCTGCACACGACTGCACAAAACCGAATGACCCTGTTTCTTATGGAAGAGAAAGCTACACAAGACTTTATTTTTTCGTTGTGGGGTTTTTTTTTCTTTCTTTCTCAGCAGGAAGAGGGCAGAAGCCTCCTCCAGGTATTCTCACTTGAGACAGAAGAAAAGGGAGAGCAGCACAGGCTCGACAGGTGAGAATCCGAGGAGGTAGTAACAGGCAAGTGGCCCTGGAACTCACCAAGTGGAAGAAGACAGAGAAGGAAGAAACTTTGAGCAGTCTGGGGAAGTTGGCTATGAAAATATCCAGAGATTTTTACATGATGTTGTTATGTTTAGGCTGATGGAAGAACATGAAGGAGAGATAAGAGCTTTATAATAGCTAGTCCTTTGCTTTAAAATAAGCACACCAAAAATAAAATACGTTAAAAAAAAATAAAAACAGGGCTGGGAAAATGGCTCAGCACTTAAGAGCACTGGCTACTCTTGCAGAGGACTTGGGTTCAATTCCCAGCACCCACATAGCTCACAACTGTCTGTAACTCCAAGTTCAAGGGATCCAACACCCTCACACAGACATACAGGCAGACAAAACACCAATGTACATACAAATAAATCTTTAAAATAAATAAATAATAGATAGGTAGATAGATAGATGATAGATAGATAGATAGATAGATAGATAGATAGATAGATAGATAGATAGATAGATAGATAAAAAACATGTATGGAGGAAGTTTCGGAGAATGTAAAACAAACCAAAACTATCTAAAGTCACAATCTTAATTGTAAATACAGTTGCAAGGCAGCCAGTATCCTGGAAGTTTCATCTAATAGCACTTTATACTTAATAAATGCTATTGAATGGCAGAAAATACATTGTTATGTACATCCTAGTACCTCACAAAGTAGACACAGGGGTTATTACACTTTGCAGATAACGGATTACTTTGTTTTACCTCGGGGCAAGCAAATCTGTCTCATCCTTTGTCTCCAAACATCAGAACAACGTGTCTTCCACTAATTAATCCCTTAAAAGGCTCAGTTCAGTAATTCAGGTGAGATAGATAAACCAACTGGGGTCAAGCCAGGTGAGCCCTCAAGTGATCTTCTCCATTTCAAAGCCCAACTTGAACCAGTTGGTACACACCTACAACCCCAGTACTCAGGAAACAAAGAAAGTGGGGTGGGTGACAATCAAGAGCTAGTCTGCTCTAGTTCTACATAGTGAGTTCCAATACAAGTAGGGCCACAGGACACGACTCTATCAAAAGTCCAAACAAATGAGCTGTCTTGAATGATACAGGGACTGTTTTCAGCTACCTTTAGGTTTTAGAGCAAAGTTTAAAGCTCTGGGGAAGAGGACTCCAGCAAGCACCAAAGTAAAGGATCGAACAGGATAGGGTGGGGACATGGAGTAAGGAAAGGATTGAATGGGATGGGGTGGGACATGGAACTTGGGAACAGAACCAAAGTGTTTGACCCAACCCAGGATGTGCCCGAGAAATCTTCATGTCTGAAACCATCACTGTTTGCAATCCACTGTAACTCTGACAACCACTGAGACTCAACAGAATATATTTACAAAGGAAGCAGAGATTGCTCCCTCTCTCAGGGCCTACCCTCTTCCATACTTCTAGTAAGAGAAAATGTAGGGAATGATAGAAAAACCGCCATAGGCCTACTTATAGTAGCGAGTTCATCAAATGCCTTACTTTCTCACCTAGAAATGATGCTGTGGGTTTTCCATAAATCTTTGACACCCACAGCCTATGTGTTGTTCTCTCGAGATTCCTGCCCAATCATGACTTCTCACACCTCTGTCTGCCCTGATGTCAGTTCCTTTCTGTGGCCTGGGTTTTAATGAAACACTGTGGCTACCCTTCCTGGAGTGATTTAGATTCTGTTATTCCCTCTACAGTCTGCCTTAAGAATCCTTTTAGACATAATCTATACAACCAAATTTGGACTACTAACATCAAAAGCAAGGCCCCCTAATATCCATGATCTCAGTTCATTAAATCTTTCTGAGTCTGGTTTTTCTGATTTATTACAAGTATTTTTCCATTTTGCCAACTCCTGATCTACTTTTATAGATTTTATGACATAAGAATTTATAGCATATGTTTTTATATCTAAAATGTTTAGGTTTCTAGATTTTACTTTATATTTTAGGGTTTTTGGTTTTTGGGTTTGTTTGTTTGTTTGTTTTAGTATTTACACACATACAGTGAGATATCTTGGATGAAACTCAAATGTAAACTTTAAATTATATACATATATATACCTAATAGCCATAGGCTGAATACAATTGTACACAATATTTATTTTGACTAAGCACATGTGGCCAGATCTGTAATTCTCCATTTGTAGTGTCATGTTGCTACTGGAAAACAGTTCAAAAGAAAGAATTTGAGCAAGGTACAGACAGTTTGGGCAGAAGTTGATTTAGCAATGCAAAGTGATAGTGTCCCCCGGGCTTTTTTTTTTTTTCAATTTTTTTATTAGGTATTTTCTTAATTTATATTTCAAATGCTATCTCAAAAGTCCCCCATACCTCCCCCACCTCCCCTACCCACCCACCCACTCCCACTTCTTGGCCCTGGTGTTCCCCTGTAATGGGGCATATAAAGCTTGCAAGACCAAGAGGCCTCTCCCCAATGATGGCCAACTAGGTCATCTTCTGCTACATATGTAGCTAGAGACACTCAACTATTAAAAACAATGGATTAATGAAATTCCTAGGCAAATGGATGGATCTGAAGGGTGAACCAATCACAAAAGAACTCACATGATATGTACTCACTGATAAGTGGATATTAGCCCAGACACTTAGAATACCCAAGATACAATTTGCAAAACACACGAAACTCAAGAAGAACCAAGACCAGAGTGTGTACACTTCGCCCCTTCTTAGAATTCAGAACAAAACACCCATGGAAGGAGTTACAGAGACAAAGTTTGGAGCTGAGATGAAAGGATGGACCATCTAGAGACTGCTGCACCCGGGGATTCATCCCATAACCAGCCTCCAAACACAGACACCATTACATATGCCAGCAAGATTTTGCTGAAAGGACCCTGATATAGCTGCCTCTTGTGAGGCTATGCCAGTGCCTGGCAAACACAGAAGTGGATGCTCACAGTCAGCTACTGGATGGAACACAGGACTTCCAGTGGGGGAGCTAGAGAAAGTACCCAAAGAGCTGAAGGGGTCTGCAACCCTATAGGTGGAACAACAATATGAACTAACCAGTACCCCCAGAGCTTGTGTCCCCCAGGCTTTTGAAGTGGGCTGACAAAAGGCAGAGAGCAGCCGCCCCTTTGTATAAGAGAATGCTCAGCAGTCTCTCACAGTCTCCTTCCCATTTTGGTGGGTGCTATCATTAAGTCCTCCACCTTGTGCTACTAATCATGCGGTGCACCAAGATCCTTTGCCTGTTTCTCGGGATACTCATTGATAATGCATGAATTGATGTTGGGAGAGTTGTCCTACAGCCTAATTTCTGATATAGTGTGAAAACTTCGAAAAACCCTGTCTGGTTCCATCTGATGCTAAGTATAGCAAGGCAGTAGATTGGCCCGGGGAAACTGGTACATCTTTAATAAGAGCAGTTAGTGTTTAATAGCTCTTAAAGACTAAATGTGACATGTTCCCCTAAGGGTCATGTGTTTGAACACTTGGTCCCTGGCTGGTTGCAGACTTGGGAGGTTATAAAATGTTTGAAACTAGCCGGGCGTGGTGGTGCACGCCTTTAATTCCAGCACTTGGGAGGCAGAGGCTGGCGGATTTCTGAGCTCAAGGCCAGCATGGTCTACAAAGTGAGCTCCAGGACAGCCAGGGCTGTACAGAGAAACCCTGTCTCTGAAAAAAAAAAAATGTTTGAAAATGGCTTCTGTGTCCCTATCAGTGTCCAAAGCCAGCAAAGTATGTCATGGAAGGGAAGAGGGCCACCACTGATTGATTTAAGTCTGGTAACCTTGGAGCCCAGGCTGTCAGCCATCCACTTATTCTGTCTAGAGTCTCCTCCATAACACCAGAGCTCTGAGCTGGAGCCCAGTCTGCCATCATGCCCTCCAGGTTTCCACTCAGGGAGTCCACAGCACAGCGACGCGCTTCTAATTCACTTTTTATTCTGTCTTAACTCCGTTTCTTGAGACGTCAAAAATGTGAAGAGTTTTCAAATCGAGCTTTCATTGCTATGGATAAAACTACCAAAGCCTTCCAAATCTTCCAAACTATAATGGACTCCTTGCCCCCAAAGAGTTGTGCCCAAACCAACCTCCTCCCCTTTAAATATATTTTGGCAGTATTTTGTCTCAGAAATTAAAAAACAAAAAAAAGTGCCCATTCCATAACTTGGAAGCGAGAAGAAACAAGCTTAGTTGAAAGTGTACATAGGGACCAGAAATACAAAATCAAAAAGGGCTGTTAGTGTAAGAGGAGGGGCAAGCCATATTGATAAGCCAATACTTATCAGTCAAAAAGTATTTGGTGAAACTGACCGCAGAAGCATCATGCAGTCCATTCTCCAATAAAGACTTTTTGTCTCCTCCTCTACATCTCTGTAGCCTTGTGTATGTATGTATGGCTAAGGGGGAAACTTAGTGACTATTGAAGGGTCCCAGGTACCCCAAAATAAATGGACCTGAAAAACAACCATTAGTTCATAGAGTAATGGAACATTTCAGAGAATAATTGTGAGTTTGGGTTCATTTGCAACTGAGACATCAGAGACATCAGCTGTGCTTGGGGCAATGGGTAAGAGACGGGAGTAAAGGTGTCTGTTACCTTACACAGTATGGATATATACCCCAGGCCTATTTCAGGAATGTCCTGAGAAAGAATTATTGAGGGGTAGGTTTTGTTACAGCAAAGCTTGATTGACTGATTTTCATTTTGCGCTTCCATAAGTTATCATTCACTCTGTTGGTGTCAAAAGACTCACAGTCATCATAAGGTCTGATTGGCTGAATTAGATAACCAGGTGTTCTCACATAAACAAAATGGCAGGAATCCCAAGAATATCATCTTCTATATCATTTATGGAGGGCATATTCAGTACTTAGATTGGCCTGTTAAATTTTCAGTTTTGTTTATTTGGGGGGAGAACAAGAGATTGGTTTCCAGGAGACCTGGTAGCTAACGCGGCACAAGCCAAACAGTGAGCTTTATGGGCAGGTAGTCTCTGTCTGCTCATGAAGAAGATGGGTCAGGAACAGACTGAGATGCACAAGAGACAGAGGCCATGAGTGAATGCCCATTTAGGTTCTCAGAAGAGATTCTTGGGTGACAGAACCACTTCTCTGTGTCTGAAAGAGGTCTTTTAATTTCTCTGTGGATTCCCCACAGTTCCTAGAAGACAGGGTCTCCTGGAACATGAATCCTATTCTTCTGGGTTCCAAAGGAAGGAATAGACTTGACTTGTGAACTGTGAATCCAGCTGGCGAGCTCCATCACACCAATGGCTGTAAGGGTTGAAAGCAACACGGTAAGGGAACTTTGCTTGTGGCTATTATGATCCAGCGGAACTGAGTCGGGAATATTACCATGAGTTTGAGGCCAACCTGGGCTACAAAGTGATATTCCAGTCCAGATTTAAAAGTTGTAACAACTTATGAAATGACTCTATAAAACCATAGACAAAACTCCTGAAGTGGTAATTCGTAGCTATAATCTGAATACTTAGGAGGTGAGAACAGGAAAATCAGGTGTTGATAACTACACTCTGTTACATAGTGAGTTCAAGGCCATCCTAGACTACAAGACACTCTATCTCAAACAAATAAACAAAACAGAACTCCTGTTAGGTATCAAACCCTGAGACAAATGGGTGATGTATCTACTTAACATCCAAAGCGGACCTGGTTGCCGGGTTCTCTCTGCAATCCCTCAGTCCCTTACTCTCACCCCTGCCTTCTACCCTGAACTCTCCATGCTCCTGCATGGGGGATGGGGTGGGGGTGGGGGGTGCTGGGCTGCTCTTCCTTATATAATCTAACCATTTTGGTTACCTTTGGACCTCCTGGCTGCTGTACCTGTTTCCTCTGCTCTCTCTTCTCCCTTGCCCTCCCTCTGTCCCCACATGGCACATCTCAGTCTGACCATGTCCACTCTGGACTCTCCCAGATGTTCTGACATCTGGCTATGCTCTCCCATAAATCAGCTGTAAATCTTCTCCTCCACTGTACATAGGAGCAGTCATGTACCTTTTTATTTCTTTTTTTCATTCATTTGGTGCTGAAACCCAGGACCAATCATGTCCTTTCCTTTCCCCTTTATTCAATTTTTCATTCACTCACTTCCAGAAAGAAACAAACAAAACAAAAATCATGTTCTTTCAGATACAGCTGAGGTTGCAGACATTCTAAATTAATACTGAGATGCAAGTCCTCAGGTCCTCACTCCTGTTAGCAAGAAATGAAATGGGGAGTTTGAAAAATACATGACTTTTTAATGGCAGTCCTCAGGAAAGTGAACTCAGGAAGCCACCTCCCCAATCCTGACAACATCATTTTTTAAATACATATGAGTCTTGAGGGAACTAGAAGGTTTAACAAAAGCTAAGGCTTTTATCTTACTCTAAATAAGCACTTTTCCTTGTTTTCTAATTTAATTGCTTCATGGAGAAGGGGTTAAACTCTATTTTCACTAAAACACAAAAATGTCCTTTGAAACTGAAACCAAATCATCCAGGTTTCACAGAAATACATACACAGACAGACAGACACACACACACACAAAGCTAACATTTTTATTTTTTTATGGTGGAGAGCAAAAAAATGAGGTCTTTGGGTACTTTTTTCATCATTTTTAATTACATATGAATATTACTTCTCTTTTTAGATATAAAGTTGTTATCTATCATACATAAGCTTACTTTGGGAAGCAAGCGTCTACTGATGTCATGCCAGTAGATAATGTTTTACACTTTCAAAAACCATATCATGTTGACCAAATTGTCTCATATAAACGGATAAAGTAAGTGATCAGTACTAAACATAGCACAGGGACCAGTTTTCTCAGCCTTTGTATACAGTTCCATACTTAGTAACTTAAACTGGGTTTCCTAGAAAAAAAGAAATGGGGAGTTTGAAAAATACATGACTTTTTAATGGCAGTCCTCAGGAAAGTGATACCCAATTTAGAATTTTCTTCACTCAAACTGTAACACATACAAACACACATATACATAGTTTCACATTGCCTGAACACAAAACTGAATTATTTGCCCCTAATATTATGTAACCATTTGTATGAGCCTTGGATTCTAATTATTCCTCTTTCTTTTTTGATTCAGTTTTTTTTTCCTCTATTGACCAAGTCAGAGGAGGCAGACAGAATGTAAAAGCTGGAGGAGAGAAAAGAGTACTGTTGTGGTCTAGTCTTCTGGAAGTGACATGGCTATCACAAACATGAACTCACAGAAACTGTAGTTACCTGCACAACACCTATACAAGACCTAGCCAGCCAAAATCCTAGCAGAGTAGATGATCTCCGGACCTGACTCTTTACTGAGGAGCTACTGACCCTGGTGTAGAGAATCATTCTCCTTCCAGGATGTGGCTACTGTTTTTAGGATTCTCATGCCCCAGTGAACACCATGTGTATATATGGACAGCACTAGCTGAGATTAATGGAATATTTATATTTTTTACAAAATAAATGCCATGAAGTTAAGATGAGTGTGTGTTAGGTGGGAAGTAGATGGAGTTGGACAGGGGAAATGTGGAGTAGATATATTATTTGACTGGATTCATGAATGAAATACTCTAAAATAGAGGGAATTTCTAGAGCAAGAAAACACACAAGTAGAAACCCAAGAAAGCATGAATGACTCTAATAATATCAGCAAGAACTGACTTTTTAAAAAATCAAAAAATGATGAAGAATATAATTAGGAATGATAAAGGGATAGATTTATCATGAAGAAATAACAATTGTATATTTATACAGCCCAAACATCTGACTCAGATGTATCTTAAACAAATATCAAATGATTTAAGAGTTTATAACAATTGTACTGCAGGGATATTGCAGAAAGCTACAACATAACACTTTTCAAAATAAATCATACAGAAAAAAACATTGAAGAAACATTGTACTTGAGCATATTAGATCAAATAGATACAGTAGAGTACACACCACCTAACAATCCATCTGACAGACAAAGAATACACATTCCTTTCCAGTGTACTTTCCATGAGACACTTTCCATGCTCCAGACACTGGTAGTGCACATCTTTAACATCTTTAGCACTTGGGAGGCAGAGGCAAGCAGATATCTGAGTTTGAGGCCAGCTCCAGATTACAGGGCAAGTTCCAGGGCAACCAGGGCTACACAGAGAAACTCTGTCTTGAAAAATGAAAGAAAGAAAGAGAGAAAGAAAGAAAGAGAGAAAGAAAGAAAGAGAGAAAGAAAGAAAGAGAGAGGGGGGAAGGAGGAAGGAAGGAAGGAAGGAAGGAAGGAAGGAAGGAAGGAAGGAAGGAAGGAAGGAAGGAAGGAAGGAAGGCAGGCCTACCTCAAGAACAAACAAATAAAACACCTAATATTAAAAGCAGGAAGAAAAGAAAACACTTCCGTGAAAGTACCCACCATGATAGATAGTATCCCATGAGTCAAAACAAATTCTTCCACACTTCAGATGTTATTTGATATATCTTGTCATAGTGATAAGAAAAGTAACACACGGAAAAGAGATAACAAGAACTGGGGTTGTCACAGTACACCTAACCATGTTCTTGAAAGGCATTCTGAACTTCAGGAGGAATATGGAAGAATTTTGGACAGTGGGACAGTGAAGCCTGAAAGTTCCATAAATGGCAACAGATGGGACATTCTAGAAGAAACTCAAATTCCAGATTTACAATTTTAAAAAAAAAAATGTGATTAATGAAGGCTTAGCTCAAGAGGTTTTATAGGAAAACAAGGGAGGTATCAAGGACTGGGCTAGAAGAAATTTCTGTTATATGATGGCAAAGAAGATGGCCACACACTGCCCATGTCCTAAACATTTGATAAAAACTAATGGACTAAATTATTTGGTAGAGAATATTTCAAAACAGCATAACCTGTAAGATGTGAAGTGATTATTGCCCACTGTCTGTTCTTAGCTGAGTTTCCTGTGAGTTTTGAGAAATACGTGGAACATAAAGACATGAAAATGCTCATGGAAAAAGGAATGTAAGAAAATGCAAAGCTTCAAATAACGTGACTGTAAACAAAGTAGTGGTAACTGTTCAGAGATACACCTCATCAAATAGGAGCATTGTGATTTTACCCAAGGATGAAAGGAAAGGTACCCTGAAGGCAAAGGCATAAAGCTTTATTTATGATTTCTGGCTTTTCTCAAATCTCTCCCTGCTATGTCCCTGACTCCCCCATTTTGGAATTGGAATATTTACTCTGTACCATTGTATTTTGGAAGTATATAAATTGTTATGTTGTGTTTTGCTTTGTTTGTTTGTTTGTTTGTTTGTTTGTTTGTTTGGAGACGCTCAACATTAAAATATTACCTTTGTGGGGGCTGGCCAGGTAGCTCAGCAGTTAAAAGCACCAGATGGTCTTCTAGAGGACTTGGGTTCAATTCCCAGCACCTACATGATGATGGCTCACAACTCTGTAACTCCAGTTCCAGAAGATCTGAGTATCTCTTTTCTCCTTGGAAATGTTCACCAATCTAATTATGTATTCTATCCCTTTCTTTACCTTTATCCCTCTGAAGCACACATAATTTTTAATTCGCTTCATTTCCTTTTGGTTCTATAGATATTCTTCATGCTTCATGTAATTTTTTATTACCCTTCTAACAGAAAAATTAAACAAACTAATTAAGATCAAATTAAAATGTGTATGCAAAGGAAGGGGAACAATTAACAATGTAAAACATACACTTTAAATATTGAGAGAAAATATTTTAATTACTTTTTTGAGATTATAATATAATTACACCATATCCCTCTTCCCTTTCCTTCATTTAAACCCTCCTAGATATCCATCCTTGTTTTCTTTTCAGTTCATGGCCCTGATTTTCATTCATTGTTGTTACATACATAAATACATATATTCATACATACATGCATACACACAAATATGAACACATAAACATAACTCCTAAATACATAAATACAATATGGAGAACTAATATATGAAATATAGATAAAGAACTGAAACAACAGAGTAATAAGAAAACAACTCAAGTAGCAAACTTTCAAGAGGCTTGCACAGATATTTCTAGAAAAAAATAATTAAAATCACAGCACAATATCACCTGTTACCTACCATAGAGGCTATTGTTAAACACAAAAGACAAGTATTTCATAACGATAATAGAAAAATGAAAGCTGCACTTTCGGTGAGAATATAAGTTATTGATTTATTATGGGAAAATCTATGCAGTTTCTAAAACACTTACAATATAATTGCCATATAATGTAGCAATTCCACACTTATTTTCTGAGACATTAGAAATAACTTTGTTTTGTTTTGTTTTTCTTAATTTTTTATTATTTAAATGCATTTTATATATCAAACATATTAATAATATTGAGTATTTTGAGAATCAAATAATACATGAAAATTTTTTCAACTTTTATATTCATATCCTTTCATATTCTAAAAATATCACTAATGAACATTTGATACTATCCATAACTGAGGATCCTATACCTAATGTTTAATACTAAATTGTTTCAAAATCTGCAAAATAAAATTCTCTTTGGGAATTAAGCATAGTATAAGAGCATAAAATATTAAAAATGAATCATTAAGAAATATATTCAAAAGCCCTTATATGATACCACCTGACATAGTGAGAGAGTATTTGAAATGCATTATATATCTGTGTACATTGCCTAACTATAAGTTTACTTTAAAAAGATTATCAGTGTTTCTAGGAGAGAAATTATTTTATCAGTAAGTATATTTTAAACATTTCAAAATAGCAAAAATACACATGAGGCCCCCATCACACATACAGTAGAGGACTTCCGGGTCTGTGTTCATTCAGAGGTGTTGCACCTAATGCTCAAAAGACTGGAGGCCCCAGCGAGTATGGAGTCAGGTGGGGTGGGGAGTGGGGGCATCCACGTGGAGACAGGGTGGGGTGAGGAGGAGGTGTGGGATGTAGAGCAGTCAGAGGGTAGATGGGGGGGCAGGGAATGGAATACTGAGTGTAAAAAAATAAATAAATAGAAAGAAAGAAAGAAAGAAAGAAAGAAAGAAAGAAAGAAAGAAAGAAAGAAAGAAAGAAAGAAAATGCTAATTTCAATCACAATGAGAAGAAATATCAATAATATTTCATGATGTTTGTAGAACATGATTTTGATATTTAGAAATCAGTTTGTTAAAGAGGTATCTACACTCTTCTCTGTATTCACTGAAATCCAATTCATAATTTAAAAGATATAAAATCAATCACAGTGTTCTCCAACAGGTAAGCAAAGAGGAAAAATATGGTGTGTGTGCATAATGGCCTTACAGAATGCTGTTATATTTGTGCTAACATGGGTAGAATTGCAGAAAAGTATGCTAAGTGGTATGAGCAAAGACCAACTACCACTCCTTCTTAGTTATAGTGGGGACACAAAACAACTTAATTCATAGAAGCCAAAAATAGAAACTTGCTTAGAATCTATAAGGAAGATATGGAAAGTAGAGAGGTAATTGCTAACACAAAGTCTTAGAACACATAAAATTTTATTTTGAAATCTATTTGACAGCGTGAATATAATAGACAAGTGTGTCTTGCAGTTCAAAATGATTACGTGTAAATTTCAAATGTTCTTATCATATGAAAATTAGTATTTTATGTAACGGATCATAACATCACTTTGTATAATCACTAGACGATTATAAATTGTTATTTGTCATATTTTTAAGAAAACATAAAATTTTTCTTTTTTAAATATTTTATTGCATTCATGAATTTACTTGTTCATTTTGTGTATGTGTGCCTGACCATTATGCATAGCTACATAGCATATGTATGGAGATCAAAGAACAGCTCATGAAAGGTAGTTCTCTCCTTTTACCATGTGTATTCCTGGGATGGAATTCAGGTGATCGTATATGATGGCAAGCACCCTATCCCATGAGCCATCACTTCAGCCTCACGCTACCTTTTCTACATTTTGCTTTTATACAAGACCAGGAGGAGGATAATGAATTAATAATAATAACAACAATAATAATAATTTTTGCATGCATGGTGATAAAATAGTATTGTAAGTTACATTTCTATATAATTTGACTAAGAATAATAATAAATAAATGACTAAATGTCCAGATGCCTTAGTATTTTCTGTTGAGATGGGACGAGAAGATAACTCTCTTGTGCCTCAAAAGAAAAGGTTCAAGACTGCAGCACTTCTTTGTGTCTTATGTAGGTTCTACTACCATTCTACATCATACATCACTTCCATGAAGATGTATCTGATGGTCACAAGGATTTTAAATGAAAGGATTTTAAGTCAATGAATGGCTACTAAGACTGCTGAAAACAGCCCAATATATTACGATCCTGGCCCTGCCACATTCCAGATCACCACAATCGCAGAAGTTCTATCGGTCAGTGACTCTTAATAATCTTTTGGTGGTGGTGCACACATTTAATCCTAGCACTTGGGAGGCAGAGGCAGGTGAATCTCTGAGTGTGAGGACAGCCTGGTCTAGAGGGTACATTCCTAGGACAGCCAGGGCAACACAGAAAAAGGAACAGTCTCAAGAGAACAATGTAGTAGTGGTGGTGGTAGTGGTAATGGTAGTAGTAGTAGTAATTTCTGACATAGATGTGGCTTTTTCTGGACACTTCAGTTCGTAACCACATAACAAGTTCTGGGCCAGCCTGCCTAACTCAGACTCTAACTCGAAATAAAATAACTGTTAACGCACTTTCTTAGTTTGTATAAATCTTTACCTTTAATCCCTCTACTGGAAGAGAAAAAGATTTTTAAATAATATGCATGAATATTATGAAATGATATGAAAACCACTCACATCATAAATTGAAACACAGATCATAAAATATAATTACAACAATAATACAAAAATCATTTTACAAGAAATATTAGTAAATAGTACACCAAAAGTTACCAGCATATGGTAGGGGTTTGTTGGTGATTTCTTTGGTTATTATTAAAGTTGTGTAAATGTTCTATAGTGCTAATCACATCTACTTTCATATAAAAATTAATTTAATTTCTAAATAGCTAATCTATGTATTTAAACATAACTTTCATTCACAGTATTATTAAAGCCTTGTTTGTTTGTATCGTACATTTCAGAATTAAGCTTTCACAGTCACCTCTGGCAAGCAGGGATCCTGAGTTGAAAGAGTTAAGAAAGAGAAGACATCAAGTGGTGGTGCCCTTCTTTAACAGCATCATCATATCACTTCTGAGCTTCTTTTCCCACTAAATTATCTTTATGGAGTGAAAACCGTATCCCCTGAGAGTGTCGCTCAAGACCACAACACAATGTCTAAGTGATGATAAATGGTCCCTGGCCATGGAAGGAAACAGCTTGACTTCTCTTTGGTGACCAAGAGATTGTCCTGCATCCCTTACATCACTAAGAACCCAGGAGTGCAGAGCAAATTCCTGTGCTAATTTGTTAAGATAAAATTATACTACCAAATTTCAGATGGAAAAAGGGGATTATAAAGAATTTGCTAAGATTTATACCACACATAAATTGTGGAAAGCATGATTTAAATCAGGTTCAAATGGATTCTAAATCCAAGTATACTACTCAAAATGATATGGGCAGCAGAGGAAGGCAGAGTAGCTGATTTTCCTTATAACTTACTTTTCATTAAATAAAAGGTTTCACTTTCAAAAGTCACCATCACTACAGCTTTTGGATCTACAGCTCAATGAATCCTGGACCTTTTTTGTGGTTTGCAAACTGGTAGGGTCTATGAAGGAAGAGGTTGATGGTTGCGATGAATTGGAACCAGGTCCCTGACCTCTCTTTCCTAAGAAACCATACCGGTAGTAACCCTGTCCTCCATCAGGGAAACAGATACAAGTGAAGGGGAGGCTGGCACAGTAGCCCTGCATTTCACCTTCTCTG
Organism: Mus musculus; assembly: GCF_000001635.26. Lineage (NCBI taxonomy): Eukaryota > Metazoa > Chordata > Mammalia > Rodentia > Muridae > Mus > Mus musculus. The sequence goes on along the minus strand of NC_000072.6, from coordinate 24,766,487 downwards.
ATGAATTAGTTGACTGGGTCATGGCTGAGTTGATCCATCTGTTGAATGAGGTGGTTACATTGTAACCAGTCCTTAAACTGCTACCTAGAAAATGTGCTTGAAATAACAAACTTAGTATTCATGTATACACTGGTGTTTATATAATTAGAAAGAGAATAAAATTCAATTTAAGTGTAATTGAAATACTCAAGTAAGAAAATGGTGTGCATTGCTTTGTTCTTTTAAAGCTGGCTCTAAACAAAGTGTAGCAAATAAGGTAACAGGTTCTATTTATGTTGTGACACATATGTTGATTTATAAGGCCTCTCAGAGGAACTCCTAAGAGAGAAGAGTGTCTATCTGTTCCCTAACACCCTTTTTAAAAGGATGCGATTCCCTTTAAAGTCAATTATGTCACAACTGAATGCTTTGATAACCTGCTAGAACTAGCAGACACAGTGTTATTACAGAGCTAGAGGAAAGGGAAAGCCCCGAGGGGCCACTGGCCTCTGTCATTTCTCTACAGTCAGCCCCCTCATATCCCTCATAACAGTGACATAGGAAATTCTCTGCCATCACAGCTAGGTCAGTGTCTGATGCTCTTCCCCTCACTATGAATTCTCCATCCTCAGAGGCCTCTATGTGGTAACTTGCAGGGTTCAAATGGAGGTAATGAGCTGCTTTCCATGTCTTCCGTACACACCTCCCATTATTCTTGCAAAGGTGACGACTGCACACCTCAGCTGCTCTGGTCACATTGATTATGTAGCTGCCAAAATCAGAATTCACAAAGCGGTTCACTTTCGTACAGTTCTCCTGAAAAAGTTTAAAGGAAAAAAAAATATGGATCAGAGGTTATAGAGCCAGAGGCAGCTCTTTAGACTGAACTAAAAGAATGGCTTTGTCCTACCAAAAGTAGGTTATCTCTTGAGTTCTACTGTAACACAAAGGTCTCAGATCGGAAACAAGAAAGGCCCTAGAGACAGAAGATGGCCTAGTTAGTCAAAGTAGCTGAACCAGCAAGCTAGCCTAAGTCAACATGTAGATCCTTGCCTTCTTTCAAGTCATACATTGCTCTCTCTCTCTCTCTCTCTCTCTCTCTCTCTCTCTCTCTCTCTTCCTAGCTCTCAAGGTAATGAGTAGTGTGAGACAGAAAGGAACAGACACAAAACAGCATCAACGTCACAGCAGAATCTCCAGGCTATCTCTCAGAAATGAGTAGTTCTTTCTGGTGGTGTTAGAATCTGAGTTGTCACATTTACTGATTTATTTACTGATTTATTTACCTAGCTGTGATGGCAGAGAATTTCCTATGCCACCTGTAGCATTCTGGACTTCTCTGTTAAGTATACTTAAACATAACCTGTGGCAGGTTCTACATCCCTACATACAACTAGACATAGGAAAGCTGGTAACACTAGATCATTTGTGTGTGTGTGTGTTTTCTAGTACATGTTCTTCCTAGAGGTCACCTTGGTTAGATATGCTGTTTCCTGATGAAGCCCCCTGAGTCCACAGTTGAACCTCTGGCTCTCTGTATAAATGCCCATAGATGTGTGTGATAGCTATTCTTCATCATCAACTTGACTAAATCTGGAATTAAATTAAAACCCAAATGGCTGGGCCTACACATGTGAGAGATTTCTTTTTTCTTAATTAAATCATTTGAATTTGGAATCCACTTCCAATCTGGATCTTTGAGGTGGGAAGGTCACCTACGATCTGGACCACACCTGCTGGCAGCCTAAATAAAGGACATGAAAGAAGGGAGCAAGCTGTCTCTCTGCCTGCTTGCTCTCGCTCTCGCTCTCGCTCTCACTAACAAGTCCATTCCTTTACTGACTTTGGGGCCCTACTTCTTCAGGATTCTGATATATACTTAAGAGAAGCTGAGGCATCCAGCCTCGTGAACTGAACAACTACTGGATTCTTGAATCTTCTGTTGGTAGACAGCCATTGGTGAACTTCAGTTGTATGGATGTATATATGTATATATGCATATAGGTGTGTATGTGTAGATACACATGTATATGTACTCAATGAATATATGTATATACTATATTAATATATTATATGACCATATAGAATCATTATATAAGTTCTGTTGCTCTAGACTCTAGAGTTCAAGAGAGCCCAGCTGGCTTCTCTATAGGGAAAAACAATACTTTCAATAAGAACATTTAAAAGTTATCTGATTCTACTTCTCCAGATAGGATACAACATATTTCATGCAGTGGTCCAATGCAATAGATCTAGCTTCAGAGAAATCTGTTGTGATCAGTAACTGTTCTGCTACTAACTAGCCTAATTAGCTGTCACCCTGCTTGATTGCCCCTCTTGTCTCCTTGTCTATGAATGAATAGTCACTAGTTGGAATGACCATTATGTAAGCAGATCCAAAGCAAACAGAAAACCTTACTCTCTTAGCACATGATAAATATCAAAGAAATATTTGTGTTATGATCTCTATCTTTTCAAAGTTAATATTTTTAGACAAGTCTAAGTACTAAGTACCGGTTTTAACTTTTATCCCGAAACTGGCTTGCCATGGGAATAAAGAGAGCTTTGATTAGAGTAATCTCTACAGGAAACAGAACAATATACCCCTGAGGTACTGACTTACCTCAGATGAAGTTAAATTCATGTCTCCCCAAACAACAATGCCTGCCGCTCCCAACGCAGCACTTTCTCCTATGGTACTAATTAGATCTTGCTGGATGGAAGAGAACAGAGTTAATCAGTCATTGGAAGATAAATCAACACATCAGGAATTAAGATTACAGGCTGAGACAAATTCTCCCTAGAAATCATCCCGTTTCCTTAAAGGAACATAAATGTAAAGTAGACTGATGTTTAGAATCACATTCTCTGATTACATACAACAGTGTGTGTGTGTGTGTGTGTGTGTGTGTGTGTGTGTGTGTGTGTGTGTCTGTGTGTGTGTGTCTGTGTGTGTGTCTGTGTGTGTGTGTCTGTGTGTGTGTCTGTGTGTGTGTGTGTGTATAAACAGAGTCCCATTGGGTAGTAGTCATGGCTGCCCTGGACCTCCCTATATAAATCAGGCTAAACTCAAACTCATAGAGATCGTCCTGCCTTTGCCTGCCTCTGAGTACCTGGATTAAGAGCGCATGCTACCAAGCCTGGCTAATATAAATATTTTGAAAGAAAAAAATACTATATTTTAATAGGCAGTATTATTTTTAAATAATTGGTGTAGAAATAGTCACCAAAAGTCGTTTCCTTGAAGTTGACTGGAGGCATTTACTTACAATCAAATATATAAATGCATAAACAGAATCTAAAGATTTTCCTGTTCCCACGACACGCCTTTTCTTCACCAGCACAGTCACTCAGGTGGCTTCTTGTCCTTTTGAATTCAATCCAGGAAAATGTACAGAGCTTAATGTCTCCATTCTCTGACTTTGTCCAGCCTTTATATTTGGCCCCTGAAACTATATTTTATTTCAAAGTATTGCACATAATGGGGTTTATCTAAGACTCACCTAGCAATGACAAACCCACGAGTGTTTCTCCAAATATGGTTAAGATAAAGGATATCAAGGTTTCAGAAGGAGGAATTTGTGTTTTATCATTTAAAGACTATCTCAGTGCCTAAACACAACTGTGGACGTAGGAAATATAAGGGAGAAATAAGAGATGGGTATATGTTGTTGGCTTCCTAGCTTTTTAAATTGTAAATGTATTCTCTCTATTCTGGATACTAATCACAACCTTTTACTCCAGGAATAAATTTCCCTAAGTGGTAGAAAATGGCTAGATTAAAAATACAAGCAAAAATATCAAATTGTTGTTTTTACTTTGGCCATCTTATCATAATATTCAATATCTGGGATATTACTCTTTGTCTGACACTTCTACAGTACATAACCAAATTAATATCCATTTTTACAAAGTTTTTTATAGACATTTTTCTGGAGATTTTTAAAATGTGAAGAGGGAGTTAAGTTTAAACTAATTTACCTTTCTGGTTCATATCCATTTCTATTCTCCAAGACCATATTATCACACAGCCCACAGAACAGGAAGGGGAGGTTCCTTGGGGGCTCAAATGAGATGATGTACATTTAAGGGTGTGGAAAATTGTCAACCTTCTGGTAAATGCAAGCAGAAGAGGAATCACACATGCAGTGCCCAGATTGTAGACTGCAAGATGTACATCTGTTGACTCAAAGATGGAAGTAAGAAAAATGCAGACCACTGACTTGAAACAAACTTGAGACTAGCAAGACAATAGTCACACAGTATGATCAGAAGGAAGTCTCCAAGAGCCTGCACAGGATTAAGGAGGCATTATCAGAGGAGGGATGGGACACAGCATTTACATCTTGTACTAAAGTCATACATTTATATTCACTAAATATGGAAGTTACATAATTATGTGGTGACAGTCATACCTTCTAAGGTTATATTAGTTTAACTGTACCATTCCTTTGGTGTCAGGAGGAAAAGGTTTACTGGGACAGATTGAAGACAAAGCAAGTCTTTAAGCTCATCTTGACCAAAGATAAGGAGGCAGTAATATTTATTATTATTATTAGATATTTTCTTTATATACATTTCAAATGTTAACCTGAAAATTCCCTATACCCTTCCCCCACCCTGCTCCCCTACCCACCCACTCCCGATTCTTGGCCCTGGCATTCCCCTGTACTGGGGCATATAAAGTTTGCAAGACCAAGGGGCCTCTCTTCCCAGTGATGGCCGACTAGGCCATCTTCTGCTACATATGCAGCTAGAGATACGAGCTCTGGGCATACTGGTTTATTCATATTGTTGTTCCACCTATAGGGTTGCAGACCCCTTCAGCTCCTTGGGTGCTTTCTCTAGCTTCTCTATTGAGAGCCCTGTATTCCATCTTATAGATGACTGTGAGCATCCACTTCTATATTTGTCAGGCACTGGCATAGCCTCATACTAGACAGCTATAACAGGGTCCCTTCAGCAAAATCTTTCTGGCATATTCAATAGTGTCTGGGTTTGGTGGCTGATTGTGGGATGGATCCCCAGGTGGGGTATAGTCCATCCTTTTGTCTTAGCTCCAAACTTTGTAACTCCTTTCATGGGTATTTTGTTCCCTATTCTAAGGAGGAATGAAGTATCCACCCATTGTTCTTCCCTCTTCTTGATTTTCTTGTGTTTTGCAAATTGTATCTTGGGTGATCTATGTCTCTGGGATAATATCCACTTATCAGTGAGTGCATATCTAATGACATCTTTTGTGATTAGGTTACCTCACTAAGGGTAATATCCTCCAGATACATCCATGTGTCCAAGAATTTCATAAATACATTGTTTTTAATAGCTGAGTAGTACTTCATTGTGTAAGTGTACCACATTTTCTGTATCCATTCCTCTGTTGAGGGACATCTGGGTTCTTTCCAGCATCTGGCTATTATAAATAAGGCTGCTATGAACATAGTGGAGCATGTATCCTTCTTACCAGTTGGAACATCTTCTGGGTATATGAGGAGGCAGTATTTTTAAAAAGTGATTGTCATATTGATTCACTGTAATCTGAAAGAGGTCAAATTGATAACTGAATCATGGACCAGGTAAAGTCTGGGGATCAGAAAAGCAAAGAGACTAGGGAAGCCATCAAGAAAATGCCTTTTGCAGGATACAAGGACCACCTAGGAGTTGGAGCCTCATAAATAGTAAGAAGAAAGGAACAAAGTGGTTATAGCAAAAATAAGCCTCTGGGTCGCAGTATCACCTCTGGCCTCTGACCTCTGACCTCTGGCCTCTGGCCTCTGGCCTCTGGCCTCTGTGCTGTTGCCCATGATCCTCAGATTCAAATCATTGTTTCAGAAGTTGATAAGTACTTTGGTTACAGGATAAAAAGAATGAAGCCAGTCTGGAATTAATCAGAAAATGTCCTCCATTCATGCTAGCTAGTTTCATAGTGCTAAGATAGCAAGCAGGCCACTGGTAGAAAAAAAAAAAAAGACCTATTATAGTGGTGGGTAATACTGACCACCCAAGCAAGATCTACCCACTAGTACAATAATGTCACATCTGTCAGAGGAGTAGTCAACCACTTTGTGCTTAGATTTATAGCCCACTCAACAGGAGGGAATTCATGTCTAGGAGTGAAAACCTGGTCAGAGGCCTGTGGCTGGTGAGGTCTTAGGCCTTAGACATAAACCTATTACTGCACTTTTTCATTATATTGCCAGCCTGTCCTTAATCACCTGTATTTATTATATCCATAAATATATGCTATTCTTAACTTCAGTCAGAGGAGCTCTTTTTGGCAGTGAGCAGTGATGCAAACAAATCCATAATTGTTTCAGCGTTGAGAATAAGAATGTATGAGTGTCCAACCCTAATTGGGACATTATGTCAATCCTCCACACATCTACCATTCTAAGGTTTAGGAAGCACCATGGAAGTGGGGACAGAAAGGGTGCAAGAGCTGGTAGGTGAGAAGGAGTGCTTTGAAATGCTGCCCTCTCTACATGGTATGGCTACTGCACTTATGAGCTCACTGCAGCTATGGTTTCCTGAACAAGACTGAGCTATTTAAAATTCTAGTCTAACGGGGCAGAGCACCCATGTGGTTCTACTCCTACTTGAGAAGCTGTTGGCAGTTGGTGGTTGTTGGAGAGATGGGAAATTATTTTAATATGAGGATGTAGCTACGAATAAGTTGTTAATGACCCCATGGATGGTCCCATTCCCATAGACAAGCGGATAGTGAGAGACCAGATGTTGGATTCAGACTCCATCTTAGAGAACCTGACCTAAGGTTGAACTCTCTAGCACCAGTTTCCAGGTTACTCCCCAACAAACCTGGGTCTCCAGGTTACAAGCCTGGCCCTGGCGCTTCAGTTCCTAACAACCACCTATCAAGAGGAAAGCAGAAGTTAAGTTTATGGTTTGGCTCCCAGCACCAGCCAATTATTTTAAAAGACAACAAAATTCCATAAGAGTTCCCCAACCAGATGTGGGCCAGGCTAGAAACACCCTTGCTTGCTTACCATTTCCTATAAAATCTTGTCCTGGCTGAGAGCTCAGGACTTTACCCTCCTGTTCTGCTGTGTCACAGATGGAGGTATGGCCCATAAAAAGAGCCTAAAGTGATTGCATTGGAGTTGGCTCCTTAGAGGTATTTCAGGGCTCACAAACGGGCGCTACAGTAACACTGACTGGGCTAAGTGTGTTATTTAAAAGGAGCCTTGAAATGAGAGGGATATGTATTGAAGGGAAGACCAAGGAGACTTGAAGGGCAAAGTGCAGGGTGGATACAATCAAATCACATTGTATACATTTAAGGGGGCAAAAAGAAGTAAAGGGTATGATACTTAGATTTTGACCCCTGGTGCTTACCAGAATTTATATTAGAAAGTAGTGTACTAATAGGAGACATAATGAAATAACAGAGTCACTAAGAAACTTACTTTATATGACAACCCAGAAACTAATTACTTACAGAAAAACATTTAAATCTTCAGCCTCAGAAACACCTTTCATTGTTTTTATAAATCATGACGTCACATTATGTCTAGATTGAATTTATATGTTGGTAGTGCAGGCCATCTTCTCAGTGAAGTGAGATATCACTGCCTCTGTATTGATCTCCCAAGCTGCCTAAGATTCTCAGATAGACCATGGTGAAGTTCAAGGCTCTGATACTTGTTTTAAAATGATAGTTATTCCACATGTATCTCTGAGGTGATTCAAATTTTCACACGCCTTTTTTTTTTTTTAATCATACTTCTGTTAGATTAGATCAGTGGGGTAGATAGTCCCCACACCTACTCCCTGGGTGTTTTGTTTTGTTTTGTTTTGTTTTGTTTTGTTTTGTTTTGTTTTGTTTTGTTTTGTTGGTTGGGGTTGGGGTTTTGTTTTGTTTGTTTTGTTTTGTTTTGTATTGTATTGTTTTGTTTTGTTTGTTGTTAACAACCAAGACTCTCGGTTCTGGGAAGGTAAAGAGATATGCTACCCAATCCTAACTGTATGTGTGCATGCATTCTAAAATGCAGACATATTGGAGAAAAAAAATGGAAGCCCTTCATAGTCGTTCAGAGTTTGGAACAAATGAACAACAGATTTTTTTAAATTTATGAATAGAAGTTTTTTATGATAGGTTGAATGCAGTCGTGTGAATGTTGATGTTTTTAAACACTCAAATAGAAACTCCCCTTTCAAGCTGGGTGTAGTGGCACATGCCTTTAATCCCAGCACTCGGGAGGCAGAGGCAGGCAGATTTCTGAGTTCGAGGCCAGCCTGGTCTACAAAGTGAGTTCCAGGACAGTGGAGGCTACACAGAGAAACCCTGTCTCGAAAAAAAAAAAAAAAAAAAAAAAAGGTGCTCCCCTTTCAGAAGGAGATGAGGCCTAAATGCTGGTGGTGATACTTTCCTGGGAAGGAAGCATTTCTAAGCTATCACTATTTTAAAAAGGTTACTGGAGCCATGTGCAATATGCAGAATGTACCAGCACACTAAGCTGTCTTTCCAAATGAACATTGTTCCTTTACATTTTAGAGTTCTTTTTTCCAAAAATAAAGGAATCATCACTTTAAAAAGGGAGATTATTATTTTAGATATAAAGTTAAAATACACTTTCTGATATATATTTAGCATATATATTATAATATATATAAGATTATATGTATATAGTATGTTTTAATTTTAATTCCAGTGTCATGATTGTTCTGTTAAAGTTCAGATAGCTTTTCCAAACCTCCCAAAAGTGACCTCTTGCCATTCTTGATTCAATTTTTGTAGCTTATTTTGGGAGTTAGTGTGAGTTTCAGCTGTGGGTGAAGACTTTCACCTTCTGCATAGTGTTGGAAACACAGCATTTTCTCTACCTCCCGCTGATGTGCAGCTTCTCCTTTGAATGAGCATGCATGGTAAAGCCCATACCTGAGTGTTTCCTAAGCACCCATATGAGGCTGTCAAGCTCTCAAAACATCTTTTATCTTATAGCACAGGCTGGTCAACTGAAAGTTATAATAAGGAGAGAAAAGAAATGTCCCTGTTGAACTGTCTCAAACCCTTTGATGGTGAGTAAAATGGAAAACTATTATTGCATCATAAATGCAATGGCTGAAACAGGCTTCAAGTCTTCTCGGTGAGGAAATATGTAAACCTTAGTACCCACATCCACCCTTTTTCCTAGAAGCTACTATTTAAGTGACTAGAGCAGCAAATGGAGAGAAAATCAGACTGAAAGTCACTTAGTTTAAAGCTTGCTCTTCTGGACCTTTTTGAGTGAAAATAATCAGGCACAAAGACAGCCCCCTCAGAGTTTTAACCTGGGTTGCAAAACTATTCATGGTTAACATTGAATTTCCAACCAAGCCCACGCTACTCTGCCAGATTTCCACTAGCAGGTCAGAGAAACAACTATATCTAACGTGGATCAGTCTACAAAATTACAGATTTTTACATGTATGGCCAAACCATCCCATTTTGAAACATCCTCTCTAATTTTTTAACCTGTGACAAACTATTTTAATAATCTCCCACAATAACCAGTCATAGGGAATTCAGTAGCTGCTAGCATCATATGTCAGTTTTTTTCTACCTCTCTGTGTCCTCTAAAAGGAATGCTAATAAGAAAGATAAAAAAAAAAATTAGATTCCAGGAAGGAAAAGTCTAAGCAGATCAGTAGTCTAGAAAAAAATAAGATGCTAGTTTTCCACTAACTAGGTATTCTTTAAAGGGCAAAAAATAACAAAGAAATGTTTCTTTTAGATACAGAGGAAAGTCTATACTATGGGGCAAGGAGAGTCTTACCTTAGAAAGGAAAAGTAAAGGTTCCTCTTTGTAGCCCAGCTGTGTGTAGACAAATACAGGCAGAGCATAATCCTGTGATGTCATGGTGGAAATCCTCAGTGATTCACGCACCCGAAATCGTGAGAAGTGCAAAGTGTTTTCACTGTCTGCAAAGGATTTCCTAATACTGACAGCAGGATACAGGGCTGTACTGCTGTTCCAGAGCCAAGAGAGGTCATTGTTCCTCAAAACTTCCTCTTCTGGGCATGACCCAGTATAGTTTGTGGCATAAACATTATAATTGTGGCAATCAGGATATAAATAATAACCCCAAAGGCCCTTGGGTCTGCTCTTACTTCCCAATTTGATAGTTTCCTCCATGAAAGCTTTTGCACTTTTCTCAAAAGTTGCCTTGGCTGAATATTCAATATCAGCAGCAGATATGTTCTCTTTCATATCAGAAATAAGAGTTCTTGACTTCTGTCTGTAGATATCCTTTGTGTTCCAGTTCCGGGCCCACTGTGGGCGCCAATATTCCCAGTCTATAACAGCAAGTCCACTGAAATTTTCAGAAGGGATGTAATAATTAATATCCTGGGCAGCTTTTTTCAGGTGTACTTGTAAGCTTGTGTTTTGGGGAAGACCACCATTGATGGGTACCCCTTCTGATGTATACCATGGGTAATATCCCAATCTGTTGGCATAAAATATAACAACATTTTGCCCCCTGTCTTTGAGCCGAGGGCTTCCAACCATCTGAAACACTTTTAAGTTCAGTGTTAAATTATATTTTATCAAACACAGGTCTGTTGGAGCATTCCAAGCAGCAATAAAAGGTTTCCTTTGATAAACTGGAAGTCGGGCAGGTTTTAGGGATGAGATAGACTTCAGGATAAAAAGTATGAGCAGCCCCGATGTAAGATGTACTGGTTGAAAAACACAGAGTCTTAATTGTCCTTCAGGCAATAGTTGCATGATAAGATAGAACCTTCACTACCTTTTCTTCAACGTAATCCAAAAGGCCTGTGGAGAAATTTAGTTTTCTGTTAGTGATTACTTCCAAGAGGAGAGATGCTGTTACTATTTATTTATATTTTCAGAGCACAATTTATTTTAAAGTTAAAGAAATTCTGATGAATGGATTGAGATGTAAAATCAAGTGTCATGATCAGGTTTCTACTCGGGGATAAGCAAAAGGATTCAAAAAGTGTCCAAGGGCTACAAAGCCGGTATGTCCACAATAAAGTATGGATAAGATGTGAGGTTTATGATGAAAAACAGATATGAAATAATATTTACAATCACTTTGGAAAGCTTGCCAGTATCAGACCTTACACTTCAAATGCTTTAATTGCTTTATTATAACAATTATGTAACGATCTGTGATTGCACTTTTTATTTCACAAAAGAGGAAACTAAGACGGAAATGGAGTGTTCTGATTGATGTCCCCTTACTTGAAAGACAAGGCTATGCAAACAAATACTAGAGAAAATGCTAGCTAGGTTAGCAGCGTGATTGCTCGGGCTGTGAGGGATATAAGAGAACCGCGGTCAGTCGCGCAGAACACTGCGATGGAGGTGCACTCAGGATGAGTGAGTAAGAGATGGAGAGTTGTCATATTTCCTTTTCAGTCTTCTGGAAAAAACTACAAAAGAATTACGTTTAGGTAACCACAGCAAAGACCTGATTGATGTAAAGTTCTGTTGGACCATGGAAATGGTCTGCCTTCTGCTTAAGTATACCACCATGGTGTTAAGACATGTAGCGGACATTTGCTGATTAAGTGCCCATGACACAGATTTCTTTCCCCTTCCTCTGTGGTGAATTCTGTTCCACATGTTTTGGTGAAATGTGGAGTGAAGTAACTATTGTTTAGTGGTTTGATAGCTTACTTAGAGCTTTTTTTCACTTTAGTATGCTAGACCTGAAAAATGCTATGAGTTTTGGTTGGTGACCTCTGGTGGTTAAAATGATAAATACCTACAATGACTGAAATTGTCCTAAGTCAGGATTCATAGGAAGAGCCTCTCTCACAGTTTCTGGTTGGAAATAAAACCTACCATATGTGAACATAAAAGTTCTGTACCCCAGGAACAATGTTGGCACAAAACAGCAGAATCATGGACATTGGATGGCCACCAAACCCAGTCGCTTCTGCTTCTGGACAAAGAAAAATGTGTGCTGTGTGTATGTGTATGCAAGTGCACTTGCCTACTCATGAATGTGTGAAGACCAAAGGTCACTGTCCAATGTCTTACTTTATCACTCACTCTCTATCTTAGTTTTTAAGACAGTAAGGACCTCTTTCTGAACCTTAAACTCATTAATTCATCTACAATGCTGGCTAGTGCCTGTAAGGATTCCACCCATCTACATTCCCTCAGTGCTGGGGTTACAGGTGAGTTCCATGGCACCCCTTTTATGTAGGTTTTGGGCAATCCAAACTCGGGTTCTCACACTTCTGCAACAAGCGTTTTTCTCACTGGACCATCTTCCCACAAGGTGGGAATTTGATCACCATTATCAACACCACCCCTTAGACTCTTTGAATCCCAAGATCTCAATTCAAAAGCTAGAGTAGGATGTATCTAAGTGGTTTTATTGAGGTCCAAATCAGCATTAAAGCTCCTCATGAAAGATGGGAAAGCATTTGAACTTTGGGACTTATTTAGTGAAACAATATTTTAAAAGTCCTAAAGTAAACTGATACATTCAAATGTCATTTTTTAATTAAGTATTTTTAAAAGGTTTATTTATTATCATATGGAAGTACACTGTAGCTCTCTTTAGACACACCAGAAGAGGGCATCAGATCTCATTAGGGATGGTTGTGAGCCATCATGTGGTTGCTGGGATTTGAACTCAGGACCTTCAGAAGAGCAGTCGGTGCTCTTACCCGATGAGCCATCTCACCAGCCCTAATTAAGTATTTTTATCCATTGGCTAAACCAATGCAGCCTGAAGAGGAATAACCCTACTCTGCCTACAAACGTACAACTGACCTTTGTGCTTCAGATTTCCTCAGGTCCCCTTCCCCTCGCCCTATCCATGCAACCTCAGCCCCTGCTTCTGAGCCCTACTATATCTCAACCCGTGGAAGCCCAGATCACTGCCTGACTACCACACCTAATCATAAGCATCCCATAGCAACCTGCCTTTGCTTTCTGGCCTCCTCATCCTCCTCTCATGGGGACCTATTTCTTTAAACACATCTTTGATTGGTGGAATTGAGGAAGATTTGATAATGTATTGAAGGTATAGATGAGTAGGGACTTTAACCTGGGCTCGTCCCCTAAATTCTGTCATCTGTTTTTCTCTGCTTAGGAGCCAGTTTTATTTGGAACATAGGAAAGCCATCTGTGAAGACATTTTGGAGACCTTTAAACAAAAGAAAAAGGAAATAGGTTTCTTGTCAGATCTCTTCACCCCATAGAGAAAGTTTCTTCTTATTCTTTTTTTGTTTTGTTTTGTTTTGTTTTGTTTTGTTTTGTTTTCGAGACAGGGTTTCTCTGTGTAGCCCTGCTGTCCTGGAACTCACTCTGTAGACCAGGCTGACTTTGAACTCAGAAATCCACCTGCCTCTGCCTCTCAAGTGCTGGGAATAAAGGCATGTGCTTTCTTAAATGATACACTGTGATTTTGGGCTTCACACTTCTGATGTTGCCCACTAAAAGATGAGCACTGAGAAGGTAACAGAAAGATGAGATGTGTTTCTAGGACTCTCCATAACTGGGTCCTACTTACCTCTTTGGTTCACTCTTCCAGTTAGCGAAAAAGGTGAATAGCTATTCCTTGGGTGGAGACAGGTTTGCCACATATAGACTGGAGTTAGTGAAAAAGCCACTCTCCTCTCAGCAGAACAGCTGTGATAAACTATGTTTAAAAACCTGAAATGAATAAACCAACACTCAAAAGCTGTTGAAACCATGGAGCTTAACGTCTGACGGGGGTAATTTCACAGGCTAGCCAAGATATGCTAGTTCATTGCCAAGCCACAATAAAAATGAGTCAGTATAAGGCCCCCTTTAAATCTTGTTCAAGCATGGGAGATGTTGGTGGCAGGGTTGCAATGCACAAATACCAAACACATCTGTTGGAGAGGAACGAATGACTCCAGGGATGGTTTTGCTCTTGTCGTTTCCTGTTCATTTGCTTGTTTGCAGTCTCAGGAATGAAACCCAAAGTCCAGCATGTAATCACTCTTGTTTATTCACACATTTATTCTCTCTGACTATCTCCCACCTTCCCACTCTTAGATTCCCTTCAAGTCACCCACCAAAGTAGAAGTCCTACAAATAGTTCTCTCTGACATCATTTTGCCCATGGTGCCTGAAAATATAAACATTCTGTCTCTTGCATAAGCAATAAGCCCCCACACACACCAATTAAGTACTAGTGTGGCCTGATGGTCTTTGAATCTCTGGACCCTGTGTGAAGGCAGAGAAAATTAGCATTCATTCAAACAATATTTCAATAAGAAAAACTAAGGCTAGTTCTGGAAGAATCAGGATGACTATAAAGAAGTTTTCGTGATGACCCCGAAAGACTGTTGGTTCAAAGCATTATAAGTAGCAATCTCGTGGTGTTTTTAACAATTATCAACTTTTTAAAAAACAAAACTGAATATTTATATTTTCTTTCTTTGGTTCTGATGAGAAACAAATCCAGAGTCTTGTGCATGTGCATGGAAAACAGCACTCTACCCCTGAACTATATTTCTACCTTTGGTTTTTTTTGTTGTTTTTTTTTTTCTTGGTTGTGTTTAAAGTTTGTCTTATCTTTGTTTGGGAAGCCAGATTTTTCTTTGCACCAAGGTTAACCCTGTCCTCTAATCTTCCTGTCATCGTCTCCCCAGTGCCGGGATTAAACTATGTCTTAGTCTTCACTATAGCTTCTTCTTTTTTTTTTTTTCTTTTTTTAATCATACAGCAAGGATGGTGCTCATTAAGATTAGAGCAATTACCCAGCAAAGATTTTTTTAAAGCATACACTCCCGACACCATGGTAGTGCATTGCAGAAGAAATCTGATGTCCTAATTGATAACCCTTCTTTTTCTTTTACATGATATTGGGATTTCATTTTTAAATACCTTTTTAAGATGTCAAATGAAATCCATAATGGTTAACAGAGATATCCTAGAGTTCCCAGTCTCTTGGGAATCCAACAAGTGTGATTTTTACTTTCAACTCTCAAAGAAAGTATAGTTCATCGTGGTGTCTTATTGAACATTATAAAGTACATAAATATTTATCAAACTGAAAGGCAGAGTAGAATTGGTGATCTCAAAGCTGCACCCACAACTCTGCAGTAGTAAGTGCTAGCTTACGGTCCAATAACAGTTTACTGGAGCAAGAGCCTGTAAGAGGTATGCTTTTTCCTTATGAATTTCTTCCATTTTAAATGTCATAGCTTAATGAGCTGGGTTTTTGCCTGCTCAAAAAAAATAGGTAGTAGATAGATAGATAGATGATAGATAGATAGATAGATAGATAGATAGATAGATAGATAGATTCTCAATTAGTTTTTCCCCATAATTTTTAATTAAAAATTTAGCACCATTTGTATTATAATACAATCCATTTTATTACTGTCTCTTGAAGGCCCATAATTTGTAAGTATGTCCTTAATTTACTATAAATCTATTTCACATCATGATCAGAGAACACCAGTATGCCTTCTTTGGAACAAATTTTAGAACTATTGTAATATCCATGTTCTATAAAACTTCCTTTCTGTTCTTCTGAAAAATAAACTTAACTTTGTAAATGTTGACCAGTTCAGTGTCTCCTGTTTCAAAGCTACTTCCTCTGGGTGGAGACCTGCCCTCTTAGAGGGAGTGTTGGTACTCACAAGGCTCCAAAACTTCACAAGAAATTCTTAAGAAGTGCAAAGCCACTCCACAAAGCCCTGTAATTCACAAATCGAGGCTGTGGAGGATACCTCTCAGTGGTGAACTTGCATGCAAGTTGCCAGAAGAACTTGTTGTACTGCTTTGGTGAGTAATCACCCACCATGTGGAGGCTGTAGAGTGGGGGAAGCTTCCTAGTGATAGGCAGCTGCCCAAAAGTCATTCATGTTCCAGAAGGTAACTCCTTACCTCTGTCCTTATAAGCATCCCCAATAAACTCATTGGTTGATCAAAGCTAGATTTGGGTAGGAACCTGTCTTTGGTCTGTTGGTGTTCTCTATTTTGAATAAATACAACATTTCTATGAATCTCCTCATTATAAGTCACATAATACTAGTAAATGGAAATTTCACTGTTTTTCAGGATGAGAAGTCACACTTCTCTGTGAAGCAGATCTATTTTATGTTTTTAAGAAATGCAATCTAAGAGAGAATATAAACTCTGATTCTCTAGCATAAATATATGGGGTCCTGCTCACTCTTTGCCTCTGAAATGCTGTGTCACACTCCCTGGTTGAGTTCCCTCGGGGGGACAGCTTTCTTAGCCCACACAGTCATCGCACTGAATTGAACAGATGGTGGGCATCTTACAGCTATGTTCTGGCAGCTCATATGTAATTGATGCATGTCTGACCTTACAGTGTTCTTCGACTTTATAACCACCTTCTACCTGAAATATTTTTCTCAGTCTGAAAATATTTTGGTACCTAAACAAAGTGTAATGAATAACGTCCATATGTACTTAGTTTTTTAAGGTTTATATCTCAAGGGATTAGTTATATGGATATTTCATCTTTGTCTAAGTTCCTGGTCCTAGATGTTCAGCATCCTTTTTGGATTAATGAGAAATCCTTATGCTGCAACAAAATGTGCCAAGTTGTAGTTGCAAATAGTTTATGCTATCTTATAACCAGATCAATTAAGCTCCTGACAAAATAGCAAATAGTTAACTATTAATTTGTGTACATTTTTAAAGGTCACTAAATAACTGGATCTCTACTTTAGGTTTGGTACTTGTACATTTTGTAAAGAAAGTGAGTTTCTATATTAGTTATAGAAGCATAAGTTAATCATCAATTCAAAGGAAGTAATACCCTTTCAAAGAGTTTAACTTTTTACAATAAGTTTTTATTTCCCATAGATTGCAAATTGCATTCTGGATAGTTACAAGCCTTGCAACTTGAAAACAAATAGATTGCCAGACGGCAGGTGGTGCACACCTCTAATCCCAGCACTTGGGAGGCAGATAATCTCAGTGAGTGGTTCGAGGCCAGCTGGATCTACAGAGTGAGTTTCAGGACAGCCAATGCTACACAGAGAAACCCTATCTTGAGAAAACAAAACAAAACAAAAGTAGTAAAGTAATTTTGAATTCGAATTCCCCAATACAATGTGAGAGGATCTGCTCACATGGGGAAGAGATTGAGAAGTGTACAGAGCACCAGTTCTGAGCTGCGCTGACATTACCGTAAGTGGTTTTGAAATACCTATCCAAAGACAGAAGGAGTCCCAGACCGGAGTAGCCAGTTCTTGACACATCTGACGTACTCTACCAAAGGAACATTGCCTCATGTGTTGTTGTCATTCCATTTCATGAAAGAGTCTTAGAAAAATATCCTACCAATTAGGAAGAGGGTTCACATAAACATGCTCACATACATATATTTTTCTAAAATAGAAAAGACAAAAGTACAAAAGAAAGTACAAAATGGTATGAGAAAGACAGTCAGAAATTGTTCTCTACCCAGTCACTTTCACAGTAACTGGATAAAATTTAAACTTATTTTTATGATAGAAACATCTATTTTCTGAATCCTTTCAATATTACATGTAACATTTGCTATAAACAGCAGCCCTCCGGTATTAATCGTTATGTTAGATACAATAATTATAGAGTAGATTATAAGACACTACTAAAGATTATGAAAAGTATTTTATTGAATAAACATACTGTTACTGTAATGGAAATTGTTAGCATGACGAACTCTTTACCAGTATTAGTTATAAGATGATTAAAGTGTGTAGCTCTCTAATAAATCTGTATTAGAGCTGTTTAATAGGCCTGCTTTGTGGAAAACCATGTACAACATCAAAACTTAAGGATGTGATACATGCTACAAAATCTTGCTTTTCAGAGAAACTATAAACATAAAAGAGAAGTAAGCCAGCTTGACTAAACATAAAAGTGAGAATATTTTCAAATACAAATATATAATGGATAAAAATTATTAAATTTAATTTCCAAGTGCCAGCAACAAATACATTTTTTAAGATCCTGAATTCCCAAAAGTAGTTTATATTTGAGAAAGTACTTCAGTGAACAATAAAGTTAGCTTAAATAAGAAAATGAAATATTCAAGTAAGTGAAGATTAGTTTTCTTCTAGCTGTTGTAAGAAGACATTTTGAAAAACAATCTTTAAAAAAATTTTTTCCGACAGAACATAAAGTATAATTTACCTTTGCTTTTGTTTGCCTGCTGGTCCTTTATTCACCTGCTCCAGAGCAGTGGTTGAGCAGCAAGGATGCCCCACTGCTCCCGGAAGCCTGTCATTACAGGGCTGACTCAGTCCTCCAAGCTAAACAGGAGGCTTGCAGTAAATCTCTTTATAATCAAACTCAGTCTCCCTTAAAACTATCTTAGTATAAAATGAGCATGGCTTTTTTAAAATATCCAACTTAAATTCGCTGACCTGACCAGAGAGAAAAGAAAACGGATTGGGATTCCAGTGGGAAACAGTCAAGAGGACTGTGTGGGTAAGATTTCCAGAATGAAGAGCAAAAGGCAATCAAAGACTTGGTGTACCCTGTGTTATTTTTACAAATAGATCCTCATGTGCTGGTCTCAACAACAGAATAACTGACCCTTAGTGGGGCATTCCTTATTATCCTGAGAAAATGTATGAATGAACCAGAACTAGCAACTCAAGGTGGCGCGTTGATCTTGTCTTTATGTAACATGCCATTCTCTGTTCCTAATGTTAGACAAAATCAATACAAAGCTGAATACAAAAAACATGGAGTAGGTGAAAGGCAATTATTAGAGCTATCTGTTGAAATACTGCTTACAGATCTCAGAATAGCCAGACCTCTTTGTGCCGTTCCCAAAATTTGTAGAGTGTCAATCAGGACTGATATCTGACCTCAGAATATTTAAACAGCTCTTCCTCTATAAGGCTCTACTTTTGATTTGGACCAAATACAAAAGCATAGTTTAAATGCAGAAAGGTGGTCTCCCTAGTGAGCACAGAAAGCAGGAGAGACTGACTGTTGAACTCTCCGGGAATTGCACTCTTCTCCCAGGATAATTCCCTCCTTCCTTTGGTAATTATGGGAGTTCCTACCAACCTGAATGTTTTTCACTCACGTGCACCTGATGGAATGCTACTTGTCTGCATGACTCAGTCTTTATCTCAGAGATCTTCTCCCATGCAGTACAGAATACTGTTGAGTAAGTAATTCAAGCACAGGAGTTAAATTCTTATGACAGATTTTTCAACTACTTGAGTCCTTCACATATATGATGACCAAGGACTACAAGACACATAATACTAACCAACAGTGTGAAAGAGAAGAAATTAAGAAAGTGAACAACTGGTTCTAGAGAACAGGGAAGGGAAGATGAAACTGTGGCCAAAAAAAAAAAAAAAAGTGTTGTGATTCCTATTTCTGGTTGTCAATTTGATTACATCTGGAATGAACTACAATCCAGAAATGGAAAGCACACCTGTGACCCAAATCTGAGGCTGGAAGACACAGGCTTCTGACCCAGATCTTGATATGTAGAGTTTGATGCATAGTGGCCATGATAAGCTTAGGCCAGGGCAAGTACCTAACCTAATGCATGCCTTAAATCACAGCAGACTAAGGCAAGCAGATCAAAGCCAGCCTAGGACAAGGCTAGTTCTTAATCCAGGCAGCTAGGATGAAAGTCTTCAACCCCACAATGACACACTTCCTCCAATAAAGCCACACCTCCTAATAGTGCCACTCCCTGGACCAAGCATATTCAAACTACATAAGTATCAAGTCAACAGGAGGAGGATCCTGAGTTCAAGGCCAGCATGCACAGAATAAGACTCTGTAGCCCTGTGTCAGAAAACAATCAAGCAGTAACAAAGGCCAATATTTTTACGGAGATTTAAGGTGGTGCTAAATGTGCTACCAAAACTAGACTACCACGAGAAAGGAATAATGACATGTTACACCCCCACACACACCAAGAGTTCTGGGTTAAACTATAGGAAAAAAAAAACACACACAATACAAAGCAAGAGTTTCATAAAAGCTTAGAATACTAGAGAGAACGGCAACACAAGACTGATACAGAAGAGCCAGGACTCAATCCAATGGAAATGTCACAAATGAACAGAGGAAAAGAGAGGACTGAGCCAAAGACAGGAGTCTGTATTTGAAGACAAAATACATTCAAAAGACATGGTGAAGAAAGTCGTTCACATAAATTCACTGAGAGCCAAGGGGTGTGACGATAACATTCTGTGTGTGCGATGAAGATGCACATTCTTTCTGGTTGGGAAGAATGAGCAGTGTGGAATGGTGAGGGAGAAATATAAGTGGCTAACGAAAACGCTTGTACCTAAAGAAAGACTGCTGTGCTTGTCTGTTCAACAATGAATGGAAAGTAAAGAGTGCTATCCCAACAATAAACTGCTGCTGCTGGGATCACTCGGGTCAAAAGTGGGGGGAGGGGGAAGAGGGAGAGGAATTTATAAGAGTGGGATTGGGGTGAGAGGAAGGGATGGAGCCCCAGATGTAAATTGAATAAATAAATTAGTGGGGGGAAAGGTCATTTGTAACCCCTCCCACAAGTTTTTAACACAATCTTTATCATCTTCTAAGGTTTCTCTTTACTGAAGTCACTTGTAGTACTTTGTTAGACATTGGGCCAACAGAGGATTCTTTTGTTCATTGCCTTTAGAAATATTTCTAAAATAGATATGAAAGACACATATGTGTGTTTGGCTTTGAGTTAAACACAATTACTTCTCACTTTCAGGAGGTGGCTGATGAGGTGCAGAGTCCGGGGGGAGGAGGGGCAAGTGTATGCAAGCTAAAGGAAGAGACAAGGCCTGAAAACCCCTCATCATCGGCATTGGACCTCAGACTCACAAACAACGGTTTTTAAAATCTACGGTTAGAAATGTGACCACCGGGGCTCCTGAGATGGCTCTACACTGAGGCGCACTTAGCTCTCAAAGAGGACCTAGATAGGGTTCCCAGAGCCCACCTGGCACCTCACCAGTGCCCAGAATTCCAATCTAGGGAACCTGAAACTCTCTTCTGGCCTCTGAAGGCACTGCACACATGTGATGTAGATAGTTAAATATAAGCAAAACAAGCCATACACATAATGTAAATATTAAAAAAAAAAAACAAAGTGTGGTATTGTTTTTATTTTATAATACTAGTGAAGTAAAACTTAATAGTGTTTGTATTTATAAAATTGCAAATGCCTATCTAGGGTTACTAGCATTTCTTTTACTAATTATTTTCCCCTTTCTCCCTAATAGACCAATACTTTCATCTTTCCTAATTATTTCAGGGGCAGTTTAAACAGTGGGTTCTACCATTGCTGTATTATTCACTGGTGGCTGAACACAACTGAGCATGTATTATTCTTTACCTGCTTCGTTTCCTTCACCTTCAAGATTGTATTAATACTTAATATCTGCCTTTCCTGCTTTACTAGGAGTAGTTCAGTGTCTGAGCCCTGATATAATAGTTGTTAAGTAAGTTTTCATCACTGGAAGATTAGGAGGAGTCATTGCTTCTTTATGACATAGCAGGCAATTGAATACTTACGAAAAACATTGCATGCTTTTGCCGGAGGCTTTAGTTCCTGTACCTATAGGTTTTGTGCTACTGGAGACCAACAAAACAGGAGAACTTCTACATGCCCATCAATCTAGCTTCCGATACTGCTTCTTTACTATTTACTTTTTCCCAGAATACATGGTGGAATAACTAATTAATGAAACAATGTTAGTATAAGAATCTGAATATGAGGTTTTATAAAGTTCTGTGTGTGCTCCAGGATGATATCTACCTAATACTGCAGAGTTTGGGACATACTAGACAGGGAAATACCCTTCCTTGCCTTAGAAAATAATATTTAGGACACCACACTCACTCGATTGAGTCTTTGTGAAAATGTGTCTTTGTGAAATAAAATTATTTGGAATACAGCTAGGTTAAGTCAGGTCACCATAATGAAAATTTTCAAATGAATTACCATCCAGTGACAATTGACAGACTGTTTGGGCATAGTATATGTCAATAAACCAAAGAGTATCAAACAAAAGAATTTCTGACATAAATCCTATTGTGTAGGAAGCTGGTAGAGTTCTCTTTTGGTATTGATGAACCAAATGTCCGCTGGATAAAGCTAATCATTGATGAAACCATTGGAAGAGTCATTTTCATCTCCATCGGTGAGTATCATTGTTGCTGCTGCTGCTGCTGTTGTTTTGCTATTGTTGTGTTGCTTGTTATTTAAAAGTTTACAAGCCCTGAAATGCAGAGTTGTCTCTTCTGGGTTTGCTCCTTTTTATTTCAAGAACTCTTTCCCCAGATTCGTTCTTTTGGATCTTTGCTATTTTGCTTCTATTTTCCTTTTTTGAAGACAAAACTTTCACTATGTTGTCTTGACTGACTTTAGCTCAGTTTGTAAGCCAAGCTGGCTTTGAATTTGTAATGGATCTCTGCCTTCCAGGTGCTCAGATTATAGGAGGAAACTAATATCTCGCTCCCTGATAGTGTTGACCTAATTCATCTGTTATCTGATTTTCTCACTATAAAGGCCTTATGTGACAATCTTTTATACAATTTCCAGTGCTCTCTAGTACTTCCTAATGCCTTAAACCTGTTTTCTCTTTATTCTACAAACCATTGTCACTATCATATGTGTCTATTTACTGCTTATTTATTCTTAATTTCTAAGATCCACGAGGACAGGTCTATTCCTATTGCCCAGCATGAAGTGAACATCCAACAATTTGTATGAAACTTAAAACTAAAAATTCTTTAGAAAATGCTTGAAATCAAAGAAAGATAATTTCTCTTCTCTTCAGTGGTTTCAAGGAAAAATTGCCATTGTAGTAGGGAATAGGAAAATAATTCATCAGAATCACAAATAAGGCCATGCCAACAATAACTGCTGAATTCAATCCACTTGCAGGAGCTTTGTTCTTTTGGAGATTTGGAGAGTGAGATCTGCAGGAGTCTCCATGCCAGCCATAGTAACAGTGGCACACAAATCCATTCTTCATATTCATTATTGTCTTCAGCTTACTTGGGGAGGGAATGACAAATCTGAAACCCTTCTTTGACACATAATTCTTATGGCTATCCTCAGGCATATGCAGATAAAAGGAAGATTCAGGTGTCTTCCGTACACATCTTCCATGACTGTTACATAGATTTTGACTACAGAGCTTTGCTGCCGATGTTACATTGAGAACATAGGGACCCAATAGCCCATGAACAGTTTGTCTCACAGATAAGCAAGTCTCCTGTAGGAAAAAAAAAATAAGAGATGCTTATAGAACAGAATAGAGTCTAGAGAAAAAAAAACTCACACATATACAATCAAGTGAACTTTGATAAAGGTGTTAATACCCAACATGGAAAAGACCAACTTGCTAACAAATAGTATTGGGGAAAAAAATTGTCTAAACAAAATTGAGCCGCTAGCTTGTATAACATACAAAACTTAACAAAAAGTGGATTAAATGTAAACACAACCAGAAACTGAAAAAACCTTAAGCAGAAAATGTGCTTTTCTTCCTGCTTCCTGTCAACTGTGACAGCTTTTTTGCATAAGACCAGAAGCACCAATGATAGAAGATGAAAGGAACAAGAAGCTATGTCAGACTAAACACTTCTGCATACAAAGAAAAAGCAAAACTGTCAACAGAATGAGAAGGAGTTATATACAAAGTTACGAAAAAAGATGTGCAAAGTCCCTATTTCTTGTGGCAACTACCTACACATCTAGAATGTAAGTGACTCAAAATAACATACACAATAACTGAAAGAAACAAAACAAACAAACACACACACACAAACAAAAAACAGTGTAGCCAGGTTTGATGGTATAGGCCAAATCTTTGCCTCAGCTACTTGGGAGGTGAGGCAAGACAATCACAAGTCTCAGGTTTGAGTGACCTATGGAGTTGAGTTCAAGGCCCTCCCAGACAACTTAATAAGATCTCACCATAAAAACATGAGATAAAATGAAATCCAGGGATATAGCTTGCTGGTATAGCCCTTGCCAAGCATGTGTGAGGTCTCAGGTTCAGTCCCTAAAGTATGGATAAGGAAACAGACAGGAGTATGGTGGCAAGCATCTTTAATCCCAGTACTGAATTGGAAGGCAGAGGCAGGTAGATCCCTTTGAGTTCAATGCCAGACTAGTTTATACAGAAAGTTGTAGACCAGTTATATAATGAGATTTTTGTCTCAAGACAAAAAAAAACAAAAAACAAAAAACAAAAAAACAAACAAAAACAAAAAAAAAAAAAAACAGCTGGCTAACTCACTTTTATAAATAAATAATGAATAAATATTTTTAATTCTCAGAAAAGTACAAATCAAAGGTACAATGAGACATTACCACATTCTCATAAGGTTGGCTACTATTAGGACGTATTTAGAGATTACATGTATTAATCACATTGTTTGGAACGCTTCTAGCCTGCTGATTCAAATGTAAAAAGATACAAGACGTATGGAATACAGTATGGAAGGTCTTTAAAGATTGAAAATAGAACTACCATATGCATGCATATATGTGCATATACTCACATATGGGCATATGTACAAAAAAAAGTTTAAATTAAGATCTGGAAGTGGCATCTATACGTATATATTCAATGAAGGGCTATTCTTTGTAGTCAAGAACTGTAACTAATCCAAGTGTCCATCGGGAGATGTATGGATAATGATCATGTAATATATACAATGGAATATAATTTAATCTTTAAAAATTGAAGAAGATTCTGCAATTTGGGAAAAAGCTAGTGACTACAGAAGATATTATGCTAAGTAATAAAAAAAGTGACAAAAAGCACCACCGTATGAGTCCACTTATACATGAGTTATCTAAATCGTCAAATCAATATACTGAAAGGTACATGTGTGCTAGACAAACAAATGTTACCAATCTGCTGTATAACATGATATCTATAATTAACAATGCTAAATTGTGACTTTCCAAATTTTTTATAAAATAAATGCTAGGTTAAATATTCTAACTACAAATTTTAAAAATAATCAATCAACTGTCATATAAATATAATTTTCCTTCCATGTACACTTTTAATATTAGCTATCATCAAACTAAAAAATAATTGTAAAGAATATATTCTTCATAATAATAAAATGACTTTCAATTTTTCATAATAACCTGTGTTAGGTATATAAAACAGCATTTTTTGACTAAAATGCCTGCATTCTAGTACAATTTTTTTAAATGAAGAAAGTAAGACTAAGAGCAGTTACTTAACATACCCCAAATTATACCCTTAGAATATAATAATCAGCTTCTTACTTTAGGCTGCCCAGTTGGAGATTATGCTTGTCCACCCTTCTGTTAGCCACAGAGTAGTATAAAGTTGGGTGACCCGTGTTCATCCCTACAGTCTTTGAACTTTGTTAAAGCCAAAGCAACAATCAGCAGCCAACTGATATGAGAAAACATTTTGAAATGTTTTAAAATTGTGTTAAATTTTTAAAATCACTAGCTAGGACAGCAGTTCTCAACCTGTGAGTCACTATGCCTTTGGTAAACTATCTCCAAAAATGTCTATACCTAACAGTAGCAAAATTACAGTCATGAAGTAGCAAGGAGAATAATTTGGTGGCCGGGAGTCACCAGAACATGAGGAACTGCATCAAAGGGTCACAGCATTAGGAAGGTGGAGAACCACTGACTAGAATGTAACACTAACAGAGAAATCACTACTGACCTTTGTATCCGAATATTCATATCCTCCCCACAATATTATTCCTGCTGCTCCCAATGCAGCACTTTCGCCAATTGTGTGCACTAAATCCTCCTATAAAGAGAAGGACCAGGAGAAATGTTTGTCAAGTCATGTTAAGCATTGTTTATTCATTAAGGTTGTTTTCTATAAAGAAACCATTATCGAAGTGCTGGAAAAGGTGATTTGGGCATTTTAGATTGTCTGATACTACTCCAACATTCCAGGAAATACTCTAAATAATGACGTTATAAAAATCATCTGGACCTGGGAGCTAAGGCTGTCCCACAGCCCTCTACACTCAAACACTGCCCAGGAGAGAGCTGGTCTCCCCAGGAGTACTAACACACCTAAAATCACAGGACCACAGGCCCATAGGAGAGACAAGCACCAGTCAGAGACAGCAAGACCATCTAACACCAAAAATAACCAGATGGCAAAAAGCAAGCTCAAGAACCTAACCAACAGAAACCAAGGCTACTTGGTATCATCAGAACCCAGTGCTCCCACCACAGCGAGTCCTGGATAACCCAAAACTCCAGAAAAGCAAGATTTGGATTTAAAAGCACATCTCATGATGATAACAGAAGATTTTAAGAATGACATAAATAACTCCCTTAAAAAAAAGTACAGGAGGATGCTCACAGTCATCTATAAGATGGAACACAGGGACCCCAATGGAGAAGCTAGAGAAAGCACCCAAGGAGCTGAAGGGGTCTGCAACCCTATAGGTAGAACAACAATATGAACTAAACAGTACCCCCAGAGCCCATATCTCTAGCTGCATATATAGCAGAAGATGGCCTAATCAGCCATCACTGGGAAGAGAGGCCCCTTGTTATTGAAAACTTTATATGCCCCCGTACAGGGGAATGCCACGGCCAGAAGTGGGAATGGGTAGGTAGGGGAGCAGGGCAGGGGGAGGGTATAGGGAACTTTCAGGATAGCATTTGAAATGTATATAAAGAAAATATCTAATAAAATTTAAAAAAATACAGGAGAACACAGGTAAACAGGTAACTCTTAAAGAGGAAACACAAAAATGCCTTAAAGTATGACAGGAAAACACAATCAAACATGTTGAGGAAAGGAACAATACCATCTAAGATCTAAAAATGAAAATAGAAACAATAAAGAAATCACAAAGAGCGGCAACTCTGGAGATAGAAAACCTAGAAAGAAGATCAGGAGTTATAGATGCAAGTACCACCAACAGAATACAAAAGATAAAAAAGAGAATCTCAGGTGCAAAAGATACGATAGAAACCATTGACACAATACTCAAAGAAAATGCAGAATGGAAAAAGCTCTTAACCCAAAACATCCAGGAAATCCAGGACACAATGAGAAGACGAAAGGGTGCCTAAGGATAATAGGTATAGAAGAGAGTGAAGATTCATAACATAAAGGGCCAGTAAATATCTTCAACAAAATTATAGAAGAAAATTTCCCTAACCTAAAGAAAGAGATGCCCATGCCAGGTGGGGTGGCACATGCCTTTAATCCCAGCACTCGGGAGGCAGAGGCAGGCGGATTTCTGAGTTCAAGGCCAGCCTGGTCTGCAAAGTGAGTTCCAGGACAGCCAGGGCTACACAGAGAAACCCTGTCTCAAAAAACAAAACAGAAAGAAAGAAAGAAAGAAAGAAAGAAAGAAAGAAAGAAAGAAAGAAAGAAAGAAAGAAAGAAAGGAAGGAAGGAAGGAAGGAAGGAAGGAAGGAAGGAAGGAAGGAAGGAAGGAAGGAAGGAAGGAAGGAAGAGAGGGGGGAGGGAGGGAGGGAAGGAAAGGAAAGAAGGAAGGGAGGGAGGAGGGAGGGAGGGAGGAAGGAAGGAAGGAAGGAAGGAAGGAAGGAAGAAAGAAAGAAAGAAAGAAAGAAAGAAAGAAAGAAAGAAAGAAAGAAAGAAAGAAAGAAAGAAAGAAAGAAAGGAAAAGAAAGAGATGCCCATGAACATACAAGAAGCCTACAGAACTCCAAATAGATTGGACCAGAAAAGACATTCCTCCTCTCACATAATAATCAAAACACCAAACACACTAAACAAAGAAAGAATATTAAAATCAGTAAGGGAAAAGGTCAAGTAAAATCCCAGCACAAGGAAGGGGACTACACCCTAGAAAAAGCAGGAAAATAATCTTTTAACAAATCAAAAAGAAGATAGCAACAAGAGCATAATTCCACCTCTAACAACGAAAATAACAGGAAGCAACAATCACTTTTCCTTAATATCTCTTAACATCAATGGACTTGATTGCCCAATAAAAAGACATAGACTAACAGACTGGATACATAAACAGGACCCAGTATTTTGGTGTGGAGAAAGAGGAACACTCCTCCATTGTTGGTTACAAGCTGGTACAACCACTCTGGAAATCAGTCTGGCAGTTCCTCAGAAATTTGGACATAGTATTACCTGAGGACCCAGCTATACCACTCCTGGGCATATACCCAAAAGATGCTCCAATATATAACAAGGACACATGTTCCACTATGTTCATAGCAGCCTTATTTATAATAGCCAGAAGCTGGAAAGAACTCAGATGTCCTTCAACACAGGAATAAATATATATATGGTACATTTACACAGTAGAGTACTACTCAGCTATTAAAAACAATGAATTCATGAAATTCTTAAGCAAATGGATGGAACTAGAAAACATCATCCTGAATAAGGTAACCCAGTCACAAAAGAACACACATGGTATACACTCACTAATAAGAGGATGTTAGCCCAAAGCTAGGAATACCCAAGATACAATTGACCACATGAAGCTCAAGAAGAAGGAAGAACAAAGTGTGGATGCTTCAGTCCTTCTTAGAAAGGGGAACAAAATACTCATGGAAGCAAATAGGGAGACAAAGTGAGGAGCAGAGACTGAAGAAAAGGCCATCCAGAGATTGTCTCACCTGGGGATCCATCCCATATACAGTCACCAAACCCAGACACTATTGTGGATGCCAAGAATGCATGCTGACAGGAGCCTGATACAGCTGTCTCCTGGGAGGCTCTGCCAGAGCCTGACAAATACAGAGGTGGATGCTCACAGCCAATCATTAGAATGAGCATGGGGTCCCCAATGGAGAATTAAGAGAAAGGACTGAAGGTGCTGAAGGGGTTTGCAACCCCATAGGAAGAACAACAATATCATCCAACCAGACCTGCTAGAGCTCCCAGGGACAAAACCACCAACCAAAGAGTACACATATGGAGGGACCCATGGCTCCAGCCGCATATGTAGCAGAGGATGGCCTTGTTGGACATCAATAGGAGGAGAGGCCCTTGGTCCTGTGAAGGCTCAATGCCTCGGTGTAGGGGAATGCCAGGATGAAGAATCGAGAGACAGTGAGTGGGAACAGGAACACCCTCATTGAAGCAGGGGGAGGGAAATGGGTTAGGGGTTTTCCAGAGGGGAAAAAGGAAAGAGGATAACATTTGAAATGTAAATTAAAAAACTAATAAAAAAGGAAATAAAGATAAATAGATAGATAGATAGATAGATAGATAGATAGATAGATAGATAGATAGATTCTAATTCTTGCTCTGGAGTTCTGTAAAATATTGTTTAAGAATGACATAAAACATGTAAAGACAATACAATGAACTAATATCCATATTTGGGAGAGAATTAAAGATATATGAATCCTTGCATATGAACAGAACCAACTGCAATGAAAATTTATCTACTTGAGGGTATTAAGACAGTTCTTATGTTCCTAAAATCCATAGTGTGTTAAAAAAAGAAAGGAAGGAAGGAAGGAAGGAAGGAAGGAAGGAAGGAAGGAAGGAAGGAAGGAAGGAAGGAAGAAAGGAAGAAAGAAAGAAAAAAACTGCAATGCTAGGTGTGGGATAACTCATCAGTCAGGAAGACCCTCCCAGAGGCCTTGTAAACCAGCTCTTACCATCTCTCTTAGCTGTCCTACTACTTGAGGAGACCCTAGTGATGAACACAGCATATTTCTTGGTTATAAGATCCAGAGAAATCAAGTGAGACTGAACTAGAAGTTTTCTCTTGATTGGCTAGATTTTCTAGTACTATAATGTGCTATGCAGGCTACTAAGAGAGAAAGGGCATTAGTAGTCTCACCCGTCTCCATCTGTGAACCGTACAAATTATGAGACCAACATACCAGGCAAGATGTGCCCACCATTTTTAAGGGGGTAACCAACTGCTTTTGTCTGATTGGATTTGAGGCTTGTTCCACAAAAACAGAATCCAGGCATGCTGCTATAGACCTGGTCAAAAGCCAGTATCTCTCTAATTAAAATTAAGACCTCATCATCAGCTCAACAAGACGGAGACCATGCCTGGTACCAGAAACTAGCTAACTACTCCGTGACAATGACAGTGAGGTCATGGTTAGTGGACAAGAATCTTTCCCCAACTAATTTACTAAACCAGAATAATAGCTAACAACCACCAATGCACATTTTTCTTCATACCCATCCATAAGTGTAGATTTCACCCCTCATCAAAGAAACTTCTCTTTGCAACAGAGACCTTTACTACAACCACAACCAACAAAAATGCAGAGCTGTAGATCCAATCCCTGCCCTAATAGATGCATCCACAACACATCCCCACCCCTAAGGCACAGGGAGCATTGTGGAAGAGGGAGTGGAAAGGCTGTAAGAACCAGAGGATCAGGAATCTTCCTGTGAGATTGCATCTCTTGACAATAGCAGAATCTATACCCATGAAGTCTCACCAACTTGACTGCCCAAATGGAGATTGAACAAGGAAGGATGACTTCTCTTTTTGCCAGAGAGCTTTACTTCAACCACATCTAACCAAGTTGCAAAGTTGTGGATCCCTGTCCCAAGAGATACAGCCACAAAACATTTCCACCCCTAATGCTCAGGGAACATTAAACAAGGATGATGGCAATAAACATGCCAAAGTGGATGAAGAAGAGCCCAGGAGACCTCAACTCTATACAAAGAAGAAGGCAACTGAGGAAAGCCGGGAATGGGAGAGAGGACCTTCCCCAGGGAAGAGCACAACAATTGGTTGTCCAGTGCCAAACTTCAACCCTGAAAACATACATAGAGGTAGCATGATACAGACTGAACAAGTTATACTTAGAAATATATATGCATAAACACATACATGTGCATGTAATAGCAATTATTTTAAAAGTCTATAAATTTGAAGGAGTGTGGGGAGGGGTACATAGGAGTATATGGAAGGGTTTGGAGAGAAAAAAAGAAAAATGTAATCAATTATAAATACATTTGATATAAAAATATTTTAGTATTTTATATGAAAAAATAACCCATGATGAGGAGAATCAGGCTATATGAGAAAATTGGATACTGTTCTTTAGTCACATTTATATAATGTCAAACTTCCTTCTAAATATTTATACTTATACTCATAGACAATCATTGACACTGTCCATATTGTGGACTCCTAAGAAACATTCAATAGAATCCATGCCGTCTTTGCAGCAAATATAATACTGTATAATGAAAAGTTCAGTTGCTTAGTACCTTAATCCCAAACCCCATTGGTATACTTCCAATCTGGAAAACCGCCAGAACCCTTATGAGAAACTCTTGTGAGTTCTAAATGATTTGGTTGTTTGTTTGTTTTTGAGACAGGGTTTCTCTGTTGTAACACTGTCTAAAATGAATTTTTTTAATCTTATAAAATTCTAGGTAGCATGTCTAATCAGTTGTTTGGAATTTAAGAATTAAGTTGACATCTGAATATACTCCTTTCAATATTAGAATAACATTTTAATGAGAAATAAATATCATCCAAAAGTTTCTTTCTAAACTTTACATATATTCTATTAACCTCATATTGGTTTTCTTAACATATATTCTATTAACTTGATATAGTTTTTTTTCCTTACCTCTGAGAGAGCTTCAATACTTTGCAAATAAAATGGTCTGGAAAAAATGAAAACTGGCAAAACATAGTCCTTTCTAGCCATTTCGGCAACCCTCAGGGCTTCTCTCACTCGGAAATGAACAAATTTCAATGCATTTAAGTTTGATTTTAATATTTTACTCAAATATATGGAAGGATAAAGTGCTGCACTTTTTTCCCATAGCCACATGAGTTGGTCATTGCGGAAAATTTCATCATCTGGGCAACTTCCTGTGTAGAACTCTGGATTTATCCGGTAATCATAATTGTAGCAATCTGGATAGAGATAGAAGCCCCATAAACGCTTTGGTCTCATTTCTAAAGCCAACGTGAGAGTAACATTCATAAAACTTCTTCCAGCATTTTCAAATTCTTTCTGGGCAGCTGTTCTCACTTTTGTTTCTGCCCAGTCAGGATGGTGGTGTCGAGTGAAGGCTAGCGAGTGGTTTTTATATATCATTCTACTGCCCCAATTCCTATCCCACTGGGGCCTCCAGCCTTCCCAGTCTATAACAGCAAGTCCTTCCGATCTCCACAAAGTGACAGCATCTGCAATGTCGCCGGCACTTTTCCTGAGGTGCTCAGAGAGGTTCACTTTCTGAGGTATTCCACCATAGAAGGATGTTCCATCTTCAGAGAAATAAGGGTAATACCCGAGTTCCTTTGGATAAAATACGGTAATAGTGGATCCACTCTGAGTTTCGAAAGGATTCGGAATGATGTTAAATACTTGAAGATTCATGTTTACATTGAAATTATCTTTACAAAACAAAGTAGGGGCGGCCCAGAAAACGTTGAAAGGATGGTCCTTGATCACAGGAGGCATTGCGGGTTTCAGAGCTGCCGGAGCGACCAGAAGGACGAAGAGCACCAGTTCACCAAGCTGTGTCACCCACTGGATAAACATGGATTGCTGTTTTCAGCATGCCGGAAGTGTGCTAAAAGCAAGAACAAACATTCACATGAAGGACTCAAACGCCTGGCTAGTTGTATAGGGTAGATTAAATATTTTCAAAGATGTATGGGGATCATTAACACACTTATTCATGGTGTCATCTCAACAAGAGAAGAAAAATGAGACTTGTTTTTCCCCTTGAAATGTTGATGGAGACTTAATGAATACGGACTAGAATTTTCATACAGATCCTCTTCTATGCAAATGCTGTGTTCATCTGTGCAAACTTGCTATTTGTTCTGAATTTAATTTCCTATAATTCTGAGTACATGCCCCAAGCCATCATCTACCAGCAAGCCCTTGGTGTGAGGCCAACTGGAAAAGAGCATCTCAATAAACTGTGACAGTTTTCTATTAATTATTAGAAAAGAAATTCTAAAAACATGGCTACTTGGAAATTAACCAATGTTGGCACTTAAACAAATATTATGTAGGACAAAAAAAAATAATGACTTGTATTAATAAAAAGTAGTACCCTGTATGGGATTTGAAGTATACTGACCTCAAAGGTTTATTTGATTGTTTCCAAAACACAGAAGGGTTCCCACGGGAATATCATGACACAGGAAATAGAGGTGCTGCCAATCATCTGTTGTTGACTGTAGATTTTGCTAATGTCTTTTCTTGGGCATAGAAATAAACATTTTAATACTATTATTTCCTTAAGACCACTACTCTTCTATGAAGGGATGGATGGGGCCATATTCTCAGACGCTGGGTTGCAGGTAAAACTCGGCCTTTTAGTCACACATAGTCAGTTAAGACAAAAAAACTGCCAAAGAATCTTGTCAGAACGTAAGGACTAAGGGGTGAGGCATTCCAGCCAATCAGATTGTATCCTGAAAGCAATATGGCTGAACTTGTCTAGTAAAGTTACTTTTTAATGTAGTATTTAAAAATAAGTTATGCTGGTTAGTTTGGGCTGTTAACTTGGCACAATCTAGAATCACCTGGTAAGAGAGTCTCTACTGGGAAAATATCTACATGAAAATTGGTCAGTAGTTATATCTGTGAAGATTTTTCTTGATTGTTTATTGGTGTAGGAAAAGCCAAACCATTGTAGCCTGCACCATTTCATGGGTTGGACCCTGACCTCTCCAAAAGTAAAGAAAAATAGCTAAGCATTAAGAAAACAGACATTTGTTTCTCTCTGTGCTTGACTATGGATATGAGGTGACTGGTTCCTGATGTGACTTCCCAGAAATGACAGACTAGAGCCTAGAACTGTCAGGTAGATAAATGTTTCCTACATTGTTTTCAGCCAAGATATTTCATCACAGCCACAAAATTAAATCAGAACATAAATGTATTGCAGGTTTTCTTTGAAGTGTTAAAGTTTGTCTGTTTTTAGGAGTTATACATTACTAAGTATATATCTTTTCTTATTTAACCTATCAAATGCTGGAAAATACACCAACCAAAAATCATATGTAAATTCTGACAACATAGCACCAAAAGTTTGAAAGAAAGAAAGAAAGGAAGGAAGGAAGGAAGGAAGGAAGGAAGGAAGGGAGAGAGAGAGAGAGAGAGAGAGAGAGAGAGAGAGAGAGAGAGAGAGAGAAGAGAAGAGAAGAGAAGAAAAGAAAAGAAAAGAAAAGAAAAGAAAAGAAAAGAAAAGAAAAGAAAAGAAAAGAAAAGAAAAGAAAACAAGGGCTTTCTATATAGCCACTTCCCAAATCCGAGGCTACCAGTGGCTTACTTTCAAATATTCTGAATTTTACTGAGATGACTAACTTGACTTCATAGACTTTGTATTGTGATACCAGATAGAACTCTAAGCCAGCAAAGATGGCTCCCTACCCATCACTCTACTCCATCTATTCAATCTTAATGTGAATATGAATGCCCTATAGAAGGAGAGGGAGTAAACCTTCTCCACCTTTATTGTTCAGGGGAATGTAGGTATACTCACTCTGCATAGGTAGACTGCTTCACTTTCCTTATGTACAGTCTCCATATAAGGGTATGTGAGCCTAATAAGCTGGGACACCCTGGAAATTAAACCTCTGTTGCATGTCGCATTGCATAAAGCATATTAGAGAAAGGCAGCAAAAATATAAAAGATATGCCTTAGTAAAATCCAATTTCAAGCTTCTTTTGTAGGAAATTTTAACCTTGTTTTCTGAGTATATAAATTAGAATAGACCCTATCTTTGTCACTGACCCAGAGCTAATTGATTATTTTAACATTCTTTTGACTTTCAGCACACATTTTTCTAATAAATCTCTAGTATAGCAACAAAATTGTGTATTATGAATTTATGAAATTCTTTTCTTTTTAATGTAATGAAATCTTCCCAATGATTTTCTTTCCACCCATTTTTGTTATTTATAGTGTGAAACCAAGTTTTTTTGTTTTTTCCCATCTATAGCACATGCATGCACTTGGATTTATTAGACTGTGAACCGTGTCAAGGAATGTTATGACAAAACCAACATAAACCCATATACTGCAAAAAAGTTACAGGTCTGCAGAAGTAAAATACAAAATTATAAAGCAAATAAGTGTTTGTGTCCATATGAATAAATTTCTTTTAATGTATTAAAGACAAAGATAATTTTTTTTCTCTCATAAGGGGTTTTGTTTGCACAGAGCTTATCTCAGCTGAAGGCAGGAAACAGTTATGGAACTTTTGATCTAAAATTTTTTATGGTTTTGATTTTTAGAGAGACAAAAAAGCTCATAGAGTGAAAAAAAAAAAGATAAAATGCAGGATGGATCCCACAAACCTTAGTGCTTAAGGTCACCCAGACTTCCAACTTTTAATGCAAAAAAAAAAAAAAAAAAAAAAAAAAAGGCAAATCAGTTCAGATTTTGCTAAGTTTGCATACTAAAAGAAAAGTATCAAGTTCTCAGGAAGGGATACCTGGGTGACACATGACGTTTCCGTTTGGCGTCCTGCTTCACACCCACAGTCCATGCTTCCCAAGTGAAGGGACATCGTGGCAACGTCCTTCTGCTTTTCTCTTGGCCTCTGGAGATGTAAAATTGAGAAAGGTAAAAAATAAAACCATCACTTTTATACATTACTACTTCTATAAATAACAAACTCAAAGGATTCTGGGAATTATATAACAGGCTAGCCTAACAGAGAGCTGTATGTAAATTAATGTAGGGAAGTCAGATCTGTTGATAAGGTCACCGCCATGCTTAAGGAAAAACAGTTGAACAAAATACTCAAAACTTGTGTGAGATCCCCATAGACGACATTCATTAATCTTTATCAAAATGGAGTTCTGATGTGTCCACCCATGTCTGCCATTCTTTTACTACACAGCCCTGTCTTTATTCAATTACAATGTTTCCATTTTCCGGAGCAGCAGGGAAGGAAGAGTGGAGATTAAGGAGGAGGTTGTAGGGATCTTCCTTAGCTGGCTCCACCCTCCATGATGGAAGTGGGAGTAGATGGAATGTATAACCTGTGAGATAATTGTGCATAGTAGTAAAAAAAAAAAGACATTTAAAGTCCCTCAAAAGAGTTTACTGATAAGGACAATGTAAACATTTACCTGTAGCCCAGATTTACCGTCAGTAGCACCTGAATGCAACACAATTCAATAAATGTTCTTTGACAGTTTGTCTCAGTCATGAATTTCAGTGTTTAACGTGAAAAATATACAGGCATCATCTGCTTAAGCATCAAGATCTGTCATGTGGGAGTTATGCATATACATATCACATATTCTGTATACAGAATAGCAACCATGAGGCAGAGAAATGTGTGGCCTATGTACTATACCCGAAAGGGTGAAATAAGTGCTGGGTTTTTGTTTTCATTTTTTTGTTTTGTTTTGTTTTGCTTTGCTTTGCTTTGCTTTGCTTTGCTTTGCTTTGCTTTGCTTTGCTTAAAAAAGAGAAAAGAACTAATACATTATAAAATTAAGAAATAAAGAAATACAAAAACAAAATTAATATTAATAGTATTCTCCTCCTTACTCAACTATATTTTACATGCATCCTTAAAGGCACTTTTCTGTGCTTCTCTGTAATCTACGGACGTCTGGGTCACAGTTGAGACTCCTTGGGGTCCAGACGCTCTATAGATCCTTTGTAAAGCACAGCCCTGACGCAAATGTGGTCTGGTGACTGTAGAAACTGAAAGCAAGAGACAAAACCTTGGAGGAAAGTCCTCTCAGGCAAAACAAGGCCACATGGGCAGGAAGGGAGAAAGGAAGAACTCAGATAAGCTGATAAAAAGACTCGATTTGCAGGGATATGTGGAAGGAACAACTCACAAAAGTGTTCAAAAGATACTATTTTTCTTTCAAATTCTGCTTGTAATGCTATCTCTATTAGATAGCTAAACAATATGTAAGCAGGAGTAGGAAAAATAAAAACTATTACTTGTTGAAGTGAGCCCAGACTCTTGCGCTTCTGCCCACTGTGGCTCTTCCTTTCCAGGGCCCTGTGATGCTCACAGCTGTTTTGGCAGAAGCATCTGTTAGATGAGGGAGTAGTCCCTGGAAGGTGGACTTACAGAACTGAGCAATACCACATTTCACCTTTCCTTGGGGGAATTAGAGGGTTAGTATTTAGTATCTAAAGTAGGTTAGGGGGTCACACTGAGAAAAAGCCAGAACAAAAATCTTCATCAGATTCTGGCAGTAGGTCGTAAAGTAATAGAGGGAACATATGAGCATAAGATCGATGTGTAGGGAGAACAGGAGAGAACAGAAATGGAGGCAGGGCATTTCTCCTCTAGGATGTGCCAGAGACCTAGAAAGGGAGTAGAGGACACCCCTATAGAGGTGACTCTAGCAGAAACTCCTAGCAATGGAGGATATGGATCTGAAGTGGCTGCTTTCTGTAGCTAGGTAGGACTCCCAGTGGAGGTATAAGGACAGCAACCCACCCTCAAAACATTTGGCCTAAAATATGTCCTGCCTGCAAGATGTGCAGGGACAATGATGGAGCACAGATTGAGAGAATAGTTAAGTGCCTGGCCCAACATAAGACCCATTCCATGGGCAAAAACCAATCCGTGACACTAATAATGATACTGTTATGCATGCAGACAGGAGCCTAGAAAAACTG
Organism: Mus musculus; assembly: GCF_000001635.26. Classification (NCBI taxonomy): domain Eukaryota; kingdom Metazoa; phylum Chordata; class Mammalia; order Rodentia; family Muridae; genus Mus; species Mus musculus. The sequence goes on along the minus strand of NC_000072.6, from coordinate 24,728,986 downwards.
TCCTTGGAAAGACTCCACCCAACATCTGACAGAAACAGACGCAGAGACCCCCAGCCAAACATTAGATGGAGGTCGGAGTATTATCTGGGGAAGGATTAAGGGACTCAAAGAGGATAGGGACTCCACAAAAAGGCCAACAGAATCAACTAACCTGCACCCTTGTGGACTCTCAGAGACTAAACTACCAACCAAAGAGTGAGTATGAACTGAACCTAGGCCACCCACACAAATGTAGCAGATGTGCAGCTTGGTCTTCATGCACGTCTCCCAATAACTGGAGCAAGTCCCTAAATTTGTTGCTTGCCTGTGGACCCCATTCCCCTAACTTGGCTGCCTTGTCTAGGCTCAGTGAAAGAGGATGTTCCTAGTCCTGCAGAGACTGTTGTAGGAGTAAGGGGTGATAATTGCCAGTGAGGGGCTACCCCTTCTCAGAGGAGAAGGGAGGGGGAATGCAGGAAGGAGCTGCAATGTGGGGGGGGGGGACTGATATTGAGATATAAAGTAAATAGTCAAATTAATTAATTAATTGCTGAGAGTTCTCCATCTTGTTCCAAAGGCAAACAGAAGACTGGCTTCCAGGCAGCTAGGAAGTGACACACTTCCTCCAACAAGACCACATGTCCTCATAGCACCACTCCGAGGGTCAAGCACCACAGAAGGTGGCTTCTGTGGGAATCAGTCCAGTAAAGGCTTCACCTCTTCTTGCATTCAGTCTCTGTGACTTCTGCATTTCTCCCTGCAGACCCCTTAGCTAGAGCAGGAACAGGATTCCTTTCTCAGATGGGATCTTTTGTGACAAGGATTTTCAACTTCTAGGTGCTCAATTGAATTCATCTCTGAATGGCTAAAACTATACTGTGGTGCTACGCTGACATCTGTAGTAACTAACGAGTTATATGGAGCTTGGTGTCTTTCATTCCAAAAATGGCAGTCAGATCAGTCATGACCAGTTTGCAATAGACAGTAACACTGACTAATACAATATGTGCTTGCTTCATTATCTATAAAACTCATCTTACTAAGCATGTGGCTGTACCTTTCACAATTATTTATTAAGCTCTCTTATTTTTAAGCAACGGCAAGTGCATATTTGTTAATATTTGGAAGTGCTTCTGATATCTTTGGTTTCTTCCTTTAAAAGGAAAATTGAATGGTATCATAGATCAAGACAGAGTTGGTTATGATGGATAGGAGATGCCTTCTATACACATTTAACACTTAGTAGCCTGTTAGTGGTGTTATTCAGGAGGTTGGAGAACCATCCCATCAAGAGTTGGACACTAGCTGGAAGACACAGGCTATGGTTATAGCTCCACTCTATTTCCCAATGTGTGTCAAGTAACAAGCCTGGTGCTCCTACCACCACTGACAGACAGAGTTCCACCCAAAATGCCTGGGCTTGTGCCTTCTCAAACTATCAGCCAAAAATAAACCTTTCCTCCTTTAAGGAGTTTCTACCAGGTGTTCTTCCAAAAAGGTAAGAAATGTAACTCTGTCAACATTCAAAAGTTATACACATCTTCAATCTACACCCTTTTTCATGGAGTTCTTTAAAAGAAGAAAAACATTACAAATCTGGATTTATAATTATACTTGTATTTTGCATTTTACCTTAATAAATTTAACTCAAAATTTACAAAGTAAAGTAGGTAGGAACTTGATTGCATTTAAAAGAGTCATAGTTAATGCATGGAAAAAAGTTAAGAATTCAAGTTAGATTATCGTTATTTAAGCAGAAGAGTCTCAGGAATTCTTTGAAATGTAAGAATGAAGATAAAGTGCTCTATTTTTAAAGAAAATTCTAGAGACTATTACTTAAAAGATTGGTAGTAGTAGAGATTAATATAGTAGTGAGATGTTATATTTAAATTTAGTTTTCTGCAAGTCTATATGGACACATAAATTTAGAGCTAGAAAGCAAAGGCTATCTTTTTTCGTATAGTATCAGATTCTTTTATAAGTGTCTGGGGAAGCGTTTTCAGAAATGTCTAGAATTATGTCAGTTGCTTTGGAAATGGTTGTACTTGAGGACTGTATGCTCAGTTTCTCCTGCTGTACTCATTGATCAGCCAAGTCATTTCACTTCCTATGAAAACCTGAGAAAAACAGGCCAAAAAAAAAAAAAAAAAAAAAAAAGGCAAAACAAAAACACAAAAGTGTTTCTGGCATACTGTTCTATACGTTTCTTCCTGTCTAAGACAAAAAGCATGTGAGATACTCCCTTTACAGTTGTGTATAGGATGAGCAGAGTCATATTTGGAGGAGGTTTTCCACCCAACAGCTTCGTATGGTAATTAGCAAGTGATTCTCTTCCACCTCTCCTCCTCCTCCTCCTCCCCCTCCCCCTCCCCCTCCTCCTTCTCCTTCTTCTTTTGTATTTTGAAACAGGGTTTCTCAGTGTAGTCCTGGTTGTCCTGGAACCCACTCTGTAGGCCAGGCAGGTCTCAAAAGCACAAAGATCCACCTAGAAGGTAATTCTAATTTAAACAACAACATAATGTGTGTGCTCACCCTTCCCTTGCATCATCAGTTGTCCTATGTAGAACCAGAAAGTGTATAATAATAGAAATGGAAAGTTTTTGATATTTCTTGAATTTAACATCCTGCTGCTTTTTATTTGGCCTTAAAAAATGGCAGATTACGATAAAGAGGGAAAAAGATCACAAAATCAAATACAAAATAAGAGTGTTCATTTATTAAATACATATGATTCGTTAATTTGTTAGCCTTGGTCTTTATATGCGCAAATTAGTCTAAAACAGTTACAAATGAATTATATAGTCTTATAATACCCAATTTCAATGTAGAATTTCTAGTTATCTTTATTAAACTCACAGACTTTCTCACACTTGATCTTCACGAGAATAAGAGTTTTAGGGGATCTCTGGTTAAAGCTAATGAATATACTGAAGTGTTTCAGCTTTTTTAAAAAAGGTATATATATATATATATATATATATATATATACATATATATATAAGCCTAAAATTTATTTCCCACATTAATAATTCTTTTAAAAATATTTTTACTGAAGTATAATCATATCCCTTCCTCTTTTCCCTTTCCTCCTCCGACACCTTTCATGCCTGTTCTCTCTCCTTGTCAAATCAATGGCCTCTTTTTCATTGACTATTGTTGTTACATATAAAAATATGTAAATGACAAGATCATGACAAGAGGCATACATTAATGATTTTGCTTTGTTTTGTTTTTCTGAAACAGACATGTACCCATGGCTTCTCCATGTTGCCCTGGCTGTCCTGGAACTCACTCTGTAGACTAGGCTGGCCTTGAACTCAGAGCTCTATCTGCCTCTGCCTCCGAAGTACTGGGATAAAAGATGTGTGCCCCATGCCCAGCGATATTAATGATCATTAGTGCCTCATCACTACTACTCAACTCCACTTAACTCTAGAAAACAGTGGTTTCAAGAAGTTTTAGAAAATTTAATTAAGTTTATTCAGGTACTTTGTTAAGAAACAAGAAGTGAATGAGAAATATAAAAAGTACCTAAACTAATTTTATACATATAATCCAAAAAGTAACAAGGAGTTACTGTCCATATCAGAAAATCAATGACACCTATTCTTCAAGAGATTCACAAATAATGTTTTATAACATTACAGGTTTTATACATTATACGTTTATACCCTATATATTATACATTTTATAGCAAAATAGGATTGAAATTTCAAGGAAATGTTTCACTCACAGGACTTGTTGAACATGCTAAGATTGGGAACTGACTGTGTTCTACTAAGTTATAGTAAATGGCTTACTTACTTGGATTGTTGAGTACTAGAAGAAAATACATATATCTTTTTATTTGGTAGTAAATTTGTATAGCCAAAGAATGTATTCAGAAAAAAAACTCATATTAGACATGAAGTCAAAGAGAGAGCTAGCTAGCTTTAAAAAGCAAGACATTCTTTTGCAGAAAATTATATCTGAGAAGAAAAAAGTTATGGTGTGAAAATTAATAAATGAAAAACTATTAACTAAAATGTTTAATGACTTAAAATGGTTTTCAAAATATTATATACTTTAGAATCTTTATTAAAACGAGTCCTGCTAACAAAAGAGCAGAGTTAAAACCACTAGCTAAAAGGAATCTATCAAAAGAAATTTTTAAATATTTTCAAAAAATTAAAAGAAAATGCACCTTTCAGGGGGAAGATTATGTCTTTATATGAAGCTGTGAGAAAAAATACTGGAAGCTGAATTTTTTTAAACCAAATTAATTACTGTGAAAAGTATAGTGGAGGCAGAGATGAGGTGGGACAGTCAAGAACGCTTTCCTATAGTGACATCTGAACTGGAATCTGAAGATTGAAAAGGAAGCAGCTTTGCAATTATTACCCTCACAGGAAAAGTTCCAGACACACGGAATAGGAGCAAATGTCCTATTGTGCCTGAGAAATATCAGGAAGACCTGTGTGGCTTCAGGTGTGGGAGGAAAGAAAAGGGAACACAGCAGCCATTAGGGAACACAACAGCCATTAGGGAACACAGCAGCCGTTAGGGCAGCAGTGCTCAGCAGGAAAAGCAATGGATTTAGATATATTTAACTCCTGTTCTAGGAACTGGACCCAGAAGCCAGAGCCTGTGCTCCTGGGCAAGCCCTCCACCTCTAACCAGTATGACCAACCCTACAACTTTATCCTAAGAGCACAAAAAGTCATCAATGTATTTTAAACAGATGAAAGATAAGATTCCCTTCGTGTTTTCAAAACAGAACACTGGTTTCTTAGTTTAAAAAGCAAAAGAATGCCAATGATACAAGGAAACTGAATGCAGACATCGAGTTGTCTTTTGATGGAGTTTGAATGATGGAGATAGAAAGACATAGACTAAACACCTATTTGATAAGAAAGTCAGCAGGATTTCCTGATGCATTAGACACAGAGTTAAAAGAAAGGACAGATTTAAAGACAGTGGGAATTAACTAAATTGTGAGGCCACTTATTAAAATGGAAGTGAGTGTGGGGAAAAGTTAAAACTGTGGGTAATCGGGTATTCTTTATTCACTATATTAAATTTCTTATGCTTTCAAAATATCTAAGATACAATGTCAGGCATTCTGGAAATTTTAAGTTAATTTTTCATTGAGCATTTATCAAGCACTTCCAGACATGTAACAGAAACATATTAGAATTCATATGTGTGTGTATATGTGCGTGTGTGTCATTTTACATACAACCATTCTAGCTTGTATTACTACCATTTCAGCTTGAATCTTCTATACATGAATAGGATAAAAACAAAAACTAAAGCCAGATATGGTAACACAAGCCTGTAACCTGGTCCCTCAGGAGGCAGAGGCAGGAGGATCAGAAATTGGCAGTCATCTTGGATTAAATAAGATGGTGCCTGGGAAAAAAATTAAATAAATTCTAATTCTGTTTTAAAATATTCTAAAATAGCATTTGATAAACACAAATATATAATACAAATTATATAGAAGGGGACTTCTATATAATTCAAATGTTCGGTCTCTCATAGGTCTCAGATCTTTTCTGCCCCTTCTTCAATAAAATCTGTTGTTTATTCATTGCTACTGCTGCAGTTGTTCTAGGGGCAGTAACTGAAGTTTTTGGCTATTGAGAGAAAATCTCATTGAACTCCTGATCTCCCTGACTCCACCTTCTAAATGCTGACTAAATAAGCCTTTTATCTTTATCACATTAGATCCCTCAACCTATTTACAGTACTGGAAATTAAACTCAGGGCCTCACATATACTGGACACACTGCAAAGAAGCTACACCTTAGCTCAGGGATGAACTGTTTAAGTAGAATAAGTGGAGGTCCCAAGAGCAGGGAAGAATCAAGGGTCTTGAGCGTAATGTTCTTAGCCTATTCATATTCTCATACAGTATTCTTTGCCCACATCTCAAGTTAATTTTATTTCACACTAAAGTTTATGTATAGGTTAAACTGTGTGTTCTTGCCTCAGTCATGGCCTGGTAATGGTCTTTTGACATCTAGGTCGAATGTTCCCTACTTACTGGTGGTCCAGCTAACTATTCAAAATGTGGCTATATCTCCCATGTGCTATATAGCTCCTCTGAAATATCACTAGGAATCTTGTTCTGCTGTGATGACTTTCGCCAGCAAGCTCTCCTGGTTGGTGCTCCAACAACTTGTAGATCAGTCTAAATCACTTCTGAGCAAAACCTGCTCTGGGAGGCCATATTGGCAGACTTTCCTTTCCCTGAGCAGGGCTGACTATCACAGGACTGCCCCAACTGGTATAGGATTCCAGCTAATTTGCTTCCTCCCTCATCTCAAATACTGAGTGGCAGAGTGTGAGAGTCTTTCTCCACTCTCCATGTTCTCTTCATTAGTTAAAGAATTTCAGGTGGAACCAAAAACTGTATGAGGGAAAACAACACACAGATACATCTGCTTCCCATTCTTCTCTCCTTCCTGTAATTCCTCTGAGTTCAAAAACCCTTGAGAAACCCATGAATGCCTTATAACCTCCATCTGGAAAAGAGACTTTCACTTGCACTATCATTTCATTGGCCAGAACTTGCCCTTTTATACCCATGTAATTATAAGGGGACCAGCAAGGTAAAAGACTAAAAGGAATGTCTTATTTATATCTGTCACAGAATCAAGAACATGATTCCCACACCCAGCCACCTGCCGCCTCCTAATTCCAACTTTCTTTTGCAACGTTGCTTTTAAGTACAAGATAAATATTATCCTTGGATAAAAAAAAAAAAAAAGCTCTACCTTTTGTGGTTGTAAATTAATATTGTAATATATCATTATGAATCTTTATTGGATTGAGGTCATTATCGATATATATTTTAATAAGATTTGTTATGCCACAACAAAATGCCTATTCTTATACTCCTTAGGAATAACATACAAAATAAATAGAAAGGTAAAATTTTTAAAAATCCAAGAGAGACTGAAGCTAAGCTTCTTTATGTGTTGCTACTGGCTGGCCAACTTCCACTGGCAGGTGTACAATTATAAAGCCCTATGGCACAACAGAGTCTTGGATAACAGATTCTTGCAACTTTAAATAGTACTAACAGACGGTAATTAAAACTCACTGTAAAATGTCCTTTCAAACATGGTGCTTCGGGAACTGCAGGGAGGTAGCGCCATCTGGTGGTATAATTTTAGACATTTGTTAAGATTCATATTATCATCAATAAACAATTTTTTTTCAAATTAAAAACTTTCAGAGAACTTTAGAATTGAGACTTGAGAGACAAAATCCTCTTTTCAAGAAACAGGATAAATAGAAGGTATAGAACGTTTTGACATCTGCTGATAGATAGAAAGTGAATCCCGCGTAAATCCAAACAGGCTTTGGTAATGATGGGATAATTGTAAATAGTTCTTATCAAACGGCAGAGTGCCTTGATTTTTAAGAAAGTTTACATTTAGACCGAAGTCCTTAGGTCTGTGTGATTCCTGGGTGAACCAGGAATTCTTAGGAAACGGCCAGCAGGGGGCTCTTCACACCTGAGGGATTTTGTTGTTGAGTTTGGTTTTAGGTTTTTGTTTGGGGTTCTTTAGGGGGACCCGGTGCTTGTTTCTTTGTTTGTTTGTCTGTTTGTTGGCCAATGCTAGAGAAGAGTGGCTGCAATTGTAACGAAAACAATACAAAGTCTCAGCGCTCTATTACTTTAGCAGACGTTTGTGTTGAAACTTTGAGAAATTAATCTTGAAATTGTATCTGATCACTGTTGACAATTTAAGTTAGAGTGGCTATGCTAGTTACCTAACTACCGGCCCACAGGTGCCTTTCCTCTGACTTTGTGCAATCTGTGTTCTGTCCTTATCGATTTACATACGTTAAAAATTTTGTATGGGTAGAAATCCATTTTCATGGATGGAATCGTGCATAATGGCCTCACCTGTGAACATCAATTTTAATTTAACACGATATTTTCAGACTCATCCGTGGTATAGAATGGATGTAATCTCATTCCTTTCTGTGATTAATTACTATTTACTTAGCTGGGTTCATGTCATGTATCCCAGGCTGTCCTCAAATTTCTGATCTACTTCAGACTAAGGTATGCTGTGCTTAATAAAGTTTAACCTTATCATGCCCAGTCCTAAGGACTGAATTTTTTACTAGGAAAGTAAGAGTGGATTCAAAGTCTTTATATTTAAGACTTTATTATTTCTGTGAAATATGTTCTGGCCAGTAAAAAGACAATATGGATTGCGTATAATTGCATTCCTAAAGTCATTTACAGAAGAGACACATAGGCACTTTATCCAGATTTACAATGAGAATAAAAGACAAACCCAACAATTAAAACTTATATTCTGTTCCAACAGTGGTGATTAAATGAGCAGTTACTCTATGCTATGTGGTTTGCTTGTGCAGCAGTGTAATTTATGCAAAAATAATTAGCATTTTTTCCTGTTGTGCTTTTATCAGTTAAAGAATGATGCTTGGTCTCTATGGTCTGGGTCTAATTGTTCATATCATGAGAGGAAGGGTAGAAGGACTCATTTCAAAGTTATCACTCAATTAAAAAATTAAAACTGGATTATATCCAAAAAAGAAAATAAAAATATAAGTTTGGGCTAAATAGCCTATTGATGGAGTTGATTCCACTGCTGAGAATACAAGGAGAATGTGAGTTTAATATGTAGTAATTTCTTTGAATTTTAACATTCAATCCTTAAGAATCAAGAAGCAAAACTTCATGGTCTAGGAAGGAAAGAATTCATGAATCTCAGGAAGTTCCTAAAATTTACCAAATTTACAAAATCTCTCTCTAAGGTTATAGTAAGCAGTATAGTATGCTGGAGAGTGAAAGGCTCCAACCTGTTAAACTGACTGAACATTGTATAGAAAACTCTAGGAATGCAATGTTCATGAACAGTTGTCTAACTGGTGTGAGCTTTTCAGTGACTCTACCTTTGAGTCATCCATGCTATACAAGTGACTCCTTATCCATTCTCCGGTAAGTAACCCCACTAAATTTATTGGTTTGCCAAGTGTCTTTGATAGAATAGTTTCTTTGGTCTGTCATTAGTTGGCTATCTAGGATGAATAGACATTTGTTCACACCTCCTCCAGGAAACTCAATCCACACAGTAGGGTTTCTTCAGGTCCTTAAACTCAGAACTTTAGAGGCAGTTAATTCTAGTATGGAAAGGGATGTTATATGTAAAGATGAGACTTGCCTATTTATTAATGTCTGTGTTCCTAAAATCTTGTATAAATGTCTGTGACTAAGCAGTCAACAACAACAATGACCAAAAAAAGATATTTTGAGTGGACATCACAATAATAATCCATGGAAGTCATCTCTGGTGTCTCAAATAGAAGCAGATTTCAAGCAGTAATGTATATTTCAAAGAATAAGCCACCACCCATATTTACAAAAGATGTGTACCTTCTGCCAAACAGATGAAGCCAAGGGATACTTGTCCACACACTCTCCCATCTTTCTAAGGTGGTATAAGTGTACAAATTTCATAAACTTCAAAGAAGATAACTCTCGTTAATAACTCATGTTGGACTTACCAATGAGGTTGATGCATTGTAAACGCAGGTGGCTTCCTTTAGGAAACAAAGACACACAAATTCTTTGCATCTTACATGCCAAGGGGTTCGTCATACTTTTATATACAAAGTAATTCAGTCATATCACACATTACCAAAGTTCTACTATCTCTTTTTTACAGAAAATGAAATTATCCCTTAAAGTTGAGCTCTTTGCTTATGTTCACACATGCTGTAAGACTTCCTAAATATGAACAATTTAGCATGTTCTGAGTTGTCAACATCATTAAACACAGCACAGATTATCTACATGCCTTAAAAACTAATTCAAAAAGTTTGTCAAATAAACAAATTATTACCTAAAAAAAAAAAAAAGCCAAAATGCATAATAGAATCTATCCTTTAAAATAAACAGACTGGTGTTACATGTAATATATAAAACTATATTTCATACATAAACATACCTCACATCAGTTGGACATAGAGCATATATAAACAATCATATCATGAACAAAATTACAAGAAAGGATTAAATGCAATAAATGCTGCAGGTGCTTAGGGTTTAATAATGGAGATGCAACATCAGGATTACTAGGTGACCTATGAAAAGACACTGTTTCTGATGCTGCTACCTCTTGTGCCCCTTCTAGATCCGTAAACTTCAAGATTCCTAACTTCTCTGTGCTTCAAATTAGCCCCTTAAATACCAATGATAGTCATATGCCCCTATCTTTAATATTATATATCCAGAAGTGCTCGTGAAACATAATGAGCTAAATAAATAAGAACTGTTTCCTCCTCCTCTCATGTGCCATGTCTTCATGATTCATAACACTTTTACATAAACGCATGTGCATACATACACACATAGGATTATACATATGCTTTTATATGTGGTTCTGTTTCTCTAGAGAACTCTAATACAACAGTGTTCCTAAAGAAAGAATTTAGATTAATAAGAAAATATTGAAGGCTATCAATCAAGAAGACTTCAAGATTTATTACCTATGTTTTTTGCTGGCTAATTTTTGAACATTTAAAAAGCAGCAAATAGGTTGAATCCACTGTCTCCTGCGTGAGATATGGTTCAACCCAGAGCTCTGCCATTATGGCTCCACCATGTGGTTGACACCTCTGTCTCCTGCGGGAGATATGTGTCGGCCTGGAGCTCTGTCATTAAACTACCTCATGCTTTTACATCAAGATGGTCGTCTGTTCGTGATTCTTGGGTGCACGCCAAACGGGAATTGAGTGGGGGTTTCCCCACTAGGTTCTTTCATTTGGAGGTCCCAGTGAGGTCTGCGTGACACCCAGGAACCCCGAAAGACCCCTTGGAGGTACGTTTGTTTGTGTGCATCTTACATGTTGTCTGTTGTCTAAGTGTGGCACCACTGAAATTGTGTCTTGGTTTGTGAATTTGTGTCTTGGTTTCGGGGTTACAAGATCGTGAGTTCGAGTCCCACCTTGTGCCTTGGTTTTAGGGTTACAAGATCATGGGTTCGAGTCCCACCTCGTGCCTTGGTTTTAGGGTTGCAAGATCATGGGTTCGAGTCCCACCTCGTGCCTTGGTTTTAGGGTTGCAAGATCGTAGGTTCGAGTCCCACCTTGTGCCTTGGTTTTAGGGTTGCGAGATCGTGGGTTCGAGTCCCACCTCGTGCCTTGGTTTTACAACTGGCAGAGTGAGGAACGAGTGTGCTTAGATATTGGTGTCTTTTATTCTCTGTTGCTGTCTTGTTTTTGTGTTGCTGTCTTGTTTTTGTTTGTGGTTTTCATCATGGGACAGACTGTGTGTGTGGTGCCAACTGTGGACTTGGACTGACGTTAGGACAGAATTTGTCAGTGATAGTTAAGAAAAACTGGCTGCACACAGCCGCAGGACCGGACTGAGAACTTCCAGCTTCAGCAGCAGCAGCGTGCACTGGCCACGTGGGAAACCATGGCCCAGAGGGGAACACCGATGTGGAGGTTTCCCCCGGGATGCCTGCCCCACCACCACCACCACCACCACGGATTCACCGCCTGTGGGACAGGCAAGAAAAGAAAGAGGGGCGAGGCCCACAGGGCCCGCACTGGCCCCTCCTGGCTTCCTAGGGCCGACTAGAGTTGCCACCTCCGACGCCTCCCCCCCCCCCCACTTGGCCTGGTGCAGCCAGCTGTGAGAGCTGCCTTCCTTTCCCTGCCCCACATGTTTTCTCTTCTAGGGCGGCCCCGCCCTAAGCTGCTAACCATCGAGGGAGACATCTGCCCACTTAAAACTTCTGTCCCAGGTAAGGAGCACCTACGAGTCTAATCACCAAGCTCTGACAAATGGGTATAGAGGTCTAGAAAAAGGTGAGCTTAGACTGTAAGGAAGAGCAAAGCTCCAGCAGACTCAGGAGAGATAGATGACAGTGAAATTAGAGATGAAAGAGATGAGAGAGGTCCGAAATGAGAGAGATACCCCAAATGAGAAATATTTAGAGTAGAACCAGTAAGTAAGAGGCAGAGAAGGTATATGGCGAAAGGAGAGAGAGAGAGAGAGAAAGAGAGAGAGAGAGAGAGGCAAGAGGCAGAAGAAAGAGAAGACAAGAGGGATCGTAGACAAGAGAGAAATTTGACTAGAATCTTGGCCGCAGTGATAGGAGAGAAAGAAAAAGACAAGATCTAGACAGGAAATCTGGGCAACAGAAGACCGAGCCTCAGCTAAAAAGGCTCAGCTGTGTCAAATTGAAGTTACTTATTTGGGATACACCCTTCGAGACGGGAAGTAGTGGCTAAAGAAAGCCAGAAAAAAGACTGTAACTCAGATCCCCACCCCAACTACACCAAGGCAAGTAAAAAAATTCTTGGGCAGCACTGGTTTCTGCAGGCTCTAAATACCTGGGTTGGCGACCTTAGCTGCCCATTGTACCCCCTAACCAAGGAAGGGGAAGTGTTTGTGTGGACCCCAGATCACCAGAAAGCCTTTAGAAAAATTAAAAAGGCCCTACTGATGGCCAGCCTTTGCCTGACCTAACCAAGCCTTTCACTCTTTGTGTGGAAGAGAGATCACGGGTCGCCAGAGGAATCCTTACTCAGACTTTGGGACTTTGAAAAAGGCCAGTGGCTTACCTATCCAAGAAGTTAGATCCTGTTGCCAGCAGGTGGTTTTCTTGCCTGTAAGCTATTGCTGCCATAGCTCTGCTTGTCAAGGATGCTAATAAGCTCACTCTGGGACAGCAAATAACTGTAGTGGCATCCCACACTCTTGAAAGCATTATCTGAAAGCCCCCTGACTGATGGATGACGACCAACACTCCTGTGACACATCAGAGCTTTTTGTTGACTGAACGAGTGACCTTCGCTCCACCTGCTGTCCTCAATCTCACTACACTACTGCCTGCGACTTCACCTATTCATCACTATGCTGACATTCTGCCAGAAGAAACTGGTACTTAAAATGATCTGAAGGATCAGATCAGCCTTGGCCTGAGAGTTTGAGCTGGTACACCAATGGCAGTAGCCTCGTGGTTAAAGGTAAGCAGGAGGCAGGGACAGCAGTACAGTGGTGGACAGAAAGCAAGTGATCTAGGCCAGCAGCCTCCCTGAAGGGACGTTGGCCCAAAAAGCTAAACTTATGACTTTGATACAAAGAGGGCTGTTGACATCTGCAGAGAAGGACCTAAGATGCTGTGGCTAAAGGAAATCAGATGGCAAATCTAACCGCCAAACATGTGGCCCAAAAAGCAATGATCCTGGCAGTCAAGGAGCCTAAAGATTATTATGATGTCAGAGAGACCAGCTTTAGATACACCCCTGAACACTATCAAGTTATGGACATTATTTGACTCACCTGGGGGCCAAGAAATTAAAAGGTGTGGTTAGGTCTTTTGACTACTATGTTACAGGACTCTGGCTTGGCAGAAGAAATAGTCAAAAGATGCAAGGCCTGTGCTATGACGAGGTAGAATTTACAGAAATTAAGTCAGCTAGATATGGAAACAAGTACTTATTAGTGTTTATAGACACCTTTTCAAGATGGATAGAAGCTTTTCCTACCAGGACTGAGACGACCAATGTGATAGCCAAGAAGATCTTCCCAAGGTAATGGACCTGCCTTTGTTGCCCAGGTAAATCAGGGACTGGCCAAGATATTAGAGATTGGTTAGAAGTTACATTGTGCATACAGGCTCCAAAGCTCAGGACGGGTAGAAAAGACAAATAAAATTCTAAAAGAGACTGGTGCAGACTTGGTGCTCCTCCCCCATGCCCATCATTGTCTTAAATGATGTGTTTAAACTACATGTTATTGTAATAATAATCTGTATGCTAAGTTAAAAGGCTTGCAGGTGGTGCAAAACGAAAGCTGGTCACAATTGGCTACAGCAAATGAGCCAGGTACCACAAAAGACATCTCACCAGTTCCAGCCAGAGATCTGATCCACGTACACCTACATCATGCCCAGACCCTCAAGCCTCACTAGAAGGGTCCCTGCCTAGTTCTGTTTACTATCCCTTCTTATTCTGTTTTTGTTCTTAACCTTTGGCCCATGTTATTATTTCTATTCTCCACATAGAGATATATACTTCTGAAATTCTAAGATTAGAATTACTTAGTAGAAGAAGAGGGGAATGAAAGGAAATAAAACTTGAGACCTGTGATTCATGTAATGTATGTCAAATAGCCCAAAGAGTTGTTTGTGAGCTTTGAAACCAGGGGCTGAGAACATAGCAAAACAGGCCAGGACATGCCCGGGCAGGCCCATCGTTACATGTCCTGACTGGCCAGGTGCCTCCCTATCTCCTGCCCTTCTGACAGTCTGTTGATGTTTAAATGGACCAATCGTGTGAAACCGCGCCAATTCCTCCCCCAGCCCCACACCTTTTCTATAAAAGCCCCTAGCTTCCAAGCCTTGGGGTCGAATCCACTGTCTCCTGCGTGAGATACGGTTCGACCCGGAGCTCTGCCATTATGGCTCCACCATGTGGTTGACACCTCTGTCTCCTGTGGGAGATATGTGTTGGCCCGGAGCTCCGTCATTAAACTACCTTATGCTTTTACATCAAAAAAATAAATAAATAAAAAATAATAGACTGTATGTTTTGTAAGGATGACTTCTATTGTCCCAATGAAAAATGCACATCTGGTGTTCCTTTATGTAGGCAATATGATGACCGAAGACTGTTTACCATCATTGGGGGTAGTTGATTTTCATGTTAAGTCTGAGTATCTGTTTAAGGTGTTCCTTGAATCACAATACCTTCCCTCATAGTCATGTGCTTGTCCAAATATGCTGTAGTCCATTCTCTAAGGCACAGTTCAGCGACCCTTCAAGAAGAAAATGCCCAATTCCTGTCTGAACATGATTCCTTCCTTTCCTGTGCTCTATTCCTGTAATACTATTCAACACTTCCTGTCTCAAATTTAAATTATAGTTATTTGTGTGTTTGTATTATTCCACTCATAGAAATAACAATCCCCTTGAAGGCAGTATTTACTAATAAATCATAGTTCTCATTATAACCCACCACAACTTTTTGTTGAAGATGTCCAGATAATCCTGTACTGAGTAAGAAAGCGCTGGTGGATCTTATAAGTCTCCAGAGTTTTAGCTGTGTTCTTTAGTCAGTGCTACAGTAGATCCTATACATAATTCCTATTAAAGTGACTGCCATTTTTTATACATTATAGTCTGGTGGAGACTATTGATTAGATACTGGCATGATGAAATCAGTAGCCCAGGACTTTGTCTATCTTAAAATGAGCTTGACTCATTTAAAAATAAAATGAGTATTGTAAATGGGGGAATTTTATGAATAGAGGTAGATTTTTTTAAAGTACAAGCTTTGAAATGTACACTGGTAACTCCACATTAATCAGGGAACTTCCTGGTTCTCACATGAAATGTTCTTGATATTAATCAGTGATAGAAACTGGCTGCTAAAAATGTAACGAAAGCAGAATACGAGAGCTGTGTACCCACCAAACATTTAACTTCAACGATATTTCTGTGTCCCAAATGAACAGTGTGTACTTGTCATCTAAATTCAGAACACTTCACAATATGTGGCACAAAAGATAGAACATCTTCCCAGGGTAAAAAGCAGAGCTATTTTAGACCTCAGAATTTTAAAGTTGCAATTTGACGTTTGCCTTGTACTTCTGGGGGTGGGGGGGATGCACTAAAATGTTATAGAAAGAGAGCATAAGTGTTCTTGAGCTCAGTTCAACTAATTACAGATTTTAATTAGTCTAAACATTCCTGTGAAAAGTTTATTAGAGAATAATAATAACCTGCTGCACTGTCAGTTCTTTGAGTTATTATGTAAATGGTGTGTCCTGTATTATGTGTGGTGTGTACTGTATTATGTGTGGTGTGTACTGTATTATGTGTGGTGTGTACTGTATTATGTGTGGTGTGTACTGTATTATGTGTGGTGTGTACTGTACTATGTGTGGTGTGTACTGTATTATGTGTGGTGTGTACTGTATTATGTGTGGTGTGTACTGTACTATGTGTGGTGTATACTGTATTATGTGTGGTGTGTACTGTATTATGTGTGGTGTGTACTGTACTATGTGTGGTGTATACTGTATTATGTGTGGTGTGTACTGTATTATGTGTTGGGGACTTATTCATAAAGAAATACACCTTCTTGCTCAAGACTGTCTATTAAGAGTGGGCACATACACTTACTCGGTTATGATGTCATCACTGTTCCCTACTTGCTATTTTGGTTTCCCTGCTCTTCGATCTTTGCCTGCCTCTTCTGTAAAAAGATCAAGTTCATTGTCTTTCTGACAATTACCCCCAGTACTTAGTCAATAAATACAAAGTTGTTCAGCCTCACTGAAGATTATATACTTCCTCATCTGGGAGTGGAGAGAAGTTACTGTTTGTAATTGAATCGGGTAGGGTCTGACTTGTCCTAGAGGGGAGTTCCTGGGATTGTTACTGGTGAGTCCTATCCCCACTCTGAGGTTTAAGTGGCTGGAAACAGGAAAGTAGCAAAGAAGAGAAAGAGGGAATTGGGTCCCCCAAATTACAGGGGGAAAGCCATAAGGAAACTTGATACTATGTAAACTAAGTCAAAACAAAATTAAAAGAAAAGAGAGCCAACTCATGGTAAAATGATGAAAAGAAATGTATTAGTTATGGAGTCCCAATTGTGTTAGCTTTATGAGCTCTGATGAAGGCTCCCAGGACTGGGTAAGGTGTGCAGGAGTGAAACAGCCAGTCTCCAAATAGGATATAGGGCTTGTGCAGTTGGTATAGTCCCTGAGCAATGAGGGGAAAAAGCTCAAAAACCCTTTCTCCATGGTGATATAGAATGAGCCATGCCTGCCTGTTCCATCAAGTAATTTTAAGGAAGTATAGCAAAGAATTCAAAGCAGCATGTTGTGATACTATCAAATAAAGTGATAATAATCTCTATTTCACTATTACCTACTGTAGCAAATTCATGACCTTTATACTTAGATTAGATTTAGATCTGTAAATACGGATATAGTTGTAATAAATACTAAAATAGAAAAGATACTGTGTGCTAGAATTTCTCACAAGAAAAATCATTCCATATACATAGTAAGGTGTATTTGGTCATGTTAGTGTTTCATAATTAGAACATGTCTTAAAAACTAATGCATATAGTAGAACTATTTCCAATTTTCTGAGACCCCCCCAGACTGATTTCCAGAGTGGTCATACCAGTTTGCAATCCCGTCAGCAATGGAAGAGTGTTCCTCTTTCTCCACATCCTTGCCAGCATCTGCTGTTTTTTATCTTAGCCATTCTGATTGGTGTGAGGTGGAATCTCAGGGTCGTTTTGATTTGCATTTCTCTGATTGCTAAGGATATTGAACATTTCTTTAAGTTCTTCTCAACCTTTCAAGTCTCCTCTGTTGAGAATTCTCTGTTTAGTTCTGTACCGGGCATATACCAAAAGATATTTCACCATACCACAAGGACACATGCTCTAGTATGTTCGTAGCAGCTTTATTCATAATAACCAGAAGCTGGAAACAACCCAGATGTCCCTCAAACAAAGAATAGATATAGAAAATGTGCTTCATTTATACAATGGAATACTATTTATTCAGCTATTAAAAATGAGGGCATCGGGCTGGAGAGATAGCTCAGTGGTTAAGAGCACTGACTGCTCTTCCAGAGGTCCTGAGTTCAATTCCCAGCAACCACATGGTTGCTCACAACCATCTGTAACAGGGATCCGATGCCCTCTTCTGATAGCAACAATGTATTCCTCAAATACCTGAAATAAATAAATAAATTTTAAAGAAATGAGGGTATCATGAATTTTACAGGCAAATGAATGGAAATAGAAAGTATCATTCTGAATGAGACATGCAGACAAAACCCAGAGGGGAAAAAAAAGGACATGCATGGTATGTATTCACTGATAAGTGTATATTAGCCAAAAAGTACAGACTACCCAGGATATACCCCACAGACCCTAAGAAGTTAAACAAGAAGGAAGGCCCACGTGAGGATGCTTCAATCTCACTTAGAAGGGGGAAGAAAATAATCACAGGAGGCAGAGGGAGGGAAGCATCTGAGTGGGAGAGCGGAGAGAGAGGGGAAGAGGGACAGGGTCAGGTATGGGGGATGAGACAGGAGAGAAGCCCAGAGAGCCAGAAGAATAAATAGAAGTCTGCAGTAGTAGGGGACAGGGAGAACCTCTAGAGAGTCCTAGAGACCGAGGAAATGAGTAGCTCCCAGGACTCAATGGGGATGACCTTAGCCAAAATGCCCAACAGTGGGGAGATGGAACCTGAAGAGACCACCTCCAGTAGATAGACAGGGCCCCCACTGGAGGGATGGGGTCACCAATCTACCTTCAAAATTTTTGACCCAGAATTGTTCCTGCCTAAAAAATAAAAAAAAATTTAAAAAATTTAAAAAAAAATTGCAGGGACAAAAATGAAGCAGATCCAAGGAAAGTCCATACAATGTCCAGCCCAACTTTGGATCCAACCCATGAGTGACACCGAACCCTGACACTGTTGCTGAAGCCATGTTGTGCTTGCAGACAGGATCCTAGCACATCTGAGAGGCTCTACCAGCAGCTGACTGAGACAGATGCGGATACTTACAGCCAACCATTAGACAGCAATCAGGGACCCCTACAGAAGAGTTAGGGGGAAGAACTGAAGAAGCTAAAGGAGATGGCAACCCCATGGAAAGACGGAACAGTATCAACTAACCCAGACCCCTGGGAGCTCCCAGAAACTAAACCACTAACCAAAGAACAAACATGAGTTGGTCTGTGGCCCTCGCCTCAGTGGGAGAGGATGACTAATCCTGTAGAAATTTGATACCCCAGGTAGGGGAATAGGAGTCTGAGATGGAAGTGGGTGGGGTGGGTGTGGGGTTGAGGAGGTGGGGGTGGAGGGCTAACACCTTCTCAGATCAAAGGGGAGAGGGGATGAGATAAAGAACTCTTGGAGGGGGCAACGGAAAGAGGAATAATATTTGAAATGTATGTAAATAAAACAATTTATAAAATGTAAGTTTGAACAGTAAAGGAAAAAAAAACTAACGCATATATTTAACATTCTATTTATTTTGCTTGGCTGCTATTGTAGAAGCAGATAGTTTTATAGTTCATTGTATTGAATAGGAGGAAAAGGTAGTATCATAGAAGAGCTGAGGGTTTTTTAATTGTGTGAAAAGTATCGTAAACACAGTAAGGCCTGCATGTGTGGAGGTGGGCACGCATGGAATCAATCATAATGAATACAAGAAACCCTGGGCATTGTTGGTAAACATAAGCTGGCATCTAATTGAACCAAAGCAGTTGTTGAGCATTTAGAGGATATAAAAATCATAATAAAAATTCTAGGAGCTGAGGCTATAGCTAAGTCGGTAGAATATATGACCATATCCCATTTCCCATTTAGTAGGCATATTGGTGTATGTGTGTAATATATTCTTCAGGAACCGAGGCAAAAGATCAAGTGTACAAAGAAATCCTTGGCTGCTCAGAGACATCTAGACCATCATGGGTTATAGGCACTATCAGATATAAAACAAAGTGTCAGTAATCGATGATTGGCTTTGAAACCAAGACGCTTACTGCCTGACTCTTCTTGGTCAAGGAATAGTCAAGTTTGGAGTATGACCATTGAGAAGCATATTCCAAAATTAAAATTTTAAATTCTGGTAGACTTTCCCTACCCCAGTGTATGGTTCCACACCCATATGCCTATGGGCAGCAGGAATTGGACTCAATGAATTATTTTTTAAAAGGGGGTGTGGGATATTAAGTTGGAAGAAAGAAATATTGGCATAGGCAGGAGAAGTTAAGATGGAGAAAAGGAATATGGATGGATATTATCAAGCTACATTGTACACATGTGTGGAAACGTCAAATAATAAGTTAAAATTCATTCAAAAAAGGTTTAAATGAGACCTGTCCCTGTTAAGGAGTATTGCAGGACAGAATTTCAGATCCTGGGATTAGGACTATTATGTAACTGCTTGTATACAAGAAAGCTTAGAAAAGGTAGGTGATTCTTGCAAGGATGGCTTTGTTTTGTCTTTTTATTTCTGTGCAAGCACTTGACTCTTTTGGAAACAAGGGACTGAAAGTTTTTGCTTTCTGGAGGATAACAGTCGGAGGCTGCACATACTGGCAACGTTTTCAGTTTAATCTACTGCACAGCACTTTGGTAGGTCAGCATTCTGTACTTCATGGCCCCACACTTTCATTCAGCTCAGAGGTCAAGAACCTACAAAGACCAAGGGGAGGCAGAGGTATGTTTGGGAAAGAGAAGTTGGACTCCTTGTTGCCTCAGTGAGATACTTTGCCCCACATTCTCTTGCAATCTTCAGATCATTATGATATAAGTATCATCGTTCCCATTTTAAAGATGGGGAAGCTAAGACTAAGGAGTTTATCCAGCTCAAGGTAGGTTAGCCATCAAATGCTAAATAAGTAGAAAATTGAATGCCAATCTTCTGAATTACAATTTACATATTGCCTACAATCCCATAAAATAGGCACTGTGGCTGTCTAATCCCAGTGAGAGGTTGTTTTGTTTTGTGCACTCTAAAAAAAAAACCAACACATTTAATATGTAATAGATGCTCACGCCACAACTGTTTAAGCGAATGATAGACTGAGAGTAAAGCACCCACTGGTTTGGACTAAGGAGAAGAACGCTTCCTTTCCTGAACTCAGGGAGTCGGGCATAATTAACAGCCTGCTAGTCGCCAGATTGGAGGATGTCACAGCTCGGGAGCTGCTGACTCCATTCTAAAGTATTTACAGCACTAAAGAATGATGGCCACATAACCCTGCCTTGCCACTGCGAGAGTTTCCTGGAAACATGGTCCTTATGTCCCATGGAGTTGGCAGCCACAGTGAAAACTGGCAAGAACAAATCAAGGCTCATTACAGAGTTAAGGTAAGTATATTCATTTGTAGCAAAATACACTCAACAAAAGCTCTTTAAAAGAATCCTCACTAAAGAAGTTTCTGGAACTCTGTGGTTTGTTTGTTTTTTTCCTTGACACAAAGTAACTCCACAGTAATCAGTTTTGAATGCTGACAGTCTTGTTTTCTTGTTGGTTTCCTATTTCCGACTGGTCTCTTTCCCTTCTTTAGCAAAATAGAAATATTCCAAAATAATCCTTTCCAGGGACTCTGTCAGCAGCTGTGAAACCTCGAAACTTCTGTTTTCCCCTGACCAGCCCTGTAGTGAGGTCACACTGAGGCCTGTGGCACATGTTCTAGTTGAGCCAAGTGAGTGGTGTCCCTGCTAGTGAAAAATGTAAGGTTCTATATGAGCCTCACAGCAAGGTATATAAGCCTAATTGTGATGTCACTGCTAGCTAAAATGTCTGCACTGGGGCCCTGGCTACCTTGTAGTTTGGACTAGGGCGTCTGACAACTTATTGTCATAAATAGCCTGAAATGAAAGCATTTTCTAAAGATAAACTTCAAAGAACTAAAACTACAGTAAAATTTCTTATTCTACTGATGAAAAGTAAATGATATTCAAAGGCCAGAACTGAATTTTTATTTAGAGAAATATCATGTTGCTATAATGTAAATGCACGAGCGTATACACACACACACACACACACACACACACTCCACAGAGTGGCCAAGTTTGTACTTGAGGAAGTTCTTGCTAAAATAGTTTATGAGACTCCTACTCCTTTTATTGAAAGGGTGTGTCCAAGGGCTGTTGCTCATGGTGGTGAGTCACTATTTCTCGGGTGCAGGGTTAGCACACCTAAGGAAGTTTCTCTTCAAGCTGTTAAAGGTTTTGCTGCCCTTTGTGTTATATCACGATGGACTGACTGCCTGCTATCTTATAGTCAGAGTAGTTAAAACCAGAGGTCAGATTTTAGTCTCCTTTTGTTTCTCTGTCTCCTTAACCTGCCCCCAGCAGCTCACGGCTTATCCACACTTATCTTAGGTTGCTGCTCTATACAGTTCTCTTCGTGAAGACACAAACACCTCAGTTAGCTGACATTTTAATTTTCTACAAGGCTTTTGTCACCTAGCATTCCCCTGAGAAAAAAATATTTCACAATGATCCTGGAGCTAGTAGAATAATCCCATCTCTGTGCCTTGGCATTGAATTTTAGCAGATGCAATGTTATTTTTGTTCGTTGGTTTTATTCTGTTTCTCACGATTGACTTTACCTAACCACAAAGGCCATGATGTGCAGACTCAGGAGACGGGGTCTCTGCCTCCTCTTCTCCTTCTTAGCCTCAAAGGCTTCTGTTATGGTATGCAATAGTATTCTTGCCAAAGGCCATGTATTTAAAGCTAGATTAGAATCAAAGTGATGAGATGGTGAGAGTGCTAGATACATCAATGAATCATCCATGAATTTCATTGGTGGATTCATAGCTGAATGGGCTACAATGAGGAGGTAGAGCTCAGAGGAAGAAGTAGATCACTGAGACATTCCTTTAAGGAATATAAATTGTCCCAAGCCACCCCCCCCCCACGCCTTATCCACCATTAGCTAACCCAGCTCTGCTCCATCAAGTGTCCCCACTATGGTTCTCTTTTACCTCATTTCCCAAATCAGTGGATCTCAGTGACTATGGCCCGAAACCATATGAACTGTGAGGCAAGCTTTCTTCCCCTTAAGCTTGTTTAATCCCAAATACTTAGTAGTCACAGTAATTCAGACTCAGGGACTGACACAGGCTCCTCACCATGTGGCTGGATTTTAGATGCTTGGAGTGTCCACCTGGTTAGCCAGGAACTTCAGCCTCCTTATATACCTTCAGCCTGTGGCTGTGTTCCATAAAACGCTCCAGTTGTCTTGTTTGTGAAGTCATTTCCCTTCAGGCACAGGTACTGGTAAGTCATAGCCCTTCAGTATCCTCTGATTAGCCTACCGAGAGCCACATCTTCCTTCCAGGCATGTTATCCTTGCTTATCTAAGCCTGCATGCCTGTCCTTAGTGGAACCCAGAAATAGACCGCCAGAGGCTTGTACAGGTTTGGCCCATCCCTGATGAGATTCCAAATTGGCTGCTGATAGAACTTGAAGCTGGTGATTTCGTCAGTCTCACTGCAATTCAAACAGAATCTTTCTTTTACACCACCCAGAAGACCCAAAGGCAAGCCTTTTCTGATGTCCACATTCTCGTACCTGAGGGTCCAGATGGCAAAGAATTCCGTGTCCTCACAGCGTGTGCCTTACCAGTCTGCTCTACTAGTTAGCACTCTGCCACTTGGTAATCTGATGAGGTCTAGAATTCCAACCATGAAAACAATCAACCAAAAAAAAAAAAAAAAGATTAAAAAAATATAAGAAACAGACATTACACAGTAGAGGCAAACCAACCCTCTTATTAATTCACAGTTAGGATAAAGGTCATTATATATATATATGTGTGTGTGTGTGTGTGTGTGTGTGTGTGTGTGTGTGTGTGTGTGTATGGAGAGAGAGAGAGAGATTTCTTTACAACCCTCAGTTTGGTATGTGTCTTAGAGTTTCTGTTGCTGTGAAGAGACACTGTGGCCAAGGAAACTCTTATAAAGGGAAACATTTAATTAGGGCTGGCTTTATAATTCACAGAGTCACTCCATTATCATCATAGCAGGAAACAGGGTGGCAAGCAAGCAGACATGGTGCTGGAGAAGGAGTTGAGAGTTCTACATCTTAATCTGCAGGCACCAGAAAGAAAGAGTGACATGTGGCTTGACTTGGTCTTCTGAAACCTCAAAGCTCACCCCCAGTGACACACTTCCTCCAACAAGGCCACACCTCCTAAAAGTACCACTCTCTATGGGCCTATGGGGGACCATTTTCATTCAAACCACCACATTTTTACTGAAAAAAAAATATAATCTAGATATCAGAGATAAACTCGAAGTCCATGATCTTTTATTAAGCAGGTAAACGTTTATCTCATTGTCATACCCTAGAAAAAGTGAGAGGTTAATTATAAAAGGCTCATATATGGCTCTTCTATGCCTAAACTAGAAATCCATTAGCTAAAGAACATTTATTCTGCACTGTTGTAAATGTGTTCTATGGAATACTAATAAATATTATATGAAAGAAGAATCACACCATGAAATAAACTTAGGAAACACAGACTCAACCTAAATTAAGCAAGCCTATCAATTCTTTGATGCCAATACATACCCATTTCTAGAATGTAAGTGGAATATGTTGTATTTCCTGATGTTTTTGACAGTGTCCTTTTACCTAGAGGGTTCTTGTGAAGGATGTTAATATAATTTATTGTCCATACTAGTACAATTTTAAGAGAGAGGGAAAACTCTTATGAATTATGATAGACAGACGGTTTCACACTGAGACTGTGCAAGGGAAACCAGGATGTGAGATAACTCTGCTCTTAAGAGATCTGTTTACTTTGGAATAGACTATGAAAAGCCACACTAAAGTAATCAAGTTATAAAACTTATGCTAATCCATATCCGATATCTGTATTTGTGGTGATAATAACAGCAACAGCTATGGTCGTGAGAACATTAGACTTAATGCTGTATGTTTTTTAACTTTAACTCAAGGGTCCTCAATATTTATACAGCTCTTTTCTTTCATCTGTTTAATTTGAATGATAAGATTATCCTGCTGGGGAGAATAGCACACAATGGAATTACTCATTTAGCAGTTCAGATGATAAATAAAGAATGCTATCTTCTTGCCCGAAAGACATCCCACTCAAAACATTGAGACTACAAGATCAACGATGGTTTCTTTCTCTTATGTTTTGAGGATAGAGCACATGGTAAATGAGTCCAAGGAGGGAATGATAACAGTTCTCAGGTTTTGATGTGAAGTGCAAGAAGTCTCATGACAGAACCACCACTTAAAAGGTAACCCACGTTCCAGGCTAGTCACTGTCCCTAGAAACCCCAGGAGCGGCACAACTCAACAGTGTATGTTCAATAGACGCCTTAAGTTCTTTAAACAAAGAGAGTTTACTTTAACAACAGCTAAATCAGCACGCCATAGTGTTATTATTTCGACACAAGGCAGCACAAAAATATTAATGAGCTGTTTGAGGTTCTTTTTCAGACACACTTGTGAAACTTGGTGTGCGTTTTACACGTATAGCACATCACAGTTCTGGCTGCCTGTCTCCTGGTTACCGTCTTCAAAAGAAAGTCCCTTTGATACTTTCTGCTGGCCATCAAGATGATTTCATTTGTTCTTATTCAGTAATCTCAGGAAACTTTTACTAGTAACTTAAAAAAAAGGAAGCCCACAATAGCTGACATTTCTTATTTTCCAAGTGACAGTCACTATACTGAGTGTTTCTCAAACACTGCTTTATATAGTTCTTTCATTTTAAAACCTGCACCACTGAGCTACTAGCCTCAGTAACCCTCTTTTGATACGATTCTCATGTTTTTGAGGCAGTGCTCTTCCCTGTCTTGTAAAATTGGGATCTAAGGCTTCAAGAGATTCAATAACTTGTCCTGGGCAAATAGCTGCACAGATAGATAGAGCAAGCCTGTGCAGTTGGTAAGAGGAAGAATAGTGAAGCTGGGCTCTTGGCTGCAATTGGCTTGCTCAAATCCACTGTGGAAATAATGTTTGGCAGCTTGTTTGTTTAACAAGAGCAACTGATCACATCAATGTAACAATATGGTAAATAAGTTAATGTAACAATCTCCCAAGAAACCCATCACAAATGAGCTAAATAAATCAGTGTGTTTATTAGCTCTGCTTTCACTTTGAAAACTTCTGTAAGATTCTCCCAAAGGCCAAATCAATAAACAGTGGGTATTCACACTTCAGATAAATAAGCCAAGATAAATGAGTTTAAACTCAGTAGAAGATCATTACATAAACTATAAAGGACTGTAATTAATACAGGCTTTAGGTAATTATGACAGTTCAGGCAGTTAAGATTGATTGACATTATTAGAGCACACTTTCTTTAAAAATATCATGATGATGTCTAACACAGACTAATTTAAATTTTTAACAAAAAAGCTTGTTTGTCTCCTCATTCCATAGTATTAAAAAATGATAAAGCCTTATAAAGCAATTTTACTTTAAAACCATTTAATACTCAAAACAAGGATCATTTGAACCATGTAGCATCAAAATTAAAAGGAAAATGACATTTCATTTTTTATGCTGCCTCATCCAACTGAAATACTTTAAAGCAAATTTAAGTTCTTTTATTATCTCATGACTGAATATTATAATTTTGGTTTTTAAAACACAGGAATAGCCAGGAAAAACCTCAAACCTAGAAAAACAATGCTTTGTCTTTGACTTAATTTGTGAGCCTCAGTCTTAGTTCTTCTCCATTACCATTGTCCCGAGATATTTCTAGGTTATAAAAATGTCAGCATTGCATTTGACCTTAAAAAATTGTTCTCAGATTCTGTTTGCAGCCCTGGATCTGAAGCTTGGGTCCTTGTACTTGGTAGGCAAGTGCTCTCTTGCAGAGCTACATCCACAGCCCACCTTAGCTCTCAAATTGATTGAGAGGCTCACTCAGTTGGGCTGATACAGTTTATACCTACTGATATTTATTTTTAAACTGAAATTAATGCTAATGATTTTCTTTCATTTTTTGTTTCTTGTTTGTTTGTTTGACACAGGGTTTCTCTGTATAGCCCTGGCTGTCCTGGAGCTCACTTTGTAGACCAGGCTGGCCTCGAACTCAGAAATCCGCCTGCCTCTGCCTCCCGAGTGCTGGGATTAAAGGTGTGCGCCACCACGCCCGGCTTGTTTCATTTTTTAAATAATAATAATTCCATAGTTGAAATATGGAATGCAAAATCTTACATAAACCAGGTACAAATTAATATAAATAATATATTTGTATATAAATAGCTTTTATTGTGAATATAAAAGCAAGTTCCTGAATAGAACTGGTTTGTACTTCTTCAAATGTCATTAATGTTTACTTAGTACAATTTTTTTTTTTTTGGAGTATCCATGGCATTTAATCTGTTAGAATATACTGTTAAAACTGAGAAGGAGTAATTTCAAGAAAACATCATCAATATACAGGCTGAAAGCATTGGCCCATGTTTGATGAGGAATTAGACACACAGGTTTTCTCTGTTGGTTGTTGACTCATTACAATGAAAAAATGGTGCATTTATTTGCCAAAACCCAGTGTATTCCACCTTCCCAAAATAGACATCGACAAAAAGACACTGTGATCCATGCACCCGTGTGATCTTCACACTGAGGTCACAGCGTCGCTTTTGCTATCCTGTCAAAAGGCTCCTTACTGCCACCTTATCACTCACAAAGTGGCCTCAAAAGATATGTAAAGCCATTGTTCTAGACATAAAAACATCAGTATCGTTGTGAAGGATAATAGAAAAGGAAGACCAGAAGCCAGTGTAGATTAGAGAAAGCTGGGAGAGCTGGAGGGAATGTGTTGCCTGGTGTGCTCCTGAGACAGAGCCAGACACTTGGTTAAGTGTTGACTGTGTGGTCCACAGCAGATAGTTAATTAAGTTAGGGTTAAGCTTTGTGAATTTGTCACAGTATAATGACTTGGTAGAGAAGACTCTTATGTTTAGCAAATGTTGATTTTTTTTTTAGGTAAAGAAGTATATACTCACAGCTATTTTTCAAGTGGTTCACAAAAACATAAATATGAAGGTAGCTCAATAAGAAGAAAGAGAGGAAGAAAGAAGGGGCAAAAAAAAAAAAAGCATATTTGTCCAGAAGAGATTAATTGGTATTTTTTCTTGAAAAGTTTACAAGAACTTCTTGCCATTGTCACATTAATGTAATAATAATAGTGTAATAAATTAAGCCTTCAGTAGAAATTTTACTTCAAGCCAGGTGTAGTAGCTTATGTCAGTGATCCACTATTTGAGAAGCTGACACGAGGAGCCTGCCGCATATGAGTTACAGAATAAGGTCCTAGACCCTAAATATACATGCACACTTATATATTTTTAAATATATAACCTATATATGTTAAAAAATACCTAAACAATAATTGGTAATTTTAGCAATCAGCTAATACTTTACCTTATTATTAAAATGATAAAGACTTAAAGAAACAAATGCAAACATTATTGACTACATCTGTCTTTCTACAATTTTCCATTTTAAAAATGTAAAACAAGGAGATGGAAATATGAGCCCAAAGTAGAATGAAAATAATTCTGTTACTCATTAGCACCTTCCCTGAACTAAATTCTTTTTATAACAATATAAATTTGACTTACAATCAAAGCTAAGCACAAGCTAAAAGTAGCTCCCAGGTATATAGAAATAAGTTCAAGTTAGCATAAAAATGCTGAAATCTACCAGGCTCTACCAGTCACTTAAGCAACAAAAAAATAAAAACATAGGACCTTTCCTTAAGACAATTTTCATATTAGCAAGTCAGAATTTTATATTAATTAATTAAAAATAAAATAAGTGTGTACAATTTGATGCCTAAATACTGAGTATTGATCAGCTTCATCCAATGGAAGCGTCTAACACAGGTCACATGTGTAATTTCTATTTTTCTAATAGCCACATTGAAATAAACTAAAGAAACATCTGAAGTAATTTATTTGTATGTTTATATAAACTAAGATATCAAAAATATTATTTTAAAATTGAATACATACAGAAATATTCCTATTTTACATGATGTTTATGCTGACTTGAAGTTCTGACTTATACTTTATACTTTATTCAGAAGAAACACATCTTCAGTATTCACAAGTACATGTGGCCAGGGCCTACTATTTTACAGTTATTAAGTGTGAATAATGACAAGAAAAATTCTCCCATGAAATTCCACAACAACAGTGTATGTCATAGAAACTGAACCCATACAGCCTTTTATAAATTTAATCCAAATTCCCCAGGGTCTAACTATCTGCCGGATGGATACAAATGAGATTTAGATGTTGCTTAGAATGTAATGGGCTCCTTTATATTTCATCAGAAATATATCTTATGGGAATTTCTGTTGCAAAATTTTCCCTTACCACAATTACACTTTCAGAATTTCCTGTGGATCTTTCTTGTGAATAAAACCAATCCTTTTATTAACTATGGTTGAAAAGCCCCTTGAAGGCATACATCATCACTGATAAAAATTATGTCTCGAGGACATCCTAAGGATCAAAAACGGTACAAGATGTCACAACTTTCTATACCATCAGAACACATAGATCCAAACGGAGCAATGGCCCTGCCCTCTGACATCCACTTCTACCCAAAATACCTCTCCAAAGCTCTCTGATTTGATATGAGGTCAGGGAAGAACTAACGTCATCGTCATCTTCTGTCACAATTATGTCTAAATCTCAGGATACCATGCACAAAGCCTCCGTAGCCATTTTGTAGACCAAACAAAAATCTTTATTCCACCTATTCCACAAAAATTATCCTCCTAGGCATACCCTGCCACTTTTCAAAAAATGGTCCAGTAACTGTACACACAAAGGACTGCAGATCCTACTAGAAAGATATTTGCTCATCTGTGTTCATTGCCACTCCAAGCACAAGAACTGTAAGATAGAACCACCCTATATAGCCATTAACTGGCTATATAGCCTAATACACAATGGGATTTCACTCAACTGTAAAGAGAAATAAAACTGTAAAATTTGCAGGTAGATAGGGAGAATTGGAAAAACATTATACTGAGTAAGGTAACCTAGGCACAGAAAAACAAATATTGCATGTTCTCATTCATATGTAGGCCCTGGGTTCAAACCTTTATTTTTATATAGGTCAATTCAGAGTGCTTGTAGAAGAGGAAATGTAGAAAGAGGCCACTGAGAGGGAAATGTAGTAACAGAGGAGGAATAATAGCAGGTAGGTAATAGAAAAGTGGAGATTGTGAGTACTGGGTTGGAAACCTTTAAGTAAAATGGGGAATGGGAGATGAAGTAGTTGAAGGAAGATGATAAACGAAGTGGGTATGGAAAAGCTGTGTGAAGACCAACTATCATGTAACCAAAGTTAATATTATAACTTATAATACAAAAACTAATACCCTGTATGGCTAGAAGAAATGGCTCGAGGAAGCTGGGGGTTATTGAACAAACATCCCAGTGCCAAAAGTAGAATACTTCCCTCGGGTTATTAGTCAGAGACGTCCCATAGGCCCCCTCAACAAGACTATCACTTGTGGCTTCCCTTGGTTTCCCGAGAGAACTAAAGAAGACCTTGCTGTTATAAAATGCCTTGATTGCATGACAGAGACTTCAGCTTGAACTGAGCAAGACATCTCTACTTACTGGTTAGCTTCCGCAGTCCCAGAAGGTAGTAAGCAGGCTGCTGGGAAAGAACGGGCATCATGGTCTTCCCCAGCTCTGAATCCTGTAATCTTCAAGACCAACAACAGTGAAAAAACGTACAACAGTGGCTCTACTGCTATTAGGAATGGCCAGCTGTTCTCTGGAGAGATCTGAGGCCTACTCTCGGGAGGGAAAATCATTTGTTACTATAAACCTGGTCAGAGTTCCATAGCAGGGTAGATTATAGAAGGAACCGAATAGTGTTGCTTAGCTGTACTGATGTAGTATCAAACTGCCTTCTAAATATGCATAGTTCTACCAACAGAAACAAATCTGCTTTCGGCCTTACTCAGAGATGCATATCTTTCCACTTATGCACTGAGGACTCATGGGACACATGGCTGAACAAGGTGCTGAGGATAAGTAAGGTTCAGCCTAAAGAAGACATTTAGACTGCTCCCTCCAATGCTCAAGAAACACTGTAGATGAAGCCTGAGAAGGAAGGTTAGACCCAGAGGACAGGGAGTAGGGCTGTGAAATGGCATCTTCTGGGCATCACAAACCCACCAACTGCAGAGGCCTATACTGGACCTGAGCAAGAATGGGCCTGTTAATAGCCAGGATGGAGGAGGTCCTCAGGGGTCCCACCCCTCACTGCTGAACTATTTCCACTGATAAATTCATGTAAATAGGGAAGCATTATATTCAATGTGTTCTCTGCTGGCCTCAATAGTCCCCCACTGGATAGATCCAGTCCAACAGTGGCATGAATGTTCCTGATTAAACTGGATGGGTTGAGAAAGGACTGGTAGGAAGCAGGATAATTAGTTGGTCTCTTAGTTCAGGTTTTATTGCTGTGAAAAGATACTGTCTTAGTTAGGGTTTTACTGCTGTGAACAGACACCATGACCAAGGCAAGTCTTATAAAGGACAACATTTAATTGGGGCTGGCTTACAGGTTCAGAGGTTCAGTCCATTATCACTAAGGTGGGACCATGGCAGCATGTAGGTAGATATGATACAGGAGGAGCTGAGAGTTCTACATCTTCATCTGAAGACTGCTAGCAGAATACTGACTTCCAGGCAGTTAGGATGGGGGTTTTATAGCCCACACCCACAGTGACACACCTACTCCAACAGGGCCACAACTTTTAATAGTGCCACTCCCTGGACAGAGCATATACAAACCATCACAGATTCCACAACCAACTCTTATAAAGGAAACCATTTCACTGGTGCTGGCTTACAGGTTTAGTCCATTATCGTGGCTTGAAGTGTGGTGGCATGCGGGAAGGCATGGTGCTGCAGAAGGAACTGGGAGTTCCTCTCTCTGATGTGCAGGCAACAGAAGGCTTAGCGTCAGCATAGGAGAGCTCAAAGCCCCCCTCCACAGTGATAACAAGGTCAGGCCTATTCCAACAAGGTCACATCTCCTAATAGTGCCACTCCCTAAGAGTCAAGCATTCAAAGGCATTGTCTATAGGGGCCATTTCTATTCAAGCCACCACAACTCGGAGAGGGGGAAGACTTAAAGGAGGGAAGCAGGTTTAAAATTGTCAAATAACAAATTTGCTAAAGAGACCCATCAGGGAAATAGACTAAGCGGAGGCAACAAAAATACAGACACGTAGCACTTATCTTACTGTATATCATTTTCTTGAAAAGTTTACAGAAATTGAAAGGGTCTAAATCGATACCTATGAAAATGTGTTGTTGGTTATTAAGTACTGGATACACCTGGGAGAAGGCCTCTGATTTCATTTCTTTCATTTCCCAAAGAGATATGGTGGCCTGTCTGACTCCTCAGAGCAGCAGCTCTTCCATCTCTTGTTCTCGAAGGCTTACCATGGTAAGGGTTTTGTTTGTTTTGTTGTTGTTGTTGTTGTTGTTGTCTTGGATTTTTTTTTTTTTTTTGGTTTTTTGGTTAGTGGAGAGGAAACACATGCATACACACACTGCACACACACCACACACACCACACTGACACACACCACACTGACACACACACCACACACACACCACACACACACCACATACACACACCACACACACGCCACACTGACACACACACCACACACACACATACACCTCACATGACACACACCACACACACACACACACACACACACACACACACACACACACCAAATCCCTGAGATTTGAATAGAGGAATCTGAAGCTAAGCCCCTGTGCAGGTTGGTTGCTCTCAGAATTGTACAAACAGAGCAGAATAAGCCTGGTATATTTTGTATCGTTGAAGACGTGAATGAGGAATGAAAATAAAGCCATTGGTTACTTTGAATCTTTACTTCTGAGAACATGGTCTTTTGTGACATTTTAAAAAGACATAGAAGTGTTTTATTTTTGTTTTTCTATTTGGGGTTTTTGTGGGTTCTTGTTTCATTTTGAGACAGGAATTCCTGTAAGCCGATCTGACCTTGAACTCCATTATGCAGCTAAAGACAGCCTTGAACTCCAGGTCAGCCAGCCCCAACCTCCGAGATACTGGGATTACAGGTATGCACCACCACACCCAGCTTTGTACCGGAACTTTCCGTAAATACTCCATGATGTGTTCTTTCCTTCTGTCACCTCTGAAGTTCCTTAGCACCTACAATGTACCAAGAAGGAAGCTTGACTCCAGGAATACAGACTTTCCTGTTCTCAAGATGCTCAAGAGAGAGATTTGGGAACCAATAAGAGACATGCTAATGCAGAAATACACAAAGATAAGAAATCTAACCTAGGAACAGCTTCCTGGAAGCAAAGATACCTAAGGCAAGACATTAAGTTTTATCTGGAGTCCACTGAAGCAAAGGATGAAAAAGGAAGCAGGAGTCCCGTAATGGTGAAGTGAAGAGCCAGAGGAAAGGACCTCTGAAGACCCAGAAGTAAAAGAAAACTTGTTCAAGGAATTGAAGAGTTTGTGGGAGGAAAGAGTGTTGCATGTATGAGGGTGATGTGTGGATGAGACAGATCAGGAAAATGAGCTGAGTTAAGACAAGTTAAGACTTGAGGGATGCCCATGAATTGGGCTTCATCATGAAAGGAATGGAAGATACTGAAGTGTCTGTGATACCATCTGATTGGCATCTCAGACAGTTCCTTTGACTGTAGAATCTATTAGGTAGGATTCAGGGGAAGAGGAACGATGCATTAATTAATAGCTGCAGTATTCCAAAAACAAGAGTTAGGAATCTAATACAGTTGTTGGTAACAAAGGCTCACAAGCCACTAGGAAGTGCCAACATGTGTAGGAAGCAGTTACTGAGGTCCAAACAAGGGAGCCCTGAACACAACATAAGAGCAAGAACTAGGTTTTTGAGGGAGGGTGCTGTTCACCCTCTATTTACCACACTTCCTGGCAGATTGGCACGTACAGCAAGTCTGAGACAAATGGTTTGGTGAATGAATGGATGCCTGTGGATTATTTCCTATAAGATTGACCACGTTTATTAAAGCGTGTATAATGGTGTTTGCTCAAAAGTCTCTGCTTCTACTGTATTGTGTGCTGAGTTTCCTGAACCTCCTGATCTCTAGTATCAATTGTTAGTTACTCATTAGTCACCACATCGTGACTTACGTTCCTCGTGATCAGGGTTGCTACACTGCTCTGTGTCATTACATCCTGCTCACCTCGCTCCCTATGCCTTACCTACATTCCTCTCTCACCCAGAAACCCCTGACTCACTATGCTACCTCTCTTTCCAGAATAGTCTAGCCCGATTGTCATCTCTTCTAATAAGCCTTTTGTGGGTTGTTTTATTGTGTTTGGTTTCATGTAGCAAAGATTGATTTATTTGTTTACTCAAATATACCTCTAAGACAGCGGTTTGCAGGTGTGATGGTGTTTGCTCCATCACTATGTAGCCTGCATCAACCTCCCAAGCACTCCATACTACTAGCAAAGCCTTGTCTCTTTAATGACTATGTTGGTCATTTTCAGACTTTTTTCTTAGATGCATTTGAGGTACCCACCTCCCGGTCTCAGGACTTAAGGCTGAGGTCCTAAGACTTACTAAACATATTTATATACTTGGTGTTGGAGCTGCCAGATAAAATATGCAATATTCAACTAAAATTTGAAGGCAGAATAGGTAGGGCCTAGTAATCTAGGAGGTTATTTGCAAAGGGACTGTTATGAACTGTAGTATAGTCAGATGTCTGTAGCTCAGAACGTCTTGTAGGAGATGATTAACTGCAGTGGACACAGGAACTCATACTCAGCTCTTCTCTGCAGGAGAACTGGTTGCTCCAGCTGTTTAAAGAACCACTAGCAATCAGGTTTCAGTTGCCAGCAACTTCAGGATCTTTCAGGTTGCAGACAGCCACCTTGATCAAAGCTGTACCCGTCTTGGTAGCAGGCATTAATGACAGCAACTGTCTTGAGAATGCTGTGAAGGACCATCATGTCTTCAGAGATTTCCCTGGATGGGCCAAAACTACTGTTGCACCTGCTTCATTACACAAGCCTGACTCTGGCCTCCTCCTGCTTCAACCTCTGCCTCTTCCACAGTGTAGATTTTATAGCCACTTTCTATGATGGCCTAACCATGAAACTCCATCTCAGAATTGACTTTCTAGGGAATATAACCTGCTATGTTAACTTTTTGAAGTTCAAAAACATGTTCTTAATCATTATATACTCCCCAAACCATTACATTGTAGTTTAAACATAGTAGACACTTTTTTCAGTGAGAGAGACTAACAAAAGAATAGACTCTTACTTGAACCCATGGTTCTCCTCAAGGGAAAAAAAAACAGACTAAACAAATGTGGGTTTAAAACTTCATTGAGTGTCCCCATTGTGACTGTGTCATAGCAATTCTCCTGTACCATTGCTTGATTGTTATTGTTGGATTTATATACTGACATATAATTTAAAATGTCAAAATGATATGGCATATACTTAGAAAGACTTATGAGCCAAGAAAAAAAACACTCTAGTTTATAAAAAGGAAACTCGTAAAAGACTTGGAAACTTTATACAAACCTTAGAATAGAAATAAGGATTCCTTTCTTTGTTTGGTATCATAACCACAAGGAGCTCCAATATCTCCAGAGAACTACCACTGAAATTAAACATTTTCTCCTTTGATAATGGACTAATGTCTCTTTGTAAAACCCAACTTTCATAGAGCGTTATCTCCTTGGCTGACTTAGGTCACATGCCCACCTATTTAAAGATGAAAGTCCCCTCTATACAAACTACATGCAATAGAGAGTGTAGTTCCTCAAAGGCAGCTGCGGTGTTCCTAATAAGATTAGGGTGGTGCAGGTACACACTGATGAATCCTCCTGCCTTACGCAAGTTTGTCAGGTGACATGAGCAAAGGACATCCCGAGAGTCCTAACAACATTCCAAGATGCTTGCTCTCAGAATGAATCAAGGCAGCATCATAGAAGCTGGTACCCAGGCAAGGTAACCTGAGCTCTACACAGTGTCATGTAATAACCAGTGGTAAAGTAGTGAACCTGTCTTCCTACAATAGGTTTTTATTGGATGGACAAACTAAAAGACAGAAAACAGAGATACTTAAATTTTAGCAACCAAAAACTTGCTTAAATTATTGAGTTCAGACTTCTTGGTTTTGATTATGGGAATTTTAATCATAAACATAACACTTGTTTTTATTGCAAGAGTATATTTGTATGTCATAATTCTGTGAACCAGGTGGCTGCCTAAAAAGAAAAAAATTACCTACTCTAACTTGCTTACTGAATTTACTTATATACTTAGTTTTGGAGCTACCACATAAAGTATACAATATCCAATTAAATTTTAATTCCAGATAAATAGAAAATGATTTTTTAGTATACACTCTCCCAAACAATGCAGGGGACATGCTTCATATTAAAGACTATATTGTTGTCTATTTGAAATTCAAATTAGGCGTCCTGATTTCTTCTTCTCAATGGCACCCCTGTTTTATGATACACACATTGTTGTGTTTTATAAAAAGATAAAGAGAGAAGAAATATGTTTAGTGGAAGGGGTAGGGTATGGTGTGGGGAAAGGGAGTGTCACTGTGGGCCCATGCTGAGGCATCCCTTCCCCCTGAGCGACCAGCCATACAATGGTATAGTATAGAATAGTATTCAGGGCATGGGGAGTGGAGGAGAGACAGACAGACAGAGACACAGAGAGAGACAGAGACAGAGAGAGAGACAGAGAGAGAGACAGAGAGAGGCAGAGAGAGAGACAGAGACAGACAGACAGAGACAGACACAGACACAGAGACACAGAAAGAAACAGAGACAGACAGAGAGAGAGGAGGAGAAGCCAGCCATGAACACATAGAGATGGGGGTGGGAAATGGGGAGAGATGGGGAAGAGGACAGAGCAAGAGTGGTGGGGACGCAATCAGCCTCTTTTATAGTGAGTCAGGCATGTCTGGCTGTTGCCAGGTAACTGTGGGCAGAGCCTAGACTAAATGCCACCACACATAACACTTTTTATTGTGTAGCATTCATTTTCCTTACTGTTAGTCAAAGCCTTCCTTCCCTTTAGAAAACTCTCTCCATTTATGAAGGCATTATATAAGTGATCAAACTTTTGAAAGTGCTCATGTCACTGTGTATCAGATTTTGCTGTTAGCATCCTGGCAGACATTAATAAGCCATCAATAGGGGAGAGATACAATACTTTCTGACTATTAACAGAAAAAGAGTACTCCAGTGCTTCTGGAAGATCCATCCACTTTCTGCAACTTAATTTAAAAACAAGAGTCTTATTTTGCGCATTTACAGGGAGACTTACTCCAGAAAATCCTCTACACTGCTATTATTAAATTTTCTGATTTCTTTTCTTCTTACAGCAATTATCTATTGAAGGCCAGGGTGTTTAAATTGTACCTTAGTGCAGTTGCTTCTATAAGAGATGTAAGTTAATATGGTACAACCATGTAGCCTTCCAAGGATGTAATTCAATGAATAAACTTTGGTTACATAGGGGATCCAGTAGAGAGCACTTCCATTGACAACTTTTGTAAATGCTTCATCTCTTACTGGGTTTTGAAAGTAGCTAAATAGGGCATAATTAGGGGGTTGCTGTTTATGGCAGTCTTGGAATGCTGTTATTCTATATTGGTAATTGAGGACAGATACGTGTGTTTTAGAAATCAAGAGACCAAAACCAACTATTACTGAAGATAAGAAAAATTTATTTTTGTCAGCTCTAAGAGTCCTGTAGTCATGAGCCTTTTCTATTCTATTAAGTAGAATATGAACATAATGTCCTTTAGAACAGAACATAAGTTGTTAGAAAGCAGTGTGCAGTGGATCTTTTCAACTAGGAATTATAGGAAGCATTGGAAAGGGGGATAATAAAAATCTGGTTATTACAAAAGAGTAAGTTATTTGAGGGAACCACAGCAAGAGGCAAGAGAGGGAACAATCAGGAGTTGACCTTGTAAGGAATATCTTTGGAAGGAAATTAAAATAAGTTAAGGAAGAGAAAGAGCAAATAAAATCTAAGTAACATAAAAGAGTTACAGGATGTGTTAGAGTGAACATAGCTCAAGGTCCCATGTCCTTGGGCCAATGTCTGTTTATGCAGGAAGCAGAAAGAATGCATTGTTTGCTACTTTTAGATATAAGATAGGTTTACCCACAGTTTTGATTTAAATAAATGTGATTATCAAGAGAAAGGCCTGTACTGTTGGAGTTATGAAATGGTTCAAGAAATGTTGACTATAGATAGACCCTTCACAAAAGCAGTCACTCTTTGATTCCAACCTTCCTGTAAGTGAACTATATAAACATATATTTTCTTTTACTAAACAAACATTTGCCTTACGTTGTTTTAATTTTGAATGGATAGGTTATTTTATTAGCAGACATTATTTCTGAGAAATTCATGTAAATTAAGAAGCAAATTAAGGGGGTAGTATTAAAATAACAGACCATAAGTCTCTTTTTCTATCATGACATATATCTGGTGTTATGAAAGGCAATGAATTTTCTGTGTAACATCTGATGTCATTTAAACCCTTGATTTACAAAAAGCTCTAATATGTACTTGTATATTGTCAGTTTTTGCTTGATTTATAATGATATGGCCCTTCTTTTCCTGCCTCAGCTTAACTTAGAAAATAAACAAATAGCATATATGCTTTAGGGGTTCCATTGCTGTAAAAAGACACCATGACCAAGGCAACTCTTATCAGGACAACATTTAACTGGGGCTGCCTTACAGGTTCAGAGGTTCAGTCCGTTATCATCAAGGCAGGAAGCATAGCAGCATCCAGGCAGACATGGCACTGAATGAACCGAAGAAGAGTTCTACATCTTGTTCCTAAGGCAAACAGTACTCCCACGTGTCTCCCACGTGGCTAGGAGGAAGATCTCAAGCCCACAATGATACACTTCCTCCAATAAGGCAACACCTACTCCAACAAGGCCACACCTCCTAATAGCACCCACTCCCTGGGCCAAGCATACTCAAACCACCACAATATACAAACATGTCATCTCTTAAACATAAGCAAATCATCTCTTAGTTGCTCTTTCATTGTCCACAAAGTAATGATTCATTTGTTTCATTAACCCATAAAACTAAAATCAAAATTTTTCTAGAAATCAAGTTATTTTTCCAAGGAAAAATGTTAACTTTTAAAAACTAAATATACTTTTAATGAAGAACAACATGCTTGAACTGGTCATGGTGGTGCATGCCTTTAGTCCCAGCACTCAAGAAGCAGAGGCAGGTGCATCTGTATAAGTTGGAGACCAGCAAGGTTACAAAGTGAGTTCAGAACAGCCAGGGCTATTACACAGAGAAACCCTGTCTCAAAATAACAAAATATAAAAACAAACAAACAAAATCAATATGTTCAAATTTGTAGATTCTTAGTATGTACTTTTGAAGGAGTAGTATATAGGAGTAGTAATATAGAAGTATATTTAAACTATTTTTAAATATAATGTGTTTTTTTTTCTGGGAAACGTGACACTAATATTGAATGTATATCTGTCATTTAATATCACTATCACTTTCAAAAGGAAAATTTTATTGGCATATAAAATTTCTATGTATCAGGAGAGTCAGTGAACAAGAACCAAAGATTGGGGCTGGAGAGATGGCTCAGCAGTTAAGAGAACTGATTGCTCCTCCAGAGGTCCTGAGTTCAATTCCCAGCAAGCACAGGGCTCATAACCATCTGTAATGGGATTAGATGCGCTCTTCTGGTGTGCATGAAGACCAAAACCAAGGGGTCTAGTTAAGTATTTATCAATGCTTGAAGTGGGGTATAAATGTAACTGCGACCTTTCTACCTGCACCCTGATTCTTGAATAACAGCTTGTTATTTACTAAAAATGCCTAGACCATAAGCTATGCTTGCTCCCCAGCTAACTCTTAACTCATTTAAGCCATTTAAACTGTTCTATGCCTGCTACATGACTGGTTAGTTACCTCTCGTCAGTTTCATTCATCTGACTTCCTCCAAGTCTGGGGCAAATCTCTCAACTCTGATTATCTTCCAGAGTTCCAATCTCTCCACCAGAACCCCCGCCTTCTATTTCCTGCCTTTTGCTGACAGGCCATCAGATTTTTATTGACAGGTGATGCTTCCATATAGTACACAAGAGATTATCCTTACATACAAGAATACATGAAAAGGAGTATTGGCCAAAAGCTTAGAAGTAAGTTTGCGTATGTGGTAGCTGGTAATTAAAGGATAGGATGGGAATGAGGTGAAGATGTGAGGACAGGATAATTTTAAACCTAATTTGTAGGGCTTGGTCGAATTTGTTATTCAATATGATAGAACATAATGGAAGATTTGCAATAAAGTCCATTAGTTCACAGTTTTCTATGAGGACATATTAAAGAACCTATCAGTTTGTGGCTGCTGCTCTGGTCCTCAGGAAAGAAACCTGGAGAGAGACCTGGGAATCAAGCCTTTAACAATTGCTAATAAAAGTATAGGTTCTGCTGTCAACAGACCATACTCGAATTAGCTCTCTCTCTGACATTATGTAGGTTATTGGAAAATGTTATTAATAAAGTCTATTGAAGGTCATGGAAGGGTAAATTCAGTGAGAATGTAGCTAAGGCATTCAGTGTAGGGTCTGGTAGATAGTACATGTTTAGCAGTACTTGTTCTGCCAAGTAGAATGAACAAACTGACCTCTCATTAAATACTGTTTGGCCTTCTTATAGTCAAAACCAAATAAAAGAGCAATATGATAGAACTATATGGCTATCAGTATTTAAGATGTAAAGTTACAGACAAGACAGTGCGTGAACATTTAACTATCAGAGACAGACAACATATTGATAGATGCTAGGCAGTATGCAAAGAAGGAAAGGTTATACTTATTGATACCACATAACTGAAGTCTGGAATACTTTTAATGATGTAATAGTCACCATTAGTTTGCTTTATTAATGGAATATTGGTGGTAGAATGAGACTTCATTGCTTGAAGAAAAAAAATGGGCAAGGGATAGATTAGTCTTTAGAAACTGGCTATGCATGGGAAAATACACGTTAATAACTAATCAAGATAGTTCATCTAATTATTTAAATTTCTTAATTTTAAGGAAAGCAGTTTATTTAATGTGAGACATAGTTGAGCACATTTATATAACACATTTATCAGAAAGAACCAATGCATTTTTTTTTAATGACAGAAAGGAAAAGAGGAAAGCCTGGATCTTTGGATGGAGCAAGATACAGAGAAATCTGGAGTACAGCAAAGCAGAAGGCTGGAAGAAGCACAGTGTGTGTCCCAGCGAGCACAGAGAAGGCAGGCCAGCTGGGTGCTTAAGCTTCCTTTATTCACTTGAAGAATTACAAGGGATCTCAAAGAGTTATTGAGTTCTACCCTGGCAATGTTCTATTTAAAGCATGATACAGAAGACAAAGTATGCCTGATGACTAACTGTATTAGGATTCTCTAGAGGAACAAAACATTATATATGCATACATACATACATATGTATGTATGTATATATACGAATGAATGAGAGGGGGAGGGAGAGAGAAAGGAGGGATGAATTTATTAGAATGGCTTACAGGCTGTAATCTAGCTAGTCCAACAATGGCTGTCTACCAACAGAAAGTCTAAGAATACAAAAGCTGCTGTGTCTGTGAGGCTGGGCGTCTCAGCTGGTCTTCAGTACACACCAGAATCCTGAAGAAGTAGGCCAGTGAAGGAATGGACTTACCAGTGAAAGAAAGCAAACTTCCTTCTTCTGTGTCCTTTATGTAACTGCCACCAGAAGGTGTGGCCCAGATTCCCAACCTCAAAAGATCTGCATTAAAGGCGTGTCTTCCCACCTTAAAATATATGGATTAAAAGTAGGTCTTCCAACTTCAAATGACTTAGTTAAGAAAACATCCCTCAAGGGTACGCCCATCCCCTTGAGTATTAGTTGATTTCAGATTCGGTCAAGTTGACAATTATGGAGTTATCCACCACACTAACTATAAGTCAGTTTACCACTGTGGGGGGGGGGGAACGGACAGAAATAGTGATATTTGTAGTATATGCATATATGCAGATATATTTCAGAGACCATAAAAAAATACAGCTGAAAACTATGGAAACTGATCCAAGGTAACTAGGGTAAAGGGGAATTTATTGGAAAGATACTATAAGACTCACAGGTCAGCTCATTTTAGTGCAGAGGTCATCTATAATAGAGCATCTTTCATCTTGGCATCCCCGCTAAAATAACATAATGAATGATGAAATAAGCTTTAAAGCAGGAAGTGGTAAATATGTTCTTAATCATATAGATGATTTCATAGGCAATGTACTATAAAAAGAATAGATATGGGACTCAGGTACCTCCTAAGCATTTCTAGAGGGCCAGTTTTTTGAGGTGCATAAAAATACATGCAGCTCTTTTGATAGGTATGGCAATAGGTTATTATGCTTCAACCTGTTTATCCAACGATTACCAAACTATCTAGCAGTGGAGGCTAGAACATAATAAGGCCTTACATTAATGTGGTCTGTTAATGTCCCCGAAGACATGGTAAATCTATGGCACTTGGACAGTAGCAGGGGCTTGACCTAAAACAGAAAATTGTCAAAGTGTGTCTTAGGGTTCCATTGCTTTTAAGAGACACCATGACTATGGTAATGCTTATAAAGGAAAACATTTAATTAGAGTGGCTTACGGTTTCAGAGGTTTAGTCCGTCAATGTCATGGCAGGAAGCATGGGAGCATGCAGGCTGACAAGGTGGTGGAAAGAGAGCTGGTAGCTCTACAGCTTGTTCTCCAGGCAGCAAGGAGAGTCTGTGGGACATGTTGGGCATAGTTTGAGTAGAGGAGAACTCAAAGCTCATCCTCCAACAAGGCCACTCCTCCTAATAATGCCCAAATA
This sequence comes from Mus musculus, assembly GCF_000001635.26. Classification (NCBI taxonomy): domain Eukaryota; kingdom Metazoa; phylum Chordata; class Mammalia; order Rodentia; family Muridae; genus Mus; species Mus musculus. The sequence continues at coordinate 24,686,481 of NC_000072.6, read as the reverse complement.
CATGAGTCTATGAGGGCCATTTCTATCCAAACTACCACAGAGTGATATTTGTCTTGTCAAACATGTGTATCTGTATCCATCCCATCATTACATAAGAATTGGGTCAACATGTCAAGTCATTTCTGGTGCCATGTTAGCTGTTCTTTCCATCCTAACAGCATATAAATACAATATCATTTCAGTATAGAAGTAACTCCTTAGAAAATAGTGTCTTCCTCACTATCTTAGAGGAAGAATGAGATATGAAAAAATGAGTGGAACTTAACTATAGTAAAGTTCTTTGTGACATTTACTTACATGTGTGTCTGTGTGTGGGTTCATGTGTACCAAGGCCTACAACTAGAGATCAACAAACAGCTTGCAGGAGCTAATTCTCTCCATCTACCAGGTGGGTCCCAGTGATGGAATTCAAGTTGTCAGGCTTGGTGGAAAATGTCTTTATCCACTGAGCCATCTTGTTGGCCCAGAATTTAAATTTTTAAATTGTTTGTGAAACATTACCTTGGTAAGGATTGTTTTGCTTGTGTGTAACAGAAAAGCCTCTGGGAACGACTGAAACAAGGAGGTGGAAAATATGTAAGCCATGTAGTATTTGCACAGTCTTACTCACCATCAGGGGGAGAAAGTGAAAGTAGACCTTCTGAAGACCTGAGCCTGCAACTGTACAGTTTTAGGGACCACAGGCTGCTCTTCCTTGATTCTTCACCCCTCTGTGTTTCTTTCTGTAAATTTATTTCATTTTTTTCTTGAGTTTTTATTAGATATTTTATTTACATTTCAAATGTTATCTCCTTTCCTGGTTTCCCCTCCGAAAACCCCCTATCCCAAGTCCCCTCCCCCTGCTCACCAATCCATCCACTCTTGCTTCCCTGTCCTGGTATTCCCCTACACTAGGGCATCAAGTCTTCACAGGACCAAGGGCCTCTCCTCCCATTGATGTCCTCAAGGCCATCCTCTGCTACACATGTGGCTAGAGCCATGGATCCCTTCATGTGTACACCTTTGTTGGTAGTTTAGTCCCTGGGAGCTCTGGGGGTACTGGTTGGTTCAAATTTATTCCATTTTCCTTCATGGACTGAAACTACTTTGCCATTTGCTTTTTTTGTACAGAAAATAGAGCATATTACCCAAGTTTCCATATTATAACCTACTGCCATTGGTATCTGGCAACATAACATATATAGTGCATGTGAGTCCCAGGTCTAGGGAGACAAATTTAATTGGCTCACGTAAGGTTGAGTGTACAGCCTCCTTCAGAATTCTGTGACTAGAGGGTAAAGCCACAAAATATAACCGTGGCTACTACTATAAGTCTCTACTACATGAAATCCACAAGAAACATCAACAAATGATCTCAAAAGTTAGCTAAACAGAAACTCTTAAGAGCCATAAGGGAATGAATCAGGAGATAGGACACATGCTCTCTCACACTCTCTGAATGACACTTAGGTCCTGGGAACTCAGAAGCCCAAACTGCAACCTTCCACGGTTATTTTATTGTACCTGTCCTTGACTCTTTCTGTTGAAGCAGTTTCTCCCCTTCCTCTGCTCTTGATTGAGCAGAGTAGGCCAAGGTGAGGTCTGGCTGATCTTGTCAAAATTCTGGTTAAACAGGTGGTTCACCAGTCCTTATCAGTATCAGGCCCTGAGGGCACCAATCTGGCTCTTTCAAGATGGCCCCACAATATAGCCTCACCTTTGTAAGTAATTGCTCTCATTTACAAGGTGGATGAACAGCGGCCATAGATCTTTGTTCACAGCCCTAGTAAAGGAAATAGAGTTCTCACTCTGCTTTTAGCTGTACTGTGAGCTGGCGGAAGGAGCCAATGCTCTTTTAGCAAGAGCAGCTTCTAAGTTCCTCTTTCAAAATCTCCAGCATTTGAGAGCTAGAGCTGAAGACAAGAATGTAAACCCAAACTGGATAGAAGCTTCCTGAACTTTTAAAATAGACCATGCTTTTTACTCATCCCTAGTAGCAGGTGACATCAGACTCCAGTAATTCTCAATCTGAGAAAACTCATGATTTGATTTAGTGAAAGGTCTATTCAGGTCTTCTTTTTCATTAAGCACGTGTGTGTTGCCATCCTTGCATGGCTGAGCCGCAGTTGACTGAACCTCTTCTTAGTACCTCAGAGTTCTGGATGTCACCATGCTACTCAAAGTTTTTATGGGAATTACCAAAATATACCCACTCCTGCCGCAGTTATTCCCAGAGTCCACACTTTGGCTGGCATAGTTGAGCATATATTCTGTTCCAATAAAATTTTAAAACCATAGTTTGTCGAATTTTAGTGCAAGTGAAAAACGGATTTAGAAACTAACCTTTTAAAGAAACCACAGAGCTGACTTGATCACCTTGACTAGAATATAATCCATTTGCCAAAGATCTGAGCATTTTCTTCTTATGGCACGACTGTTTTAGCCTTCTTGGTTAATGGAGCCATGCCCTAAGCTGTCCCTCCCCCGATACTGACCTTCTTTCCACAAGATAATTCTTCTACTGAGTGAATCACGCCAGAGCTACAAGAACTTATCCACAACCATGTTGTCATTTGTGTTGTTTTTTCTACACTAGCCACCATTTTCAATTTACTCAATAACCACATGTGCTTGAATCCCTGTCTTAGAGTCTGCCTCTAAAACAGTGGTTCTCAACCTGTGGGTTGCAACCCCTCTGCAGGTCAAATAGACCTTTCACAGAGGTTGCCTAAAACCATCAGAAAACACAGATATTTACCTTAAGACCTCATAACAGTAGTAAAATTACAGTTAGGAAGTAGCAACTAAAACAATTTTATGGATGGGAGTCACCACAACATGAGGTCGCAGCATTAGGAAGGTTGAGAACCACTTGTTCAAGGAGTCTGATCTAAGTGTTATATTTGATTCCTTTTGAAATTCTAGCAAAGAAAGGAAACATCAACTCATCAGTTATGCTTGGTAATCTAGGTTTAAGATTTAGAGGTCTAATCCTAGTATTTTAAGTTTGTGACTAGTGACAGAAATCGGGAGTTATCAGAAGGTAAGTAGCGGATAAAACAGGAAAAAATAGTTTTCTTTTCACTTAGTTCACTTTTTGGGAAATTAGTTTTCAAACTTGTTCTGCTCTCTGTTGGACTTTCAGGTTCAAAGCATTCATGTGTTCAGAGTACAAAGGTATATGGCTAAATGGTGCAATATCTTTTATGTGGAGACTCTTAGATTTTGCTTGCTGAGTACCAGCCAGGCATTGTAGCAGGTGCTATTACTATTTCCAAGCAACTTTATGTCCTACGACAATCTCCTGTGATATGATTATTTCTATGAGCAAAGTCAAGTATAATCAAGTTTAGTAATGTGATCACTACAAAGCCAATTTTCAAACCAGATCTTTATACTGTCCACATTTGTCTCTCTATATTCTGCTGCTTTTTAAAGAAAAAATTAAACATATGTAATCAACAGCTTTTGTTATATAACAAACCAAATATATCCACATACTCCTTACCCACTATTCTGTTTTTTCCATTTTTAGGCACAGGTAAATGAGGAGTTTGGACTTCGTAATTGCTAAGGTCCCTGCCCACTGTAATGCATTGTTTCTAAATAAAGATATTGAGTCAAATGAGTCCTGAACAAGAATAAAGGAACTCCTCTAACATGATCACTGACTCTGGCTAAATCATGTTAATGCTGAATATTTTTTATATGCTATATGTAGCTTTTCGCCACCCCACCTTAGTTCTGGGGGAACAGGTTGAGGTACCAGTCCCAACCCAGTTTCCTTTGAATCCACAGATAAAAGACACGCATGTGCACACACAAACACACAGTTGTTCCTTTTCAACTTGCCTTTGGACACAACCGCTGGGCACTACTATCTCCTGCCTGGAAAAGTGTGCCCTTAACAATGTTCTTATCTCTGATCCTCTTGCCCTACACTTTAGAGGCTTTGACTACCTGCCTGTAGGAGGGCCTGTGTTGACATTCCTCCCAAGACCTCACATGGCTGCTTGGTTCTCTCTCCAAACCATGATGGGGAACTCTCCTCTCCTCCCCTGCATCTGTCTGCTTTTCCTGCAGGAACCCAGAAGTCCTGCCTATTCCTTCTACCCAGTATTGGCCCATGGCTTTGTTACTGACAGATCAAGAACCAATTGGGGAACAGGACCTCAGCCTCAGACCAGGCCCCTACATTTATATATTAAAACAACCACAAAAAAATGAATAATGTTAAATTCTAGCCACAGGCAATTAGCTCATAGTCACTAGTAGTAACATGTAAGGAGAAATGCAAGATGGCATCATGGAGTTGCCACACAACTGGAAATCCAGTTATTATTTGTGTTTGCTTTTCTATTCTTACTGCTTTCTCTGCAAAAGAGACCTCTTCCTAACGCAGTCAGCATCTGAAGCTCCATCTGTTTGTAATTAAATTAACTAGCTGTTGAGTCCCTTTTGAATATCCTTCCTTTCCCTTGGGAACTTCTGACTTAGAAAACTGCAGATCCCCAACGTTGAGATTTAAATCTCAGGATCTCTTGCAGCTAGGGCACAGGCCTGCACGAAACCCAACACTGCTTATACTTGACACACTTGACCAAGAGTTTCAGGAAATCTTAGTGGCTGAATGCCCATTCAGTCCTGCTCTGAAGTAATTAAATGGAGGGCATTTAAATTTAATAAACTGTCATTTTTACTACCCCTTGCAACAGTAGAGTCAGGCTTAAAGTACAATTTATATATTAAGTTTATACTGTCAAAAAAAATTTGTAATTACAAGTGTTACAGGTCTGAGGGGAAAGGTATCCTGGCAGTCAGCAGCTAAGGAATTCCACAAAGTCACGTGACAGAGCAAACATCACACAAGAGACTTACTGAGGAAAACACTGGAGAGTGGTGGTTGTCTCTGCTCAGGAGAGAAACAGCAGAGAACTCGAATGGAGGAAAACTTTATTTATGTAGGATCCCTAGCAGACAGAACTTCCCAGGGTAGCCTGAGATTAGTGGGATTTTGTGGCCTGATCTTGACGGGAGCTCAGGAATTAGTGGGATTCAGTACCCTGACTTTAGGCTCTTTACTCTGTAGGGTGGAGCTTGGGTGGTTTGTTCTGTAGGTGGAGCCTGGCAGTTGGAGGTCCTCAAGGGTGGGGCCTGGCCACTTGCTTGCATCGAGGGGCTTACAGTGACAATAAAAAGACATAATATTACTTATATTCTCCCATGCATTGTTTTTATCCAGTATGTTTCAAAATGTTGGTTATTTTCTAAAGCCAACACCATGGTGTTGGTTTTAGCAATAGAATCTTGAGGTGAAAAAAGCCCTAGTAGTCACTAATTCATTAATTTTACAAATTATTAAATAGAATCATAGAGTGAATGTCTCAGGAACTTTACTAAGACTTGGGGCGACTAGTTACTATCTGAACTTAGAACATGAATTCCTGCTTACTTTAGCAACTGTTTTGCCAGAGATTAATAAAGAAGATATTCAGCCTATAGATGCTAACCTAAGTCTTAAACCACACAAGAATCCCAGTCATTTATCATGAAGACCCACCCCACAAAAGTAATGATATTCAGACATGGTCAGTGTATAGCTATATGTTTTACATGCTTAGGTATGGGTGGTAAAATTAAGTCCCTGAAATATCTCTTCTAGGATATCATCAAAAATGTCCACGTGCCTTGCTTTTCATAGATTGGTGAGCACTGTACGAGAGTTACTGATTCAGGTCCAGTCTGGGCATATGCATTTGAATGTCTAACAGATTAACTAATGTCTAGGACTGTCTTATTTCCAAGCTACTCATCTATCTCACCCCCCCAGCCCCGCCCAGGCTCTGTTTTCTGTTTTCATTGTTTTAATTTACTCATTTTCAATACTTTTGGAATTCCTATTTCCAATTTCTATTATTACTGGTAAATTTATAGCATTGAGCCCAAACATGACAAAGAGTTGAGACCTCACTGGAACAATGGAATTTAGGTGTAGTTTCTAGCTGCAAAAAGGATGAATCAGGGAGTCTGAAGTTTGACCACCAAACATCCCTTTTTTAGATAAAAAGAATCTGTATGATGCCTTATAAAATGAGAAGAAAAGATGTCAGTATGGGCATATGATTACATTTTAGAATTTCATGGCAATACATTAATGGGTAGAAGTCACATACAAATATGCTCAATACATTTCTCTAACAAATACCTAAAAAGGGTTATTTTGGTAAATGGTTTTGGAGTTGCTGTCCATGGTCTTTTTTGGCCCAGTTGGTATGGACCTGAATAGTAGAGACATTGAAGCAGGACCATATTACAAACAATGCTGTTCATCTTATGGTGACAGGAGGAAGTGGGGGATCCCTTCTAGTAATCTCCCTAGAATCCTTCTAATATGATACAAGGAAGAAACACAATACAGATGTTATAAGACCCAAGAAACGGCATCTGTCACAGAAAAGAAGCAAAGGAATCCCAGAGAAGAAGTAAGAATATCCACAGCAGCCATGCAAACACAGTTAGGATTGGTATGGGATGCTGGAGGACAAATGGAGTCTAGATATTAGTACTGAAAAATAATTTGGAAATGGATTTTTACTGCTTCAAAAATATGGAAATGAAAAAAGGAAATGTGAAAGTATGATGGGGGGACAACAAAATTTATTAGAATATAATCGCTGCAAGGCTTAAATTCTTTTTTTTTTTTTTTTTTTTTTTTTTGCTGGTTTTTTTTTTTCCATTTTTTATTAGGTATTTAGCTCATTTACATTTCCAATGCTATACCAAAAGTCCCCCTTACCCACCCACCCCCACTCCCCTACCCACCCACTCCCCCCCTTTGGCCCTGGCGTTCCCCTGTATCGGGGCACACAAAGTCTGCGTGTCCAATGGGCCTCTCTTTCCAGTGATGGCCGACTAGGCCATCTTTTGATACATATGCAGCTAGAGTCAAGAGCTCAGGGGTACTGGTTAGTTCATAATGTTGTTCCACCTATAGGGTTGCAGATCCCTTTAGCTCCTTGGCTACTTTCTCTAGCTCCTCCATTGGGAGCCCTGTGATCCATCCATTAGCTGACTGTGAGCATCCACTTCTGTGTTTGCTAGGCCCCGGCATAGTCTCACAAGAGACAGCTACATCTGGGTCCTTTCAGTAAAATCTTGCTAGTGTATGCAATGGTGTCAGCATTTGGAAGCTGATTATGGGGTGGATCCCTGGATATGGCAGACTCTACATGGTCCATCCTTTCATCTCAGCTCCATACTTTGTTTCTGTAACTCCTTCCATGGGTGTTTTGTTCCCACTTCTAAGGAGGGGCATAGTGTCCACACTTCAGTCTTCATTTTTCTTGAGTTTCATGTGTTTAGGAAATTGTATCTTATATCGTGGGTATCCTAGGTTTTGGGCTAGTATCCACTTATCAGTGAGTACATATTGTGTGAGTTCCTTTGTGATTGTGTTACCTCACTCAGGATGATGCTCTCCAGGTCCATCCATTTGGCTAGGAATTTCATAAATTCATTCTTTTTAATAGCTGAGTAGTACTCCATTGTGTAGATGTACCACATTTTCTGTATCCATTCCTCTGTTGAGGGGCATCTGGGTTCTTTCCAGTTTCTGGCTATTATAAATAAGGCTGCTATGAACATAGTGCATGTGTCCTTCTTACCAGTTGGGGCTTCTTCTGGATATATGCCCAGGAGAGGTATTGCTGGATCCTCCGGTAGTACTATGTCCAATTTTCTGAGGAACCGCCAGACTGATTTCCAGAGTGGTTGTACAAGCCTGCAATCCCACCAACAATGGAGGAGTGTTCCTCTTTCTCCACATCCTCGCCAGCATCTGCTGTCACCTGAATTTTTGATCTTAGCCATTCTCACTGGTGTGAGGTGGAATCTCAGGGTTGTTTTGATTTGCATTTCCCTGATGATTAAGGATGTTGAACATTTTTTCAGGTGCTTCTCTGCCATTCGGTATTCCTCAGGTGAGAATTCTTTGTTCAGTTCTGAGCCCCATTTTTTAAGGGGGTTATTTGATTTTCTGAGGTCCACCTTCTTGAGTTCTTTATATATGTTGGATATTAGTCCCCTATCTGATTTAGGATAGGTAAAGATCCTTTCCCAGTCTGTTGGTGGTCTTTTTGTCTTATAGACAGTGTCTTTTGCCTTGCAGAAACTTTGGAGTTTCATTAGGTCCCATTTGTCAATTCTCGATCTTACAGCACAAGCCATTGCTGTTCTGTTCAGGAATTTTTCCCCTGTGCCCATATCTTCAAGGCTTTTCCCCACTTTCTCCTCTATAAGTTTCAGTGTCTCTGGTTTTATGTGAAGTTCCTTGATCCACTTAGATTTGACCTTAGTACAAGGAGATAAGTATGGATCGATTCGCATTCTTCTACATGATAACAACCAGTTGTGCCAGCACCAATTGTTGAAAATGCTGTCTTTCTTCCACTGGATGGTTTTGGCTCCCTTGTCGAAGATCAAGTGACCATAGGTGTGTGGGTTCATTTCTGGGTCTTCAATTCTATTCCATTGGTCCACTTGTCTGTCTCTATACCAGTACCATGCAGTTTTTATCACAATTGCTCTGTAGTAAAGCTTTAGGTCAGGCATGGTGATTCCACCAGAGGTTCTTTTATCCTTGAGAAGAGTTTTTGCTATCCTCGGTTTTTTGTTATTCCAGATGAATTTGCAAATTGCTCCTTCTAATTCGTTGAAGAATTGAGTTGGAATTTTAATGGGGATTGCATTGAATCTGTAGATTGCTTTTGGCAAGATAGCCATTTTTACAATGTTGGTCCTGCCAATCCATGAGCATGGGAGATCTTTCCATCTTCTGAGATCTTCTTTAATTTCTTTCTTCAGGGACTTGAAGTTTTTATCATACAGATCTTTCACTTCCTTTGTTAGAGTCACGCCGAGATATTTTATATTATTTGTGGCTATTGAGAAGGGTGTTGTTTCCCTAATTTCTTTCTCAGCCTGTTTATTCTTTGTGTAGAGAA